>NC_046223.1:44610996-44916599 GCF_009819885.2 Catharus ustulatus | reverse complement strand
AGGATCAGCTCTTGGCCTGCTAGTCCTTTCAAAGGAGCATGAAGCCTCTCTCCTCCTTACCTCTCAGAGTTTTCTACCTTTTTCTACTGTGAAGTACTGGGTGAGAATGAAACCCCAAGTTATGCAAGTTCATACTGGAGAAACAGCCAGGAAAAGCAAGTGTGTGGAGGAAGCATTTAGAGAGTAGAGAGGTTTTAAACTGTGGGATCTGAGATGCTTCACGTGCTAAAGGGATAGTACAGTTCTCTCTATATAATGAGGAATTCTATGTATATAATAGAGGAAAACCTATGAGAGCTTTCCCAGACCCTTTGCTTAATGTTTGGGATTTCCTGTCCAGGATTGTTCATTTATTTCAGGCTTAAGTAAATGAAAAAACCATAAGCTCTGCTGGGGTCCTGTAACCACATCCTTGAGCAAATTGCAGTGCTCCAGAGCAGGAATTCCTATTGGTGGAAACTGAATCCTGGACAAAAGCAGAGGGAAGGGCATGTCCTGCCTCAGCATGCTGAGCTCTCGGCCCAAACCCAGCTGAGAATGGGACCACAACAAAGGGATCCTAGTAGGTGGGTTATCAAGGTGAGCTAGTGTAATTCCCCAGAGCATCAGCTGGTTTGGTGTGAGGTCAGGTTTTGGAGGTAGCTCTTCCTGCCCGTGGGTTTGCCATCATAGCCCTGGTATCCAGAGGGCTGCTGCATACCACCACAGCCTTTTGGCAAGTGAGCACTCCAGTTTTAGTTTTTTTTTCTCCTTCTCCCCTAGTCTTCACTAGTTACTTTCCTGCCTTCAAGGCTCCTCAGCTACCTCCCAGTAATTATGGCACATTAATGCACAGAGCAGCATCCCCATCCTGGAAAGGGAATTCTCATCTCTCTGGCATACAGTGCTGGATGAGTTAATTCCCAGCTGAAGTGTGTTAGCAGGGTGTGCTTGGGTGTTCCTCTGAGCTGGTGGCAAAGGAAACCAAACAGGAGGTGCTAACAAAGGACGAAGGGCCTGTCTGTAGCAGGAAGCTTTGAGAAGTAGGAATTTAAGGGATGAAAAGTTGTTGACTTGCTGTAGCTCACGTCAATCTCTAGTAGTTCTGTGTTTATAGGTCTTGCATCCTCTTCCTGTTTACATCACGTTCTTCTGAGCTTTGCATCTTGCATGAGAAAGGATCTTCAAAAGCTGAAATAGATGCTTTGTTATAAATTCTTTGAGGAGAAAAAATCTTTACACAACACTACTCTTGATGAGTTTCTGGTGAGCAATTTCAAAACAATTTATCACTTAGAGCTGCTGCTCTGTGGCAGTAAAAATGTGTAGCACAATGAAATTGTTAACATGCTACCTTGGGTTTGAAATGGTAAAGTATAAATGTTCAAAATAACAGCATTACAAAGTAGGGACTTACCCATCCAGTCCTCTTTGGGAGATGTAAAGTTATGGCTTTTGAAGGGACGTGGGTCCTTTGAAGTTCTGTACCTAGCTTTCCTTGCAAGAAGAGCCAAGTTCAATTTCTCATCTGGACAGTGCATGGAATTTAATGTAGAGGTCTTGTGTCAGCTCTGAGATTGAAGATCCATCTTGTACACAGTTGTGAAAGACTTTGAAAGCCTGCAGTCATAGGTGCTGTGACAACTGGCTGAAAGCACAGCATGAACTTGTGAGGAGAGGCAGCAGATGCTGAGCACACGGTCTGCATGCAGCAAGGAGGCTGCAGCACACCAAGAGAAATTAATTTGTTGCAGATGCTCTGTGACTGAGCCAATGAAGGGGGGCCAGGAGGGCTGTACTGCCTCTGACCTGTATGCTACAAATGCTCATTTTTCTCCCCCCTCACCAGTTGCATTTTTGGTGTTTGTTTGGGACACATGAGAGCTCTCACTTGAAGCCTATTACTGTTCTGTATGGTAAAGAATTGGGTATCCCCTGCATCCTTTCTGTTCTCCCTTCTCTATCTGTCCCTGATGTCTGTAAGAGTAAGACAGAGCGTGCAGTGTTTGAGAGCTGAATGTAGCATCTCTCAATAAGGGAGAAGTTTGCTGGAGTCCTTAAAGCTGTAGAGGAAGCATGTACAGTAAATTCACGAATACAAGCCGCACTGACTATAAGCCGCATCTCTGGGTGTTGGCAAATATTTCGGTTTTTGTCCATAGATAAGCCGCACCCGAATATAAGCCGCTCTGTCGTTCGCAGCGAGGACCCGCATGCAATTAGTAACAGAACCGCGGCAGGGCGGGGTTTACTGGCTGAGCTAAGGCTGTGCAGGCTCGGCCCACTAGGGGCTGCTGACGGGGCCAGGTGGCCCAGCCCGGTGCTGCCGCTCGGGGCCGGCCACCGCTGCCACTGGGCTCGGTCACCCCGGGTCGGCGCTGCCCCGCGGTGGCAGGCAGGGACGGAGCTTCCCCTGCTCCTACGGCAGCGGCGGCGGGCGGGGACGGAGCTTTCCCGCGCCCATGGCGCCGGCGGCGGGCGCGGACAAAGCACCCCCCCTCCTCCCCGGGCCGCCGCAATGGCGGTGCCCCCCTCCCCCCCCCACCCCCGGTCCTCCCCTGGGCTGCGGCAGAGGAGGGAAGAAGAGAGCTCTCCCGCCTCTCTCCCCGCCCCCCGTGCTGCCTGCAGGGAGCCAGGGCAACAGAGTAACACTGTAACAATTGCGGAATGCCGGCTTTTACTGGCAGGTGCTTGGCTCGGCACTCTGGCTGGCACGTCTGGGGTTGTAAATGTCAGAAAATTATTCACATATTAGCCGCCCCCGACTATTAGCCGCACTTCTGGGTTTCCACCAAAATTTTTGTCAAATTGCTGCGGCTTGTATTCGTGAAATGACTGTACTTTGCTAATCTTAGATGACATCTTTTACTTCAGCATTTCAAAAAGAACTCTGAAAGATCCCTTTTCACCATAACTACAATAAAAGAAAAAATACAGGAGATGACTCTTGAGCTGACTTTTGAGATGGAACAAAAGCCTGTAATTGAAGTTCTTTTCCAGGCACCTCAAGTAAGGGCAACAATACCTGAGAAATCAAACTGAAAGGACTCCAAGTCAGATTAAAAGGTTGAATGGCACTTGCAGGATTTTGCCATCACTAATTCATTGAGTATCTTCTATTAAACAGTTCTTAAAAATGAAGCTGTTTCCAGTGTAACACTGGATGGTCAAAAGCAGGACCTTGCCCTCCTCCTGACTCTGCTTGTTCCCAGGCCTTCCAGGGCATGGCTCTTCCTGGGACTGCCAAGCCTTTTTCTGCTTTGCAGTCATTTTGTTCAACCCTTCATGGCTGACCTCCTGAGCCTCAATCTAAGCTGTTGCTAAATGCAACAAGCTGGACTCAAATTATGCATGTAAGCACCTGACCTGAAAGATCCTCATCTTCACAGGTCATAGCACCTGCAACTTCCTTAGAAACCAATGAGAAGCCTGAGTACTCTTCTCCTTGGAAAACCAGTAGAGCCTCTTTGGCTCCTGTAAGATAAACAGAAGAAGATAATATAGGTTATTGTATTCCTACCAGGACAGGATCGCAAATGCTAGAGAGATGTAGCTCTCCAGAGAAGTCTAATCAGAGGATGTTACTGCTGTTTGGGAGAGGAGGAGTGGTTTTTTCTACTATTTTCTATCTGTGGAGTCCCACAAATAAAAGATAAGCAAAGTCTTTACTCCAGTGCCATGGCTATGCTGTTACATTTGGCAACCAGGGGTGCAGACAGAACTACCATGGAGTCCTGCTTTTTCACTTGAAATTCTATTATTGAGTAAATTCTGATCTATGGGTTTCTGTTGTCCATGCACAATTTGGGAGGGGATAGCAGCCTGAGGTGTCAGTGTACACTGCGGTCTTACAGGTCTGTAAATGCTATCTGCTTCACTGGGCTGTCTCAGGCAGAAATGTTAAGATCATTACCATGGGAAACTACACTGAGCTATGTGCTAATCCTAACCTAGCTACCTGGAGAAAGCAAATATTTTTCAGGCGTTGGAAGACAGCAAATGGAGGTGAGCCTTGAATTTGGAAAGGAGCAGCTCTTGAGAGGCCATGAGCATTTTCTGCTCATTTTGCTCTAAATGGCCAGAGGACAGATAACTAATGAGCCAGCACTCAGATGTGGTCCTTGCTGGTAATGCAGCATCAGCTGTTTGGGACCTGGCTGTTCAGTGAAGCCAGGCAGGCTGTTTGGTTTCTGTCCCAAATGCACATGTTCTCATCAGGAAAAAAAATCAGAATTGATAGTAATTGGCATTGCAGAGGCCACCTGCATGTGAGGGGAGGGTGAGCAGGCCCAGAGCACATGGGCTGGGAGAGGACTGGCCCCGAGCAGGGAATGCTGTCTCTGTTGCTGACTGGGCTGAAAGCAGAGGACAAGTCAGACTGGCACAGATTTTTGCTTTATTGGCCATTGAGGCTTGCTGGGAGATATGATTCATGATCTGGGAGGTGAGGCTCTGACTCCAGACTGAGGATGCTAGTAGAGACTGGGAAGGGATAAACTCCAACCAGCTGGGATCATATCACAAAATCATGAAATGCCCTGGATTAGAAGGGACCCGCAAATACAGCTCTTAGTTCTGCACAGGACAATCATGACATGGTTGCCAAAGTCAAAACCTTTCTGACTGCAGAAAATGTTGTCACTTCAGAAAAAGTTTTGTTCTTGTCCAGCATGACTTGAGCCCTGTTCTGAGCTGAGATTTTTGGGCTACTGGTGTCTGTGCAACAGAGCTGCTGCTCTGGTTCAGATGCCAGTGTAGCTCTCCCACCTCTGAGCTGTGAGTCTGTGCTAAAGGAACACACTGCATCTGCTACCCTGGTAGATAGCAAGGCCAGTTGTTCCTGCCTCCTTACTTGTTTTTCAAGTGAAGTGTACTGGAAGTGAGGCCTCTGTCACCTGCCAAGGAAGGTGGGAATGATACCTGCATTTACATCTATTGAAGTCTGGGAAGAGCTTTACAGCTGAGCAGTTTACCTCTTGCCACTGAATGGCATGGCATTTCTTCCACATGGGCCGCTGTGCCTCTTCTCTTAAAATACACCAGGGAAAATGAGTGAATCATTTCTCATCAGGCTATAAGAATTCTGAAACTCCTCTCCAGGGTTCCTTCTACACTCTTCTGTGTGCATCTTAATTTCCTGTAACAGTCCTAATCCGCTTCCCATAGGTACCCATGGGAGCCTTGTTATCGACCTCAACTGGAAAAAGAATTGTTTCTCTCCCTCATTACAGCTGCTATTAACTGGCATAGTTCTTGTCTGTCTCCATCACAGGGGCCATTAACATAATGGGTCAGAGACAGGGAGCTCTGCCTCTGCCCCTCAAGGTGTCCCAGCAGTGTGTGGATGGAGCATGTCGCCTGTGTGAGAGGGAGGTGCTCCAGCTCCCCATCCACTGTGGAGTGCTGAGACCTGGGGCTGTCAGAAAGGGCATCCTTTGCTGGCGTTGATATCCCCACATGATGTCTGGGACAGTGATATGGGTGACAGGCTGCCCTGACGGCTGCTATTTAATTGCCTGCTCCTGGAGCAGCCTCTGGGCTGAGCTGGCATCGATAGCTTGTTACCTGTGTGGCCTCCATGGGCTTCCTGCAGGACTGTTGGGTAAGAGAGATGCTCAATTGCCCTTGGAGCTTGCCTTCCTCCTCTGCATTCCCAGAGTGACTAGGCACCAGAGCTGCCAATTTAGTCATTGCCCTTCCTCCCTCAGCAGCATCACAGAGCCCTGTGATCTTCCTCTTCAACACTGGGAATATCCAAATATGGGGCCAGGCCTCAAGTGGAGGAACTGGAAGCAGATTTGGTGGGGAAAATGCAAAGATAGTGAAGTCCCGTGAGTGTTCTAGGGGCAAGTCACAGGTCTGACCAGAAAGATTCTGGGATAGCTGTGGCACCCAAAACCCTGCCTAAAAGTCTGCCTGAGTTTTAGCTGCTGAAACTAGTTCCATGGAGGAGGAGGTGTAGAACAGGCTTGTCCTGGTCTTGGACTGGCCACTGGAATGTGTCTCAGATCATGGTGCCTTCCAGGGAGATCCCTTCCTTCTTGAGAAGCAGCCCCTTTCTCCCCTGACTGCAGGAGAGGAGGTGATGCTCATTCCTCTGTGTTGCTCTCATGTTTGCAGTGCCTTGGGCCAGCCTTGCACAAGGCATCTGAGACAGGAGGGCAGGGCAAAGAGTTGGTCCTTCTGCCCTGTACAGCCTGCTGGCATGGGCCAGCTACAAACACCTGCGTTACAGCAGCAGTCCCAATGTCCAGGTCTTGCCAGGGATGCTCACACAAGGCACTCAGCCTGAGACCAGCACTGTGTCTGTGCTAAATCTGGGACAGACCTGCAGTTTAAATCTGACTGATGTCACAGATCTCATTGCTTGATGTCTGTCCTGGATATTTTCTTGTGACTATACAGTCTAAAAACGATGTGGAGGAAAAGATAAGAAAAATAAGTTTCCGTGGTAGGCAACATAGTCTTCAATCCTGAGAGATCAAAAGCATCAAACTTCAGTCTGGGAAAAAAGAAGTCTTGGTGATGTGCTTTTGCGGAGGAAAGAAAATCAGAAAATGAGATTAGAGAAGTACTCATAGTTCTGCACACAGCCAGTGTGCAGAGCTTGCTAAGAGCCATAGAGATCTGTAATTACATTTGTATGGATTACACTAATCCATGAATTTGTAGCCCATGGGACCTGGCCATTTTGGGCTAGAGAAATACAGAATTATCAGGCAGAGCTTCATGATGTGCTAGTACATGTCTTATGGCCTTTTTTCTTAACCTTAGAAGGACCTTTCTAGTAAGGTGCTGCTGTCCTCCCACAGTCTGTGTTCTGGTTGACAGTGATAATTTATCTTTTTGGGAGTGTAGCTTCAATTGTACATTTAGGAGGCAGGAAAACTTTACCACCCTTTGAACTTGCTTTAAGGCACAGCATCATCAGGGATTTATTTAAATACAGTCCAGGAATTTACCTAAATGTTCTCATTTTTATATTGTGGTGCTGGGCATGCAGATGCAAGCCATCTTAACAAAAGTCACTGATCATGCTTTCTGTTGTTCACCTTTGGGATTAAACTCAACCCAGCTTCATCTGTTTGACTTCTAACATTCCTCATTCTCTGTCTTAACACTGATTTCAGGGCCCAAGTCTCCACAGGGAGTGGCTCAGCTCAGGCTGCTTGCTGGCCTTTCACTATTTGAATCCTAGCTCTCCCTCTTGGCTTTGGTAATTGCTCAGATAACTCTGACAGAACCAATTTATTTGAGAATTTTTTTTAACTTGTTAATGTCTCTACTGGGACAGAGGAAACTCTTTCATAAGCTCATGGAAGAGTAGTATTCCCTGAAGAGGCTGTTGAGGAGTGTGACTACTTACATATCCATCTGCAACAAGAGGTTGTGGCTAAGTTGTAACACCTTGCACATTATTAAATGGACTGAAAGATAAATTTGAAAATCATCAACATTAGGGAACATGGCATGGGTTAGAGTAACTGACCCTTTCACTAAGATATTGAGCACCCTTCATGCCTCCTGAAACTGAGGATGCTGAAGGGGTTTGGGAAGTGACCATCTAACATATCCAGTACAGAACACTTCAGGCATAATTGAAAGCAGCAATGGGGCAACTTCAGCTGATAATGCCAACTCAGTATTGACTGGACTCTGGTTTGTGTTACAGAGTTTGCATTACTAATGTTGGCAGCCCACTAGTGAAGGCCATGTTTCTTTGGGTCCTGCAACCATTAAAATATTTTCTTTAAAGATGTACAAAACCAGGTAAGACAGATGAGTTGTGCCAGGGTGTAACCCTGAAGAGTCTTTCTGGACAGTCACGTATTTTTAGGAATTCACACTGGGGGAAAAACCACATAAAATGCATCTTCCATTTACTGGGGACAGGGAAATAGCAATATAATAATGGAGGGGCAGCAGGGCTCACAAGTGCCATTTGGGAAGTGTTAAAACAGCGGTAAATGAATTTCTGAACTCCAGTGTGCTTGTGAACTGCTAGCCTGATGTGACTACTTCCTGGCACATAAAGCACTTTAAAAAATGCTTCAGCATGTGATGCTGCCATCTGCTACGAGATGGTGGTATCTTCATAGTGGCCTATAACAACAGGGTTTCTCTCAGTAGACTTCATGTGTTCCTCTGTAAAACCTGGATGATTTCAGTACGCCTCTCTTATTTCAGGTGAAAATCCAGGAGCTGATCCAGAGCATAGCCAGCCTTTGTCCCAGACACTAGTGGCTGTAAATTGCCATTGATTTTAGTGACACTGGGATTCAGTATCCAGCAAGAGGTATGAGACAAGGGAAGATGTGCCTAGACTAGATCCTAGATCTAGATGTACCTAGATTGGTCCACTGTCAGACACCCAGCAGAGGGGTGCGGACAGACAGCCCTGCCCTCCTCAACACAACCACAATTGGACCTGGTTCAGTGTGTGTGGACTGATGGGTGTTAGAAAGGGATAGCTGTCTTTGGCTTACTCCAAGAAAGTCAGTATTCCTTATCCTGACAAAGTTTAGAAATAAAATAAATGAAAATAAATAGGGCATTCTCTTTGTCTCAGTCACATAGTGCATCTGCTCTGGGCAGAAGATACTGTTTGTTCCTCAGTATTATTTACCTGCTGCTCAAAAGAGTCGATAGAGCTACTAAGACTTCATCAGAAGTCTCCAACTTGGAAATAGAGAGGAGGGAAATACGGTCCTGAGGGCAGGGAATGGGAGTAGGGGGGAGGTGAAGAGAAATATGTTGAGTAGAGCATTTGAGATTTAAGACTTAGTTGTATTTGCAGAGTAAGCTGATATCTGTGGTTCAAAATGGCATGTGCAATGCTGCTTTGCCAGCTCTCTCAGGAATGTGCATCCTTTCTCTGAGGCTCAATAGAGCTGTTTCTCTTTCTCTGCAGACTATTTGGCACCACTTGCTGTGACATGGCTATGGTCAAAACAGGCTTCAAGAACTACAGAGCTACTTTAAAACTGGCAAATCTGTCACAGATATGGGTGTGCCAGAGCTCTCGTACAAAACATGTCTGATGTGTTGAAGTAGGACTTGGCTCAACAGGATATTAGATATTCACTGGTGGAGTGAGTTCTGAGGCAGATGTGGACTTTTCCCTAGTCCTGCTGTGTCCCTTTACATCTGCTGATGCAGAGCATCCTGTCACTTTGCGCACAGCTGATCTTTGGCATCATGGAGAAGTGCAGTGCATCGAGGCTGTCCAGCCACACTCGGAAGCTTCCCTGGCACGAGAACTACAGCATTTACGTTAAGAAAATGTAGACCTACTTTTACCAGCTAATTACTGAGTCAGAATCAGTTAATTAGCCCATGTCATGATGAAAACAGGGCCTTTTATATGCAGATAGGAATTAGTAGTATCAAAGGGAAATGGCCCTGTGGATTGGATATTATGCCCTACAAAGAGAATTTCAACCAGTCCCGGTTATCTTGTCCTTATCTAGACAATCTATCCCTGACTGCTGCATGGAATGTGGTGTATCTGCCAGTGAACTGAGGTTTGCTAATCACTTCATTCACTTCTCTTGGTTTTGGTGGGTCATTAGTGAGACAGTCCCTCCCTCCCCCTCTCAGTGTGAAGTTGGTGAGACAGTGGCAGGAATGGCAAACTCCTTACTCCTGACCTTGAATGTCCTGAGTGGTGTGGAGGGTTTCTCTACTGCCTTGGACTGGGCTGCTTCTTGGCAAGTGTATGCTACTCATCAGCCAGGAGAGAGGATGAGAAGGTAGTGACAAAGATGCCTCCAATGTGGGGTGCAGAATAGAAATGAATGGTTGGTGGAGGAAACCCTTTGAGCAGGAGATCCCTGTGCAGAGCAGGCAAATGGTGGGCGACCATTGTTTTTTGGATTCTCCCCACTCTTGGACACAGATTTTTATCTTGGTCAGTGAACCTGTGAGAAGGTTTCAGCTGTGGGGGGAAGATGTTCACAACATTGTTTTGGATGAAATATGAAAAAAAAAATTTAAAAAAACCTAAGGCTGAATTTTTTTAGTGAATAGTGAATTATGTCATTGCTGCTATCTTGAAATGAAGTCCCTGAGCAGAAGAATCCAGGCTTTTACTGCTGCAATGCCTGCCTTCTGGTACAGAGTTTCTGTGTCAAATGTCATCATTCCTGTTATTTTATGAGCACAAAAGACATGACCTTAGACAGGACCATCGTATACCAGTTCCAAAGGGTAAAGGCACATGAGGATCCTAAGCAGAGTTCAGATGCTGTAGGGATGTGGCTGCAGACACTGGAACTCTACCTTCTTGTTGCCTTAGGTCAAGCTTCCCTTAAGCAGCTCAGCTGTTACTCCAAAAGTAAATTGTAAATTTTCACTTGGGCTTAAACCTTGTGTTTGGGTCAGTGCTGCTCATAAAGATGCAATTCGGAAGTGAAATGCACTTACTGGTTGCTATTACGAGAAACCTGTGTCAGTGTCTGTCTAATCTCGGGTTTCTCTAGCATTTTAATAGCAGAACGCTGGAGCCGTGTCAGTGGTGTGCCTCTTGCCTGCATTTTTTCCCTGGTATTGCTTTGTGACTCTCCTTGGAGAACTCCACATGATCCTGCACACTTTAATGCTCCCTCCAGAAAAACCTCTTAAAGGATTACTTTGACTTGTGATTACAAGTGGCAGGCAACACTTGGCAGATCTGAAACACAACAAAGTAGTGCAGTCTGCTTTCTGGGATTTTTTTTCTCCCCCTCTTATCATAGAATGGTTGAGATTGAAAGGAAACTCTGGAGATCTTCTAGTCATCTCTCTTCCCCTCCCCACTTCCTTGCTTATGTTTCAAAGTTGTTAGATTGCAAATGATGCCTGGAAGGGCAGATGGGGTGTGGTTTAAGACCCAGTGTTTAGCCTAGGAGACAAAGGCAATGTATTTTTTTAAGTTCAGGAGAAGCTCTCCTTTTAGCGACTGTTCATGTAAGTTCTCATACTTTGTCCTTTGCTAGAGAAGGTCTATCTCTGCAAGCGCAAACCTGAAGAAGGAGGCAGGGCCTTCAGAGGACATCAGAATGTGGAAAGAGCAGCTGAAAATCAGTATCAGGCTCTTGTGGGAGTAGTTGAAGCTGGGAGACAGGGATGCCTGCTGGATGCATCCATATTAGGGGCTGCTGTTGAAACTCATTCCCTCCCAGATGCAGAGCAACACTGTCCTTCCACGTAGGGCATAGTAAAAGCTGTCAAGTCCTACTTTTACCCCCAAATTGCATGGGAGAAGTTGTTCCATCTTGGCCACTGGTTGGGAGTTGCTGGGGCAACTCATTCAATCTGGGTGATAATTAAGCAGCATTCAGTGGCCCGCTGATGTTTACAAGAGGTAAAGGTTGAAATCCTGTCACCGAGTCACAAGAGAAGGCTTGTCTTCTAGTGAGTGTTGACTTTTGTAGTCTGTGTAGTCGCACAGATTCTGGCTTTTCCTATGCCAAATGCTTCGTGGAAGATGTTTTATTTCCTCTACATCAATCCAGGGCTATACAAAGCCCTGCCTAACTGAAGAGGACCATGATGCCTGTGTTTTCAAAACCAACCTGGTGTCCAGAGTTAGAGACATACATGAAAGAAAGGGTCTGAACATCCTGTGCCTGATGCACAGTGCATCCTGGCCTAGAGGGTCCCCACAGACTGGCCAGGAGACCTGACTCTTGTGGGTTCACAAAAAAAAGAGAGACGTGGTTTTGTCCTAGCATTAGTGAAGCAAGAATCACCAGAAAGCTCACCTTGGACAGCCTTGACAGCATGTAATGCTTTTATTTTAAGAGCATTGGTAAAATTTAAGGGAGCCTCAGGTTTACGTTCTTAAAATCAACGATGCGTGCTTAAAAGCCCTGAAGGACCAGGACCTATGCCCTTTCATCCACCTTCAGCACTGGGCAGCTCTTCTAATGGCTAATTTGGGGACAGTTTGGAGTCACCTATCAGGTGTGAGAGGTTTGTCTCTCCTCTCCTAATGCCTTTAACGATTACTAACTGAGCTGCACAGCAATCACCCAGCACTGATGTGTTAACTCCAGCTGAGGCTGGTACAGTGCTCACACAGTCCAGCTTTGGTAGGGTCAGATGGAGATCCAGATTACCTTTGACTTTTGAATTTGCTTTTGTTGTATCTCCAGGCAGATGAGTTTGCTTTGCCCTTGCAAAGATGGGAAGGAAGATGTGTGAATGTACCAGTGTACCTGATAATCCCCTGTGAGATCCTGGGCTTCCTAGTTCAGGGTGTGTGGTGCTGAGAGGGTCCTGTAGCATTTCCTGTGATTCTGTGATGAGATTACAGTAATTTCATGACTATAAGGCACACCCTTTTGACTAAAATTTTCCCCTGAACCCGGAAGTGCACCTTATAGTCCGGTGCGCCTTATATGATCTACAACGTTGTGACATTTGCACCCCGGAAGTGTGAGCTGTGGGGGGAGCTGGCAGTGCCGCGGCTGCCAGGTGGAGGCGGGGCCTTGGCCAGAAGCCGTGCGGGGGGAGCTGGGGGTGGAGCCTCACTACAAAAAAAAAAAAGTGCGCCCTATAGTCCGGTGTGCCTTATCTGATCTACAAAGTTGCGAATTTTGCCGACTCCTGAGGGGGTGTGCCTTATGGTAATGAAATTACTGTAACTCCTCCGGGGGAAGCTGCTGGGGCAAGCCCCTCCCTGCCTGCCCAAAATGTACCTTTTGCCTTCTACTTTTACCAGTACAACTAAACTTTCTTGTCTGTGTGGTGGTGCTTTTTGCAGTGATAGGGAGAAGATTAGTAGACACTTTGGGAGTGGGGTTAGAGACAAAGCGCTCTGCTCTCTGCCTGGCTGGGCTCAACCTCTCAAGAAACAGATGTGTGTGAGGCTTGGATGGAAACAGCTCTCTTTGACCTGACCCCTGGGGATCCTCAATCCCTGGCTAGCATGCCTGCCTCCCCAGAGCACCGGGCTTTTGGCAGGCTTTGACCCAAAGCAGTGAGGGTAAAGCATCTGGGCTGTGTTTATCCTCTGGGATGAAGGATGCGTGCCAAGGGAGAGGTGTGCCCATGCACATGTGCAGAGGTGAGCACTGCCACCCCCACCCCTGTCCCAGAGCTGATGTGCCAGCCCATAGCAGAGGCAGGATGCTGTGCAGGGAGATCAAAGAGGAAAGCTGAAATGAAAAGATGACTGCCAGCAGTGGGGAAAAAAACCTTGAATTCCAGCATGAAGTTTGCTCCTTTCTTTCAAATCAGTGCATCACTTAGGACATGCATAAACCATATGTTAAAGGTGTTAGAGGGATGAATGTGGATCACATGTGTTTGCCTGAGCCTTTACCTTGGGCGGATTGAGAGGATAAGCACTCTGGGAGCTCCTGACCATGAGATACCTGACACTTTGCTTAGTTTGGTCAGTTTAGAGATTCTGCGCACAGGAATTAGGAATTTTTTCTTCTGTTGGTCCAGGCCCTAGAGCTAAATAATACCTCCCATAATGCAGTAACCATAAACAGCTTGAGGTAAAACTTGAAGCTTACTAATATCTCTTGCAAAAGATAAGAAGGCTCTGTTACCAATTTATGGGGGAAATGAATAAAGAAATCCCTATACGATTGTTCTGCTGCCCTCAATATATCTTGTGGGAAGAACTTCCTAAAGACCAAGAACTAAGGCTGCAGAACAGGAGACATTAACCAGGTGATTTATTTCTCTTTCAGAACACAACATTGTTCATGGGGTTTATGTTTGGTTTTTTTTCCTTTATTCTCCACTATAGTAAACCCAATCTATATTACATTTCTAATTCAGGATAATAAAAAACCCCACACTTAGAAGGAAATAAAGCTGGTGATGCCTTATGGTTCCCATGTCATAACCAAGGAGTATTACTCTGCTGGAAGGGCTGCTCTGTGTTGCTACCTTCAGTTCACAAAACTAGAGAGAAGTTCCGAGGACACCTGGGTGTTTATACAGCTATAGCATATATTCGTTCAAGGAGTTTGGGATACTTGATGAGAAGGCAGAGAAGAAATATTTCCCATCATGTTTAATGGGGAGAGACTGGTTTCACATGCTACGGTTCATTATAGAAAGTTAGCAATGACAAATCACGCATGGCTGTGAGAGGCAGGGTGTTCTTTTCACCTTTTCTTTCTCCTTTGACTAAACCAAGCAGCACTACATAGATCAGCACTATCAGCCAAGACAAGCAGTACCTGATGGCTTGGTGCTGGTTGGGTTTCATTGGGTTTTCCTCTGTTGCAGAAGGTGATGAGCAATGTTGCAGATGGCTGTGCTGCCCCTTGGGCTGGAGCACTGTCCAAGTGCTGTGGCACTGCCTCTGCTCCTCTGCTACCAAACCTTGGTGGCCTGTCCTCCCTGGCACTGCCCCATATCATGTGTCCTTAGCTCCTGAGCCCATTTAATCTGCCTGCACCAGGGAGGGAAGAAATTTGGCTCATAACCCTGAGTTTCTCCCTAGCTGGGCTGTGAAGAATTTTGTAATAGCTTCAGTCTTTGCTTCCTAGGAAAGATTTACAAGAAGGCCTTCCCTAGCATTTGGTTTCATTTGCCCTTTGGAGCTAAGGTCAAGATCAGAGAGTGGGTAAATAGGCTTTCCTAACTTGCTGACATCCAGCTGTCCTGTCCTCCAGCTCTGCCTCTGAACTAAAAATATATTATGAAAGCATTTCTTCTTTCTGTGCCTCTATCTTTTATTTTTTTTTTAGGCTAGTAAGGAAAACGCATATATTTAAGGTAGAACACTGTGACAACTCCTCAGCTCTATAGGTATCATACAGGCTTTATAAAATGGAATTGAGGTGTTTTCTGAGTCAAGTGCTTCTGGGATGCAGAAGGGCTTTATTCACAATATCTGGAAAAAAATCTCAATGGATAATTACTCTCCTTGCTAAAAATACTTTTCTCTGTGTGTGTGATTTCTGCTAGATGAAACAACCAGTAGGCATTGCAAATCTTTCTTCATGTAAATACTAAAGGACATGAGTGGCTCACACTTTGGCAAGATATCTGTCCTGAATTTTTCTGGTCCTTCATACAACTTAAATTAGTTTGCCCTAATCTTGTATCTGTTTTTCTGGAACCTTGACTGGTTTTGCTTTGTGGGAGCACAGCAGAGTTGTCAGTGCTCATAAAGTCTTGTTTGTACCGTGTACAGATGCAATGCCATGTTCTTGCTCTTTGGCGTTGCCCATCTAAGTGAGGAAAATACCCGAATCAACCAGTGAGCTGCTGCTCCAGGAGCTCATATTATTGAAATTAAAGAAGTAAACTGTGATGCAGCTCTGAAATTCCACCTGTAGAGCTGTGCCAGGCTCCCTGCTGCTGCTCCTGAGCCTTGCCCTGGAGTTGCTGCTACAGGGAAACATCAGAGTGGGCACAAAACTGCAAGTTTTGGGATTGAGCTGATAGACCAGATCTTAAGCCTACTTTGACAAGAAAACAGAGATGTCTTTCCTTTGGTGTTTCAAAGTCTTATTGTCAGAGAAGTAATAAATTCAAGGTAATTTTCTTCTTGTAAATTGGATCGTCACTGTGAAAAGGTCTCTTAATTTTCCATTTCTCCAGTGAGATCTATCATGTGTCCCCTACCTGGGCCTGACTAGTTTAATATTCCCTCCCTCTTGCTACTTAATATTCCTGAATGGTTGCTTATTATTATAAACTATTTATTCAACTTTGCAGGTGATTACAAGACCAAATAGTCTAGTGTTGTATTGACATGATGTGTCTTTGACAATGCCCCATCAACCCCTTCCCAAAGACACTGCTTTTTCAGATAAGGAAACAGGGAAAGTGTGACTGAATACCATGCATGTGCAGAACTCAAGCATTTCCTTACTCACTCAACCCCAGATGTTCTTTTCCCAGGCCTCATATCCAAGTCTTCATTAGAAATTTGAGAGAAATGCTTTAGTGCAGCTGCTGGCTTGGCTGCCTTTCAGGTTCAGGCAGAATTTCCTTTATTCACAGGTTCTTTTTTCTTCTTATTTTTTTAATGCTTCTCCAGAAACTTGTATTATCATCTTTAGCACTGCAGAAAAATATCCAATATTTCATTTTAGAGTGTATTTGTAGCATGTTAATCTCTGAGACTAAAGAAAAAAATCTCTTGGTCTCAGCCTCATTTTTAATAGGATAGTGAACTAAGAGGATACATGAGGATTATTCTAATCTCACCCTGGAGCTCTCTCCAGCACTACTGCCTATCTGGGACCCATTATTGAACTGCCTTCTCCAGTGCTCTAGAAAACAGGCACTTATCTTGATTTAACAAGTAATGATAGCAAAAGCCTGAGCTGTCATGCTTTAGAAATAATGGATTAGCTAATTGATTGTGAAAAGAAATATTGGGCTGAGCTGAACACCCTTTGGAGTACTCTTTTCTCCTTGCTTCAGTCTTTAGTCCCTTGAGAGCATGTTTGTACATAGAGGGGGTATAGTCAACAAAATAAACTACTCCTCCTACAAAGCACATGCAAGGGGCTGCTGGAGGTGAGCTACTTTTCCTCATCTTGCAGCTCTCCTGGAGCAGTCCACTGTGTGTGCTCTGGAAGAGCAGGGGAATTAGTGAAGGGTCAGGAGCATAAATATGATGAAGAGCAGTTGAGGGAGCTGGGGGTGTTCAGCCTGGAGAAAATGAGGCTGGGGGGGACCTTATCACTCTCTACAACTCCCTGAAAGGAGGCTGTAGCCAGGTGGGGATTGGTCTTTTCTCCTAGGTAACAAGTGACAGGATCAAGAGGAAATGCCCTCAAGATGAGTGCATCCCCTAAGTGCCAGGGGAGGTTTAGTATAAGATGTCAGGAAAAAATTCTTTACTGAAAGGGCTGTCAAGCATTGGATCAGGTTGTTCAGGGAGGTGGTGGTGTCACCAGTGCTGGAGGTATTTAAAAGATGTGCAGATGTGGCACTTAGGGATGTTGTTTAGTGGTGGCAGTGTTGGGTCAATGGTTGGGCTCAGTCTTAAGGTCTTAATCTAAATTACAGTAATTTCACGACCATAAGGCGCACCGGACTATAAGGTGCACCCCCCGGGAGCCGGCACATTTTGCAACTTTGTAGATCAGATAAGGTGCACCGGTCTATAAGGCGCACCGGGTTTTTTTTTGCAGCGAGGCTCCGCCCCCAGCTCCTCCCGCACGCTTGCTGGCCAAGGCCCCGCCTCAATCCGGCAGCCATTGGCTTCCGGGCCTGCCTGTACCCGGCAGGGCCAGGCTATGCCCACCGCCGCTGCGTGCAGCATCCCCAGGGCCCCGCTGTTCTGGGAGTTCCCTGGCACTCCGGGTGACCCAATGCCGGCAGGCTTGCCCCGTGCCGCCGCTGCCCCGATTCCAGCTGCTTGCCCCCTCCCCGCGTGGCAGCCACTCCGATTCTGGCGGCTTTCCCCCTCTCCGCATGGCAGCCGCCGTGATTCCGGCGGCTTTCGCCCCCCCTGCGCGGCGGCTGCGGTGCTTCCGGGGGCTTTCGCCCCCCCCGCGCGGCGACCGCCGTGATTCCGGGGGCTTTCACCCCCACCGCGCGGCGGCCGCCGTGTTTCCGGGGGCTTTCGCCCCCCCCCGCGCGGCGGCCGCCGTGTTTCCGGGGGCTTTCGTCCCCCCCGCGCAGCAGCCGATCCGATTCCTGCGGCTTTCACACCCCCCGCAAGGGAGCCATCCCAATGTCGGCGGGCCGGCCCCGCGCGGGGGTGGCCCCGAAGCCGGCGGGTCCGCCCCGCGTGGGGGCGGCCCCAAAGCCGGTGGGTCCGCCCCGATGCCAGCGGGTCCGCCCCGCGCGGGGGCGGCCCCGATGCCGGCGGGGAGGCCCCGATGCCGGCGGGTCCGCCCCGCGCGGGGGCGGCCCCGAAGCCGGCGGGGAGGCCCCGATGCCGGTGGGCCCGCCCCGCGTGGGGGAGGCCCCGATGCCGGCGGACCCGCCCTGCACGGGGGAGGCCCCGATGCCGACGGGCTCTCACTTCCGGGGTGGCAAATGTCGCAACTTTGTAGATCAGATAAGGCGCACCGGACTATAAGGCGCACTTCCGGTTTTGGGGGGAGATTTTAGTCAAAAGGGTGCGCCTTATAGTCGTGAAATTACTGTAATTTATTATTCTGTTGCTGTGGCAGAAGATAAACGCACAAAGTCTTATTTGTCTTATGTAGTTTTTGAACCTTTTAGGTCTGGGCTTTAAACCTCTTAGGTCTAGGGACAGCACGTTACCTGGCAGGAAGGGAGCTTCTTTCTGGAGATGTTAATTGTTTGCAGGTGGTGGGAAACCAGTCTGCCCAGAAGTGAGAATTCTAGCAAGGATGTATGAAATTGGTCTTTGGGACACCACACACACTTCTTACCTCTCATCATGGCAATGAATGTGTGAAAGAGCATAACTTTGACCTCAGATATTGCTGTAGGCAATGCAAAGTCACACTGCTCGTCTTTCAGCCCTGATCCATGGGTGAGGAAGTGAGGGAGGGCAGGGAGGATTCAGTTGCACAGCAAGACTGAGTCAAGCTGGGACCCAAGTGCAGGTTTTACCTGTCTGTACAGTTCACTGTGTGATACTTATTTCTCCCTCTCGTACTGAAAAGAGCTACATGTTGCTGTCAGACTTTAGTCTTGAATATGTCTTTAGACTGTTTTCAGAAGGCATAACAGACCACTCCAAGCAGATGAATTAAGGCTGTCAGCAGCATAATAATAGTCACACACATGGTTTCTTTCTCCTTTTCTCTCCTCCACTCCCCATGATGAAATTTCTAAAATGTTGTACACTGCACAGAATGCAAACAGACATTAGGTTAGTTAAAAACATACTTCTCTTTATTAGAAAGTTTTCTATTCACAGATAAAAGGCAGTTGATACATTGCATAGTAAACCTTTTTTAAAGGATGCTTATTATCAAATGTGTCTGAGAAAAGGGATGGTTACTGGCTCTAACTGCCAACAACAAGCAGTGAAGTTAATGGAACAATAAATTAAATGAGTAGTAGTTATATATAAAATAGATGTTAACAGATACAAACATAACATGAATGATGACTGATTCAGGTTCCCTTCTCCTTAGAAATTCAGTGTCTTATTAGAGTGGTTGCCTAAGTTATGTTTTTTGTTTTTAAAGCAGTGGTACTCTGAAGCTTTGAAACACAAAGCCACACAAATTTTAATTGAGTGGGAATGTCTTCAAGAAACCTTTCCAGTGGGAATCGGGGTGCTGTTCTCCTGCCCCTGTGATGGTTGGGTCCTATTCCTGTTGTTGAGCCCTTATTGCTCCAAGGAGGCAGACTTGACAGTTCAGCTACAGCTGATCCTGGCTCTAAGGCACTTCTAGGGCCTAACAACTCTTTACATTGCAGGCATTAAGTATTCAAAGGACAAAACTCTGCAGGATGGGAGAGTGGGGAGTCATGACATCTTAGTTCTTAGTGTACTGGCCCTCATCTCTGGACTGTCCTCATGCTCCTATATAAATGCTCCTTGCTGGAAATGCAGTACCTGGGCCCTCTGTGGTATTGAACCCCAGGGAGCTTCTGTGGGTGTTAAAGAAACAGCTTTAAGAGCTGTATTTTGTCAGTGTGCTCTCTTTCCTGTTTACTTGAACTCATGTGGGTTTCCATGAGTGATTTCTGGAATGGGCTGAATGTCAGGGTGCCACCTGGACTTGTCTCCTGCCTTGAGCTGGAGGCAAACACCTTGTTCACCCGTTGAGAGGAGCTTCAGAAAGTGCCACAGCCACAGTGGGGAGGTAGGTGTTGAACAGGGACTTGCAGAGATAAACTTGTCAAGCAGGACAGCAAGAGCTCTCCATTAGGGAACCAAGCAGCAGAGTCCATGTAAGCTGGAGCTCCAAAAGTCTTTACCACAATGTGGATTCTGGCCTGTATATTACTCAATGAGAAAAGCCAACTATGCTTTGAATTACAGGGTTGTAGTTCAACCCTGAGGACCTGATGAGTATAGAAACCACCTGAGCTCTGCTGCCCTGGTTTTACAGCCATAAGCTCCTGGAGGCAATTAGAATCCTGTTATATGTCTCAGCTGCCTGGCACCTTTTTTCCTCCCTCCTTCTGTACTTAACACTGAGGTAGAAGTTTCCACTAGCATTAAAACACAGAAAAATGAACAGGATCTTAGTGGGAAAGTGGTCCAATGACCTTCAAAATTTGCAAAAATACAATGTGACTATAAAATGAATAATTGATGTAGAAGAGTAATTCTATAAATATCAGAAAAACAGTACCCAAAAAGTACAGAACTGAGTTGCAAAACATTTTCTATTGCATTTTTTAAAATTACTTTTTAAGAAAAATTCCCCCTCTGCAACAGAATTTTTTATGGTATCCGAGATATACTGGCATCAAAGTAGAAGTACACACGAATTTTTGGAGACATTAATTCTTTTGAGCAACTATCCAGTTGTCTTCAGTTAAGTATTGCTTTTATTTCCTGCAAAAATACATATTTAACTATGCATGTGTATGTATCAACATGCACGTCTTGCAAAAAAATCTGCATTCCTTCTGAAGCTTACAAGGAAAATCAAAATAAAGGTAGTAATCTTTACAATGAGACTTGAATGACTGGTAGTTCATACAATATTTAAATATAAGCAACACCAATCACCAACATAGGATTTCTTTTTGCTTTACAACCCCAAAATACTAAAAGTTTATAATAAAACCTAAATAAATTGAGTTAAACTACTCCTATAGGGGCTGCTGTTAGTTAACTCCACTGTACTTAATACCACAG
The DNA here is from genome assembly GCF_009819885.2 of Catharus ustulatus. Classification (NCBI taxonomy): domain Eukaryota; kingdom Metazoa; phylum Chordata; class Aves; order Passeriformes; family Turdidae; genus Catharus; species Catharus ustulatus. The sequence continues at coordinate 44,895,901 of NC_046223.1, read as the reverse complement.
AGAAAATGAGGTCCAAATTTCAGTTGAAAGAACATGGTTAGCTTGAATTTCACCCTATTGATTTAATTATTGGCAGGAATGTGAAAATACATTCAGTGTAGGAAAGCTGTTAAAGCCAAAGGGGGAAAAAGAAAGCTATTATTCTTAGAGCTATTTTCCAAGAAATACTAGATGTTCCAGCTTTAATGCTGCATTTTTAAATCAGAGGGAAAAAAATCCATGAGTAGAGGAAGACAGTGTTTATGAGCTTTCAAGGAGAACACTTCACTGACATTAAAGGCAACTTTGCAGACTCACTTGAAATGTATCAATTTGTAATCTACACATTTACAGGAGCTGCTCTGCTCTGAAAGCTGTTTCCCAATCTGTGCCAAAACATGTGAGGCTGCGTAGCATACTTCTGATGATAGACCTCCAGGCTCTGTTTCTCCATAATTGATTTAGTTATTAGTTATGCAGGGGAGAGAAGAGATCCCTGAGGCTTAGTAAAACAGTATTCAGTTACTAAAAGCAGCCCTTTGTGAATTAATGTCATCCTACCAGCTCTTTCTGCTCATTATTCCTTCAAGTCTTGTTTTCCTGGACACCAGCTGTCACAGAGGAAGTCTCCAGCCTTTTCTTCTCCTGCCTCCTTGGCTGACTGAAGTTGCACCAGCACGGTCTGGAGTGTCTCCTTCACCACCTGGATCTCCCTCTGCAGAGACTGTGAAAGCTTTATTAAGGAATAATCTATAGGTGATTGGCAGTCCCTTTTCTCTTTCCAAGTTATTAAGTACATTCTTGTTCTGCTGTTCACAACAGATGGCCATGGCTATCTAATTGTAGCTTCAACTTCTTCCAAATTGTTTGGATTAAATATTAATAAATTTCTCACACTTGCTAGCAAAAGAAAAATAATGCAGGCAAACTCAAGTTCTCAAGTAGCATTATTTAGCAGTTTCAAAAAGGGAGGGAATGGGGGATACTGCTTGGATACTGTTCTTGAGGGAAGGAAGGAAGAAAGAAGAGAGACAAAAAAATATTGTGTACCATGGAGGCAGCAGCACTAGGTGTGAGTTCCCTGATGGATGGAGGGTGGGCTTTTACACCAGAGACACAGACCTGGGTGGATCAGATCCCAGGTGAAGGCAACAGGAGCAGTCTGAAACAAATGCCGAGTGACCACAGCTTGTGTGGCACTAGTGAGTTCAACGTGTGCTATGCAAGGTGGGGTGGGAATCTAGATAAGGTGCAAAATCAGCTTATAGCAGAGAAACTGTTTCTGCTACACTTGCCTCTAGAAAACTTTCATGTTAGCTGAATTGTCATTATAATTATAGTGCAGAACACACAAATATAAAGCTATACAAGACTTCACAGGGAATGCTTTGAACAAGCTGAAAAGCTAAGAGGGCAGTAACAGGGTTGTACTATTGTGCATTAAAAGGAAGAGGGCAATCTGAAAAGTATCCAATATTTAGTATAAAATGCTTCATTTGATTAAGAAATACTTTTCCACATTTTATTTTCCTCTGTCTAGTTCAGGATTCCTGCAATGAATTCAGCAAGAAACTGATGGTTAATGGCCCTGAAAGAGACCTTCCACTTTCCTCCTTCCCCAGCTCCATCCACAAAGATGAGGGAGGGTGTCAGGTGGTGGCAACAAAGGGTGCAGCATGGAACAGACTTGCAGATGAAGGTAGGACATTCCCAAAAAGAGTAACAACTATTGACACATGCACAAGCCTTTAACCAAGCTTCCTTGGCAGCACACCTTTATGTGCTATGACTGGAAATAAGTTTGTACTACCAATATACTGGCCTTTCTACTGATAATCTTAAATCAGCGACACTATCCATTGTTGGAAGAAGTGCGAGGACTAGGTGTAGCTCAATGAGACAACCAATTTTATCCTCTATTCTATAGCTTACTCTATGTGGAAAAGAAAGCGAGCAGAGGCAAGTCAGATCCTGCTGAAATGGCAGATCAATGGCCAAGTCTATGTACAAACCCTAGGGCCCATCCCATCCCCACTGAGGCCTTCTGGACAGGTATGGCTGAAGGGCAAAGACCCCAAAAGACAGAAAATGGTTCATTTCTCACAGTACATAAACAAATTATGCCAGAACCTCACTTCAAGGGAAGTGAAACAGGATGATACTGAAACAACAGTTTCAAAAGTACAACACACAGAAAGGATAACACTTAAGGACAGTCTTTATCCTTTGCAGGATTAGGAAATTGTTGTTTTACTTGACCCAAATGTCAATGCAATGTCAAGAAAAGATGGCCTCAAGTTATGTGACTGTAAAAATTAAACTGCTGCTTTTGAAAAATTGGGCCATGGTAAAGCTATTCCAACCATGGCTCTTTCAGGCAGCTTTAATATGTCTTTGAAAAGTCTTGGCTGCTTTTGATTCTGTTATCAATTCCTCAAAATTTTCATCTTTGTGTACTTACATGCATTTACTATGATGTTTTGCTCTTAATATGTTCATGCATATTTCTAATTTCTGGAGAGCTCTATTAATCTAAAGGGCTTCTGTCTCTGATTACGAGTAGTAGCAGTACACACAAAGCTTCTCCTATCCCAGGATCACAAAGCATTGTACAAGGACAAATTAATTATGCTTTGCATCTTCTCTGAAGTAAGAAATATTATCTTCTTCTAAGTCCTGGAGTCTCCACCCCTCTGCAACTTAATCATGAGGCTCTGCTGAAAAACCAACTGGTAAACATAAATTCTTCAGTCCATGAGCAGCATAAACCTTCTGAAGTTTAATTAATTCTGATGTGTTGTCTTTGACTAAATGCTCTTACTTGCAATATCCCAGGCAATTACAAAATTCTTCTCAGGTAGAAAGAAAAAGAAAAATTGAAATATTTCAGTGACAGTGGATGAGAAATCTGAAAGGATGGAAGAAAATGAGGGAGACAGGAAAAAAACCTGTAAACCAACAGAAAGAGCAACAAAAAAAATATGACTGAATAGTTGAACTACAGCAAGTTCCAATAACCTCATAAATGACACCACAATTATATGTAGACAGGTAACTGTCCAATGAGCCTTTATGGCTAAGACAAATGGTGCATGGCATCTCTATCCACACACAGGTTATATCTGGATAAACAGCTTCACCCGTTTTAAAAACACAAAGAAACAGTTTTGCATGGGTCCACATGCAAATCTGCCCTTCATGCTTGAATTCTCTACCCAGTGCTGCAAATATTGAGAGAGTATCCAAGACAAGAGCGAAAAAAAGTTCCAACTAGGAACATTTTCTGGTTCTGCTGTCTTCCTCTGAAAACTGAAAAAATCTTCACAATGTTAAGTAAGTAGTAAAATAAAGTACTTGGGAACAAGTACAACCTATAAGCACACAAATGCAACCCATATTCAGCAGTGGAGCAGGTTTAACATTGTCTTGCTTGAAGCTTTTCACCTATTTGACTTTGTCTCTCTGAAAAACTTGAGCATCATCTTAGAGCCCATGATTTGCAAGTAGACAAAAAGCAGATCAAATTACAGTAGAGACTTACTTAAGTTTTGGAAAAAATGGGATCATTTTGCTCAAATGCAGCTTCTGATCTCTCAGCCCAGATGTTTAGGGAAAAGAGACAAAAAGAAGATACTATCAATCAGTTGCTTTCCTATAGGTAAGGTTAGAAGCTAAGAGTACATATTATAAGGCAAAAGACAGTGGAAGGACAATGAAGGACTACTACTGCTCTGAGATAAGGGCCAATGGGATTTTGGAAAATAACTGCATTTTTTGACAGCTGAAGAAGAAATTAGTTCTTGAAGATCTTGTTTTTAACCTGGTTAATGATTCTGCTTGTTTCCAAAAGCCAAACTCTACAGCGGTTGCAGACAGAAGCTCAGCTCAATGTCCCACCACCTAACTACAAGTGTCACTCCTAACCCCAGGCACTAGGACCCATGGAGGGGCAAAGCCAGCTGGAAAGCAGCTCTGCAGAAAGGGACCTTAAGGTCATGGTGCACAACAAACTGTAAATACACCAGCAGCGTGTCTTGAGGAAAGGTGCCCAACAGCTTCCCACGCTGGATTAACAAAAACAGAGCCAGCAGGCAGAGGGACGTGATCCTTGCACCTGAATCAGCACTGCTACAGTCCCATCTGGATGCTGTGGGTTCCACAATAAAAGAGAAGGACTTGCTGGAATGACTCCAGCACGGGACTGGTTTAATGGACTTGAGTATCCATCACATGAGAAGATGCTGAGAGTGCTGGGACTCTTCAACCTGAAGAAAAGAAGGCTGATGGGATACTACTGTTGTGTATAAATAGCTAAAAGGCAGGAATGAAGAAAGAGGGAGCTAGACTCTTCTGACTTTTAACCACTGACAGAACAAGAAGCAGCAGGGAGAAATTCCAAAATAGGAAATTGAATCTGAATGCATGGAAGCTTTTTTTTTTTTTGTTTGAAGGTGGTCAAACACTGGGCAGTGTTGCACAATGGAGTGTCCATCCTTCGGGATGTTCAAAATCTGACTGGGCAACATCCTGGACAACCTCCTCTAGTGAACCTGCTTGAGCAAGGAGTTGGACCAGATGATCTCAAAAGGTCACTTCCAATGAAGCAGTTCTTTGATTGTGTGTACTATATGCCAAAGGACCAGTAAAGAGCCAAGACGATTCAGTAAGTCTTTTGAATTACTTGGGTTTTGGCCTTTTTGAAGAGCACTCTTGAAACAAGGGAAAGACACTAAGCAAGTCCCTGCTGTTTCTCTATGAGGCCTGTGTGGTGTCACAGCAAGAGAGCAAAATGGCCTTTGGAAATCCATCACTTCTCCCTACAAAATACAGGGATATTTGCAGTAGTGCAACCAACTGGAATTTTCTCAATTACCCCCTTGATTACTGTCGCCCTCTTTCACATCCATGAATGTTATTTCTATAATCTAAGATTATACCTCTCCTACGCAAAACCCAAAATTCTTCCTCAAAAACTACTAAACAAAAAACTGCAACAGAATGACTGCTACATATGGAAAAAAGGAACCCTTCAGTGGTTTTAATATCAGTTACTTTCAAACTGCTTGTTCCAGCAGAAAATGGAAGGCAAAGAAGTTGCAGCACCTGGGTAGAAATACAGACCTACCTCTGTCACAGCATAAACTATAGAAGTGCAACCATGTTCTCTGTGTGACACACAGTTGGAAGGGCTCATCCTCATGTCATCGAAAATAAAATTGAAGAGGGTGCCATTACCACCTCTGACTCCTGGAGGATCCCAAAATCTCTTACAGGTTCACCCAGAGTGAGATTCCTCACTGAGCTACAGACAAGTCTAAATTTTACTTGAATCAGTTGAAAACCTGCTCTGGTATAAAACAAGACTTGTATGGCAGCTTGCTGCAGGATAAAGATGAAGGGTTAGCAAAGTGACTTATGACATTTAATGAATATTTAGGCACAAAATTCTGCTTTCAAAAAAACTGATTCGGGTAAGAAGATTGTTTCTGTAATAATACTACAGCCAGGTTTTGTTCCAACAAAGCATTTCCACCAAGAGGAACTATAACATGCATTCAAATTGTCTATCAAAATGTAACTACTAATTAAGAACAAAAAATGACTGTGAAATTGCAATATAGGCTCCATTTAATTTTAGTGGGAATTCCAGGCCTTTACTGTCAGGAAAGTAACACCTCTTATCAGCTCTGCAGACACCATAATGAGTCACCTCTCATTCTTTGGTTTTTCCAATTAAAGATGTGGACTGTTTTCATACACTTATTAATGATCAGCCATAATTGAATATTTTGTAGGTTTACTTGGTTATACTGCATAGAATTTAGCAAATATGTCAGAGTGCTACAGAGAACTCTAACATCCAGTCCTGCATCCTTATTGTTTGATGCTTTTCATATAGAAGGGTAGTTCAGTGGTTTTTATGTAAGATTTCAACAATAAATTAGAATTCCAAGTGGATCTGTGCCTATATGCAGGGCCAAGAAATATCACAGGATTTTTATTTTTTCAGGTTGTGCTGGCACTCATGATGAGCAGCATGGTTGACATAAGTGTGCTATGCCATCAAAACATAGAATGAAAAACAATGACATCTGTTTTTTTCTAATACAAACTTAATTATTAATGAAAGCTATGACACACACTAAACATTAGCAAATGGCTCGAGAGCATCAGAAATTTATTTTCTCAGTGGAGTCTTTGGAAGTCTTTTAATAATCAGACCACAGGACTAATGCATCCCCCAGTAACATTTTTGACCTAATAAATTTTGTAACATTTATGTGTGAGGCAGTTTTTTGGGAGGACCATTGGAAGGGTGAAAATAACCAGTGAATGGACTTGGAAAAATTTATCCTGCTTTCATTACTGTTTCAGGTCTTTAAGCTCCTGCTCTCAGAGTTCTACAGATTTTTAATGAAGAATGCACGATTGTCCAGTATCTGTGGTAGGAAATAGTTTTATCTAAAATCAAAGAGATTATCATGCAAACAACAGATTCATCTATTAAATAAATTCTACTACTGAGGCTAGTTGTTGTCTCTTCTCTTAGTGCTAGTTCCTGCAATATAGGCAAGTTACCAATGAGTGAAAGCTAATTTTATAGGCACTGAACACTATATATATATTTTTTAAAAAAAATCTACAGGTCTGTAGCACTGTGGTAGCTATTTTTCTCATCCCTTTTTGAAGTACAGCACAGTGATTACATGTACCAGATGGTAACATTTTATGCACATTGACCTGGCCTACCTCTGAAATAGCAACTGAATGTTAATGAAGGGTAGCTGAAGTGCTGAACTGCTTCTTTGTACGTCCCTATGGTTTAAACATGGTTTCATATTTTGTGACTAATGGTCTTTCTAGGACCAGGATATCACATACTGTGCATTTCTGTATTTAGATAATATGAGCTGAATTTCACTGATAGAGGAAGTCAGATCTCTATCAGAAAACTGTGGCTGAAATTTCCAATTACTAATTTTATTTTTTTAACTTACTATTGCAATGCCAACAGCTGTGAAGAAATAGGCACACTGCATAGAACAGAAGAAATACCACTATTTCACATATATGTAGTGTATTGTCTTCTGGAACCAAAAATTCACTTTTCTAGATTATTTCACCTTACCTAGTAAAGTATAACCATGCTCAGGCGTGACTGTTCAGTTTGAATATTAACCTAAGTCCCCTGCAAAGAACCTATAACTCCAACCCTCAGTGTTCTTCTATAGGGGTCACTGAAAAAGATCATTTGAGAGTAAATATACACAAGGGAGAAAGGAATTGGATACTCTGCACGCACACACACACACACACACACACACACACACACACGTCCATACAGCTCTGAAAAGAATGCATAGGGGAAACACGACTGCAACCAAGCATGAACACTGCAAATATAATGAAAATAATGTTGAATAATCTTTCTGTATATTGTGTGTATATGCAAATGCTTAGAAAAGAAACATTTAAAGAAGTGAAAAATTACTGACTGAATTTATCTCCTCCGATGTACATCCCTTCCCCCAGCACAGTTCTTCCTTCCCTCTGCCCCTTGCACTTTATCCTTCTGTTACCTTTAAAGAAACCAAGTTTCTAGAGTAGGAATTTTGCAACAACTTGCTATAGATGCCCAATTATTTAAATCACAGTGTTATCTCCACATACTGTTTATTCTCCTTTCTCTAAACTATCCTCTGCAGGTCTGTCCACCTTCTCTTAGCAGGAACTGAATCCTTTCTAGCACCATCATCACCCCTACTCACCTTAACATGTCTCCAAGGGCTCCTCTGCTAATCTCTGCACCCTGTACCTATCTATTTTTCTTCATGATCCTCTCGACTGCCACCTCTTCTCTACTAAAACCTAACCTGCTCAGTTTTCTCATCTTCCTCAGCTTCACTGGTTCTTACTTTCTTTACCGTTTCTTAGAAGAACAAAATCTCTTTTATGAAAGTTTTTCCTATGAAAGTTACAAATGAAAAAAAAAATTGTTCTCTTAAATTTTGAAAAATGGCCAAAGAATTCTTCATAAAGGTTAAGCAATCTTCAGAAAACTGACAGATAAAGGATAGAAAGAGATAAGTGTGCATAGACAACATCTCATCTGGTTACTTGCATTGAAGTGTTTAGAGGCAGATTAAAATGTGTGGGATGCCACACGATGCATCTGTTGCCCATTTCTTAGAAAAAAAAACCAAACTACAGGTGACAATATACACAGTCTGAGTCAATAATGTAGCATTCAAATCAGCTAAATCATGTTGAGAAATGCAGGTGGCATGAACACTCATAGCTATGCAGCTTTTGGTGCACTACGTATTTAATTACATGAGCATTAGAAACAAAAAGGATTTAAACAGTAAAATAAAGGCTTTCCAATGCCCAATCTTAGTTTACAAAGAACTAATTTCTGTTTAAATCAATTAAAGCTGGATCAGACCACAGTGAAAATGCACTATAGGAAAACTTACTACACAAAAATGCCCATTTCAGCAAGACAATAATTTCTCTCATTCTTAATGTATCTAACCTACACTAAGAACTAGCATTCCATGTGAATCTGAAAGGCAAGTATCTCATGCATACTTACAGAGATTGATACATATCTATAGCTATAGTGAAAAGGATATGAAGAACTCCTTCATCAACTCTGCAGGCGGAACTTTGCAATTGATCTTCCAGATGCACCAGTTTCTCACTTATTGCTTCACATTTTTCTCCCAACTCTGCAGAAAATATGAAGAACTCCTGCAGAAAGTTGAAAAATAAAAGGAAGCATGTTTGCTGCTGACTGCACATTTCTACATCAAATTTGCATCAAATTAAAGAGAAAATAAAATATTAGTAAGGGGATATGATACTTTGCAGTGCAAAGACATTTCCTAAAAGCAAATTCCCATTAGAGATACAAAAAACTGTTACTATATAATAAATTGGTGATATGAAATGGAATGACCCTGTGGTCTCAGTCTTCTTCCTAGCAGAAAAAAGTCACAATCTCACTTTCAGCAGATGATTGAAGGGGTGTGAAGACAACGACTCTGAACTGTTTTCCTTCCCCCCTGTTGTCTCATCACAGCAGCGGGGGGAAGTCTCACGCTAACCACCCATTAAGGCACCCAAATTTCAAGTTGTTCATGCAAATATGATTTATGCTTTTAGGTCATCTAAGTATTTCCAGCAGAAACATTTTGGTAATTCTTATACACACAAAATGTACTTATAGAGTACTTGGGGACTTTGCTCAGTCAAAAAAGATGCATCAAAGTCTTTGAGATTACAAGACAAAACATTACTTTTTTAAATGAGACTCATGAAACAAGACTAAGTTTTCAAAAATAATGCTTCTCTACTTAGAACTTACACAGGCAATACTTTGTCTATTTTAAACTGAGTATTTTAAACCAGTTTCAAAGATCTTCTCATAAATTTTTTCAGATACATTGCACAAGGGTAATTGCAATTTTTTATATTTTGCACTTGAGTAGTACTTTGAGAAATGACCCAAATAAGCAGTAAATATGAGAAGAGGGGGGAAAAAATCAATCAATTTGCGCAGCTCTGAGACAAGCCTTTCCTCTCCCTCCCATAGCACCATAGTGCTGTCTACAGTAATGACAGGGCTTATTTGTAAAAAACGATTAGGGTGCCAAGATGAACTTCTGTTGGAACCATGTTAAAAAAAAAAAACAAAAACAAAAAGAGTAATTCATCAGCTGGAATCCAAGAAACTGGATTGCCACTAGACGTAGTCTGTGCACTCGTTAATGAAGCCAGCTTCTAATGTGGCCATATACTATCTGCAGAAAATTTTTCTCCTCGAAGAAACAAGTACTTGGGGTCCTTTGCACTTATCTGTTGCTATAAGACATCAGTGATTGTTCAAGAGAAATCAAACCTTCAAAGACCTTCCAAAGAAATCATGCTAATACTTTTTGGAATGCTGCCCATTGTGAAACAATTTGCGTTTTGGTGAACACATTTACCAGATCTCAGTTGTGTGCTCTCCCTTCACTTTGCATCACACAGTACATTGCACACAGGCAGTCGAATGCCAGAAGAGATCTGATTGCTGGCACATCCTCTGCTTTGGCACAGATCTTTACCTTTCTACTTCACTTGGGCCTTTCCCAGACATGGCTATCCAGCAGATCCCACCAGCTGCAGCTCAGCCCCTGGACAGGTAGGCTGGTTAAGAGGTTATATTGCACATCCCTGCAGCTCAGATACAGAGGAGCACAATGGCAGAGTCCCTGGCTCTGTGCACAGGACCAGAGTGCCACTTCCAGGCATTACCAAACCCGAGAACCGACAGCAGCACTCCACAGAATGTATGGATGTGAAAAACCCCATTGTTTTTAAAGTGAGAACATGGGAGGAGAAAATAAACATTGTTCTTGCAACAACTAGGAATGCATTTTTCTGAAGACCATTGACAAAAGATGAGGAAAAAGTTCCATCCAGCTACTAAATTATTATTCAGCATACCAGCAGGACTCCATGTGCTGTTATGGAGTGGGACAGCCCAGACCATTCATATCAGTGGAAAGCTCTTAAGGAATCATTCTGTGACATGCATGCAAGAACAGGTAACAGTTGTCCATGAGAATTTAGGGTTTAGGCTAAACAAATCAGTAAATTTAAAATAAACCAAACAAGTACTCTGAAAGCACATCTAAAATTATGACCACGAAGAGAAAGCTCCGCATACAAAAAAAATGCAGGGTTTTTTCCTGAATGATCACATTTTGGGTACATAAAGCATTGCCTAAAAATGTAACAAAATCCTGTTTACTTTGGACATTAAGGTAAAGAAACAATAAATACTAGGCAAAGGTAACCAATTGTAACAACAATATGGGAAGAAAGGGAAATCTGAGAGTGTAAAAGTCAAATTAAACTTGTTTAGGTCTTTAAACACTTGAAAGCAATTTAATCGTGACTAAATGGCTATGGTTGCACTTCAGAGTGACCAAAATAGCTCTATAAGATTGAGGTTATATTTAATTAGTCATTAATTCCCAATAATGCAATTTAATTTCTCTTCATTACACTCATAATAGTGTATGAATGAACTATTTCTGCACCTATACAATCCAGCTGCCTTTTTAGTTGAAATAAGAAGTTCCTCCAACACCTTAGACAAGTATTAACTCCCAGGAATTTACTTACAGGTGTCATGTGAAAAATGCAGGAGAACCATCACATAAATTATGATTTTCCAGAATTTATATTAATAAGTAAATAAATATGAAAATAGAAATGGAAGAAACATACAGTGCTCTCAAAAATACACAACAGTAATTCTAACTATTCAACCAATTCCATGGCTTCTGCCTCTAGGCCCTCATATAAAAAAGGTTTGATAGTCCAGAGAAGTAGATAGAAAAAATTTCTCTTAGTGACTTTTATGCCTGGTAACATCATTGCTAGCATTTTTATTTGACATTTGTCTATGTAGGCAGGAAAAGCCCTGTCAGTGATACACAAACTATTCAGAGAAGCTCCTGGTTGGAAAGTGGCACTTTACACTGATCAACAATATCTCTGAGAGGAAAGTGGACTCTGCCTCAAGCTCAGCTTATTCATAAAATACAACTCATCCAAGCTTGTAGGTTGTGTCATGCTACAACATGCTGTAAATCTGAAGACTTTGGTTATTTTTGCTCTAACAGCATTTTTAGGAAGCAGCTGGGAGAGATTGCAGGAGTCAGGAGAGAGCTGAAATGCAATATTGCTTTATGGATTTTTCTGTGAACGGGGAATGTAGGTGGTCGGGATTTTTTTTCCCCTCTAAATCCTTAAGCAGGTAAAAGCAGCACAAATACTTTTACTTTTTAAGGTGCAATTTTTCTGGCTTCTCAGACGAAGTAGAAATTCTCATTCTTTCCCAAAGACGTGAATGTCTGACACAAGAAATAGTAAAAACAGACAACATTCCCGCTAAGGCACTGCTATAACATCAGCACATTGCATCAAGAGCAGAGGCAATGGTTTTAACTTTCATCTTCTGCATTTTGTTTTACCCTTTTTACAAGTAATTATAGCCACCTATAAGCAACAGCTCCCTGACAGCATTACTTGATGAAAATGTTTGATCAGCTTTTCCAGTGTAAACAACTCCTATGCTGTTCCATCTAGTTTAGCAATTTTATATAGAAGAATTAGTATTGTAGTAGCTAGATTAATTTAATTTTATTTGGGATTACAGTCTATATTAGAGTCTTTGGTGGTTGTGCTGAGAAGGAGGATTCCCAGATATACCCTTAAAATTCATTCTTCCTACAGAGGAACTTCTGTAAAAGGGCATTGCCTAACTTCCAAGCAGTAATATCATAAACCAAATAAAATAAAAGCTTAAGAATATCTTCTGCAGAGTCAAAGCCAGATTTCTCTAACCTGCACTAAACATTCTCTCCTGTATAATAGTTAAAATAAAGTAATGTAAATAACCACTAAAAAATGTTGCCCTTGCAGGCAGATACACATTATGGCACAAGGTTTAGAACAGTGATCTACAGTAGGCAGAAGTGCTGCATGTTTACCCTCGACCCTTGCAGAAGTTAATGGCAATTGTCAGCACTTGAAACCCCAGAATGTTAGGCCACAGCATATCTTAAATAATTACTAGAAACAAAATGCAGCCATCCATTTTTGTCCTGCTTGAGCAGATGTTTCAGTCACATGCAGGCTAAGTGCACATGCCCTGAGATAAATGAGCTGCATGGCCATGAGGTGACCACTGTGCAAGGGACGAGCAAACAAAATTTGTTCCTCCTTTGGATCCCAGATTTCCTGCCCCATGTGCATTGTCCTGGACAGCTGCTGTAGATGAGGAAGGCCCCTGAGAAAAATGCATGTTACTTATGACCAACACCAACATGGGACAGCCAGGAAGCAGCCAGGGACCACCAGAGCCTGCTCTGTGACTTCCAGTGTGACCAAGCCTGCTGTGACTGTCCTCAGCTGGTGTCTGCATGCATGGCTCTGACCAGCTGACATGGAATCTGGTGGTTCTGGTTGCAGGGTACAGACTGCTCCAGGGCTAAAGTGCCTTTGCAGTGAGCAGGTTTTCTTCCAGCTGCAAACCAAGATGGTCACATTCCGTTTTACCCATACATAGCACACAACAATAACTAATAAGAATATAAGAACTCTCTCATAAATCATTATGTTTTATGTGGTTGAAGACTGACTTTCAAACAGACTACGATTTCTAAACCTTTTACTTATATTCTTTTCCTTCTTTTCTTCACCATGTTCCTGTCTTCTATAGAGGGAGGTGTCCAGACTAGAACCATAGTCCTCTGGAGGCTTTGGCATTCCCAGCTAAGCACAGTAATTATTTCTGTCTTACAACTGACATTCCCAGTAATGAGGCTGCAAATGACATTTGCCCTTTCTTCGAACACAATGAAGGTAATGAATCCCACTATATTTGTAGTCCACTATAAACCTAGATTCTTCTTCTGCAGTATTGTCAACTCAGCTGCTATTTACCATCTGTATACATAAATCCGACTCTTTTTCTCCCTCAAATGTAATTTGCACCTGTCTTTCAACATATCCCTTCTTATTGATTTCAGACTATTCTTTCAATCTATCAAGACTATTTGGAACTCTAATCCTAATTGAAATTATGTTGACTGGCACATAAACTCCTGGCCTACCTCCTTTTTAAAGGCAAACACAAAGTCTGCCTTTACTGATCCCTTGAGACTTCAAGCTTCCTCTAGGAGTTTTCAAAGGAGCTTGTTAATGGTTTGGAGATTGTTTTTCTTGGCTCCTATGAGCTCAGAAGAAATTTCATCAGTCTAGCCTGACTTGAGTACATCTCATTTGCCTTTGGATCTTTTACTGCATTTGTCCCTTGCTACCTTGTAGTGAACACTAGGAGCACTACATAATTGGATATAGCTTATAATCTTTAGAAAGACCAAAAGTAGAGAGAGTAAGGAAGAAAAAAAATTCTGATCTCATTTATTTTCTCATTCACCTTTCCTATTAGAAGACACACATCTTTCTTTCACCTTTCCCTTGCATCCAATGTATCCCTGAACTGCCTTGCCATTTCGCATGTCTTCTGTTTAATATAGCTTAGTGTGCTCAGGGGTCTTGCTGCTTCACCCTTACACCACGCAGTACCACCATGCAGTACCCTTATAGGCTCATTCTTACAAACACCTTTGTCCGTTCCTTGTCAAAACTTTTGAGCCACTGAAAAACTGCTGACATAGATGTGTAGTCTGTCACCATGTTTGCATTTTTCTGCACCAAAGGAAGATAGTGCTGTACTATAAATCTGGACACTACCAAAGAATATCTGCTGACTCCTCCTCCTACAGAGTTTGTCCCACAGAAACAACTGCCCTGTTGCTTCCCTGATTTTGTTTAGATGAGGTTTTCTTTCATGGAGGTAGCTACCTAGCTTTTCTCACAAGAGGGATCAAGGTTGTTTCCCAACTACTTTTGCTCTTATCACCTTCCACTTACAGACTGCTTGCTTGTTCCACCTGCATGGTTACATATATTTAGGAGAATATATTTAGGAGACTTCAGCACTACGACACTCCCCACTTTCTCATATGCAACAATTCAGGCATAAAGCCCTCCAACCAGCTATGACCTACCTCTTTCCCACCATCACACTCTTTTCCCACACTCTCTTTGCTTGCATTGATCCCCTTTCCTTCTCCACATGGGAGTGTTAAATGAGTCATCAGAATTACAGTCCCAATTGTTAGCAATTCTGCCTTCGTGTATCTTCCATTACAGCTACAGAGGAGTGTCCCTGGAAAAGCATCTCTGCAGGAATAGAACTTTTCACTGCCTTCCAGCACCCTGCTGTGGCCTGACAGCAGTCTTCCTGTTCTCATCCCTAGTAGACTGAAGGTCTTCCCTAATTGCAGACTTTCTAAAATGAGAGCACACTACTGCACTGGTTCATTTAATTACACTGGGACAATTCTAGCTCCTGCTGTGGGAGGATGAGGCTATTTACTGACTTAGCAATAAAAACTCACAGTGGGTCAGGACTTGGAAAAAGAAACAGAAGTACCAAACTGTTTTCCTGTGTCCACACCCAGCTGTGCAAGGAGTCAGTATAGCTGGGTTTCGTTTATAGGTGGTTCCTAGTATTGTTCATTCCCATTTCTGCTCCCAAGTCACTAAGATGCAACAATCTGGAATGACTAATTGGGTGCTCTTCTGCAGCAGCAGGGAGACTGACCTGCACAAATTAGGGGACCAAAGCACCAAAGATACATTTAGGAAAAACCTTGACATGGTACAGGCTGCTGACACTTTCACAGAGCTTTATGGAGAGCTCTCTACAAGCCACCCTCAGTCCAGCCATGGCAGTGTGGTAGAGCCTGGCTTTCTAGCATATTTCCTTTTCTTTTATTTCTATCGCTGCTTTATATTCTTATGCATTTTTGTCCCCCTCTGTCAAAACTTCAAAAGTCCCTCTGCTTCTGAGGACTCAGAGATATTAAGCCCTTCTATAGTGGCAGCCTGTATACTTGTGACCTCTGGTACCCTCAGTATTTTGCCCTTATGGTATAGGACTTTTTGCTGCCTTTATCCCATGGGATTACCTGCCCCTATTTCATGTCATGAGTAGACACAAGCAGCCACACAGTTTATCTATAATTCACACAAAAGTTCACTGATCAGAAAGGCCATTTGCATTTTCTGCAAAGTTCACCTTCATTCTCAAGGCTTCCTGTTTTTATTTATGCTGAACTCACACACAGCCAAGCAGTCTATCCTAGGTGTGCCCTCATGTCACAGTCTCCTTGAACACAAAGTTAACAATCTGAGCTGGGTGCTGCACTTGGATTATCTTTCCTGGAGCATTCCAGCTGCTCCACATTCTTTGGATTAACCAGTGGGAATCTAAAGAAATGCCCCATCTGAATAGTTATCCTAAATTTTAATATTTATTTGGTTAATATTTGCCTGGTTTGGAGCACTTGTCAAGTTGTGCTTGACAGGAGGCATGTATGCTGTTATGGAAGGTGAGCTGGGGGTTACTTGTCCATGCAATTTATTTGCTGTCTGGATATAATGCTTAGATATGGAATTTCCTTACGATGTAAGTTGCAGCCCAAGGAATAGTGACATGAAAATGGACCAGACTGAAACAGTACAGCTCTTAGAACCAGGGAAACTCTCCTTACACATATATTACCTAAACTCTTAGCTTGTAGGTAGATAGATTTTTTTAATGCGAGCAGGTTTTTCTCATAGGCAATGCATCTCATGTTACTTAATTATCCTAGCTTTCTTAAATACTGTTCTAAATGGACTAGGTTCTGAGATCTTTTC
The DNA here is from genome assembly GCF_009819885.2 of Catharus ustulatus. NCBI lineage: Eukaryota > Metazoa > Chordata > Aves > Passeriformes > Turdidae > Catharus > Catharus ustulatus. The sequence goes on along the minus strand of NC_046223.1, from coordinate 44,879,587 downwards.
ATTTATGAAAATGGTGTAAAATTACAAACATCCAGTATTTTCATTTAGATGAAATTCCTATTACTGTGTATTCTGCTGCAGTATGCTTGCATGCTTTTATACTTCAAAAACAAATTCAATGGTATTTTTAGTGGCACACAAGAAAACGGGCTAAGCATCATGATTTTGTTCCATTCCTGAGGATCATGACAGTGCTACAGTAGGGCTGTCTAAATATTACTGGTTCTTCTTTTCCCCAGTGTGGTCATCCTGTTGTTGATATGTGTTTAAAATATTAGTACAGGTTTTAACTATAAACTCCCTGAAATACTCAGCAATTATGCCATTATCTTCAATAAAAAAGAAAAGAAAAAAAAAAAGGAATAGGCCCACTCTAGGTGTGATGTGTTGCTTTTCCAAGTGCTCAAACACTCTCTAGCAATTTTTAAGCAAAGGTAACACCATAAAAACAAGTGTCATTTATTCTAATTGAGACAAAGAAAAGTCTGTAAAATATCACCACTTTATACTGCCTAGGAAACACTTACCTCAGATAAATGACCCTCTGTTCCAAATGAAATGTCTTCCATAACCTGTTAGAGATAAATTATTAAGTATATAGTAGGTACATGCTATATAAACAGTATGATTTTAATGGAACTTATAAAAACCATATAGCACAATAAAAAGTTATGTAAGCTGAACAATTACATCAATTTTCTTCACATGCATCAAAGACTTATATTGCATTTGTAATGGGGCAGTGGCAGCCACCCAATATTTAAAACTATATTTGAATACATTTTATTAAAGCCTGCTTTGGCTTCTCACTTTAAAATCCACAAGGAATACTGCCTTTACTGAAGGACTATAGATTGAAACAAACTCTTCTATCAAGCTCTTGCAGATCTGTACACCATTCAAGAGTCTACAGACTTTTTTTTATTTTGGTACAAACCCTGTAAATGATTTTGCGCAGAAGAAATGAGAGACTCAATCAATGTTTCCTATTGGTAACAAATGCTAACTGGAGTCAGTTCTTCCTTCAAAATTTCCTTCATCTGTGAAGTCTATAAGAAATTAGCCAATGTTTCATTGACTGGCTGAGGAGCAAAGAAATTTGATGCAGCATTATTGGGAAATCATTAATACTAATCACACATACCAGTGTTGTTGAGAATAAACTGAGATAGGAATACTGCGTTGGTATGCTCATACACATATATAGATACACATAATAAAAGTGCAACATCATTAATCTGCCATAAAATCACAATTGTTACTGGACACTATTTTCAGCAATCAATCTGCAAAAAAAGTTTAAATTTCTCTTGCCTGTAATAATAATTTTCTGATGGTATTTGTACTGCTAAATTACATGTAAGCATTAAGCTTACTCAGGTGCTGTAATCCCTACCTGAAGAGTTGGCATTTTTACCAGCAGAACTCCACCCCAGCCCCAAATGCAGCTGAGGAGCTCTCTGCTGCACAGCTCCACACGTGGCTGTACAGAGGTTCTGACACTGTGTACAAGAGCTGCCTCTTGCCACTGACATCCTTTTTTAGCTTGGATCAACACAAGGAACACACAAACACTGACTTTCACTAATACTTAATGCTGACATTTAAAACTAAGATTAAATTTTAAATTTCCAAATTATTTTCTAAGCTCCACAAACACAGTGTTTCATTAAAGCTCAAATGAATGCACAGTTTAGCTTTCAAAAGGCATTGTTGTTTGCACATTACACATTTGCCTCTTGGACCAGGCTATCCCAATGCACAGTGATCAGTTACAGTCTGCTCACAAAGGCTTCCTTGGTGCTTGCTATCATTAAATTCTGAAAAATGTAGTGTCATGTTTGTGATAATTTATTTTTAATGGCAGACACCACATTCAATATAATTTTTTTGTGATGGCTCATTTGGCATCACTTAGACCTCAGCACCTTTTAAAAATTTAATCACATGAAGGCTTTACGGTTATAGAACATTTTCCAAACACCAGAATGATCTTCAGCCAACCCCAAAACATCATCCCAGATGGCCAAACTGAAGTATGTAGAGAAGAGGAACAGACAGCAGGCCTTATCCTTATCCCTGCTCTCTACTTCCTTTGTGAAGAAAAAGTGAGGAATTAACTACAAACAATTCTGATGGGACAGCTACCAAAAATGCTGACTTACAGAAGGTAAAACTACTGAATTTTGGATTTTACCTTGTAACTTTAATCACCTCAATTTTCTTGAAATCTAGTAGGTGTTTCTTTCCTTCATAGTGATTAAGAGGGAGCACTGCACAGCATGCCAGAGAGCAGAAGAAGAAAAAAGGATAGGTCAGGAACTCAAGCCTGCAGGTGCACACATACCCATGTTCATCAGGTTACTTGCTGTTAGGGAGGTCCCAGCAAACACAAATCTCTGTTTATTAGTTATCACTGGTGGCTTTGTTGTTTTAAAAAGCATTTTATTAAAGTATTTGCTTACACATACATTATCAAGAAGCAAAAAAAATAAAGGAAGGAGTGAAAGAAGCAGGCATTAATGTCTGAAGAGAAATGAAATGGTACTGTATATCCTAGAAATCACCTAGATATACATCTAACCATGTAGTAATGATCATTGAAACTTCCACCTCACTCAGTTTAAAAGCATGAATCATTTGTGGGATGAAAACTAAAACCCACCTTTAATTCTTCAGAGACCTAGAAGAAAATCAAGCCCAAATAGTCAAAAAAGTCAAACTACAACTGAAATGATGGGACTCCCTAATTTCATCAACACAGCTGGAAAGTACACACTATGAGAATTCAAGAATCTATATCAAATACATTAGACAAGCTGACTTCCACATGACTGAGGGTAGCAATATTGTCTGCAACTTTGCTCCTGTGTTTTTTAATGCTATAGCCTAATAATTGAGAGACACACATTTTATTTAAGTAACTCAGTGGTTCACAGGATGATTTTTGCTGGCCCCACTTTTAGTTTTCTCCAAAACATCATTAATGATGTTTCAACTAGCTGAGCTGCCAACGCATCTGAGTTTCATCCCTAGCTAACAGTCAGTGTTACAAAGGAAGCCTGATTTACTGAATTATTTTGGGATGCCAGCCTACAACATAAAAACTGGGGGCAAAAAAAATCAGCAGCGTCTTAAAAAACACAGTTATGAAAACTATAAAATAACTGTTGACAGTTAATAAACCTGTGCTCACATGATAGTAAAATAACAAACTTTCAAAGAATTTATACCTTACATATTTTTATATCAGAACATGTCATATTTTATGATTTAGTGAGGATATTTAATTAAAAATGATAAATGGTCCCTCTGCAAAGCAGTATCTGAGGATCTATGAGAAGGGCTCTTTCATCTATTTTGCTTTTCTTATTATTGTTATGCTTCTTACTTGTTTTTTTTTCTTTTTTTTTTTTTTTTTGCTTTCTAAGGAAACTAATAAACCTATAGATACAGTTATATGCAAGAAAACTATTTATAGTACACATCAACAAAACCAATATTCACCCAGAACTAGTGCTTAGCTCTATATGACACAATAAATAACTGGAGAGCTTCATTTATATAATTCCACTGTAAAGTAAATCAGTCATGTGGGGATGAAATGCACTTTCCAAGGCATATATGCACATATGCTGTTATCAGCCTGTTGTATATTGTCTTGAAGTAATTAATTCAGTAAACTCTAAATACAGAGAACATGACTCTTTCCTTCTGTTTCAGTGGCCAATGGTGCTCTCTAGAAATTCCCTGATGGGGAACAGAGGTTGTGAGACAGTTGAACGGAATAGTCATTCCAGAAACATGGCAACCACAGCAAGCTACCCCTCTCACAGGGCACTATAGCCTTGTTAAATAATAGGAAACAACATATTTTGACAAATACATGCTTTGCTATTAGCTATCCTCACTTGCTGATAAATGGCTATGAAAAGGTCATATAAACAGCTAAACTGAGAGACTAAGCACCACATCATTCTTTTTTTTTTTTTTGTTACAAATATTGAATTATTTTTAAATTAAAAATACACTACCATATAACAGAGCATTTAAATGCTTTAGAAGTGGTTTGTTTTTCAAGTCCATTTACAAATCATGACGGATTTTTTCTTGCACTTCAACAGGTTCAAAAACAGATGTTAACATGATTTGTGTCAGGCTTCTCCCTTTGTTTTTGTATTCTGCCTTGTGATGAACTACTAAGAGATGTTAGGGAATAATCTGTTATGACTCTTCTCTAAAAGTTTAGATGCTGTCTGTCACTGCAACTACAGTTTCCTCTTCCATTCAAGATATGGGGAACCTTGAGTCCCACATATCTCTCCACAACAAGAAATCACCTCACTTCAGCTGCCCAGCTGTCATTCTTGGATAGAAAGGTTGATTTCCAGGGAAACAATCTGGGCTGGCAGGGGTGAAATAGGTGATAATCTATAGCACAAATATCAGGAGTGCTACAGAAACAGTCACAAAATCCCAAACACTCCAGAGCCTCTGAGCACTTTTGAAAGAGGAGCACAGCTTTCTGTAACCAACACAACTCATATTAATTCAGCAGACTCATAAAAATATGGTAAGGCAGTGATGGGGATGGAATCAAAGCCAAACTGACCATTTCTAATAAAAATGTTCTGTATGTGATGCCATTTGCCCTGGGAAAAGACTGCAAGAACTACTGAAGTCCAATATAAAACCAGAATTTTACTAACAAGAAGAGATTTTACAGTCAGGTATGGGTCTGCTTTGTGCTTAGACTCAGCCAGTATAAATGCAAAATTAGGCATCAGATTTCAGAGCAATGCACAGTTCAATGGCTCTTAACACCAGATGCAATTAACCATAATTTGAGTTTTTTTTCAACTTAATTCCATGGTAATAAAACTAACAACCGCTGTTGGAGGGTCTTTTTGTCACAGTGGTGCTGTTGGGTGATTAAGCTTTTTTAACAGCATGTTTACTTAGGTAGTACAGTTAAAAGACTATTAGATAGAAGTTGATTTTTCAAGCAGGGATAGCATTCCAGATCAAAACATGAAAACTTAAAAGAAATTTGTCAAGCCTTCTAAGCTTCATTATTTTTTCCTCCTTTTAATAATTGTTGGATGCTGTAAGCCTATTAGCATCTATTAGCTCAGAAGCCTTTGACCATTTCCCTAACTCTCTCTTCATGTCAGCTAACAATGATCCAGGCCAACAAGTCAGCAGAAACAACTCAGAATTAAACCCATCAGTGAGATGAGGGACACTGATAATTTTGGTAACATTTAATAGTTTTTCCTTTAAATCCTGATATACATTCTATATTTATTGCCTGAATAATTTCTGCATTTTAAAAAGACTGATGGTAAAAGGAGAAGGGGTTGAGGGGACTTCTGAGAAGCTAATGAGCTATTTTACTTATGTCCCAGATTGGAAGCCAGATGTTAAGTTCATACTTAACCTGCCCTGCTGACCCATCACAAAGATTCAACTACTCCTCTCAAAAGGAAAACCAGCAGTATCCCTTGAAATGCAATTGCAGACTATTTCAGATACCTCTTTCAGCTCCCTGTGTTTGGGGCAGGAAACAGCACCCCATTCTGTGCCCTTTAGAAAGTGACCTTCTTTTCTTTTTTCAGAATCAGGTGGGGCATCAGCAGTCTCATCCATCTCATCCATTTGATTCTCTTCTTCCTCAAAAACACAGCAACTGGTTTCTTTCAGCTGAAACCCTCGGATCAACAGCTGACAGGCCTCCAAGTCAGCTTCCCACACTCTTTGGAGCAGCTGGCTCCCGCAGCTGAAATAAAAGCCAAAAGAAAATAAAACTGCAGTTCAGGGAGAATAGTTGCTATTTCAAGTAACACTTGGAGTAACTGCTTATTATAGACAGAAAAATAAAAGCAAGCAAAAAACTTAACAGTACCTCAAATACTCCCACAGAGATAACATTGCTATATCAAACTGAAAAGTAGTAAAATTATTGCCCTATTACAGGATGATAGAAAAACCTCCTTGGGTTAAGACATTGTCTCCAACTCTACAGCAAACACTGGCTACATGAGATTTCCCTCAGATCAGACACAGGTTCAGTTTCCTGCCATCACAACCAGAGCTGCCTTCACAATATCAGGCCTGTCATCCTGCAGCGTGTGGCTTTCCTGAATTTGATGTAGAAGATCATGTGTGAACACTAGCACTACTTACTGCACTAAATCAGATCAAATTTTTGGAAAATAAGTACAATAAATTTCTTATTAGACTAAAATGTGCTTAATTCAGCACTGAGTCAGATTAGACTAAATCACAACAGTCTCCCTTTTTCCAATCTTGTATTTTTGAATGTTATCATTATATTGATGTGCTTTGGTTTTCTTCTACTTTATTATGCCACCAAAACAAAAAGAGAATTCAAAATACAAAACTTCTATAAACTTTTCATCCATTAATCATCTCTCAAACATGTACATTACAAGTAATGCTCCTAAGATCCATCCAAAAGTTATTTTCACCCAAAATAAATAGGAATTCTAGGTGTAGATGGATTTTGAGAACCAAATACTAACATCACACTGTTTGTAAGGAACCAAATTAGTAGATTGCTTGCTAAAATATAGTAGATCAGTGGCAGAGCCTGGGATAGGACTGAGAAACAACTACTCCCATGGCAATACACACAGACAGATTTCAATGCTAATAACTGCATTATTTTTTTCACTATTTTTAAATACATATGATATACTTTTTCAAATTATATCATTTACTATGTAATTGTGAGAAATTCTGAATGACTTGAAAGAAGAAAAATAACCATTTGATTTTAACTTTCTGACTAAATTAAATACCAGCTTTTCTTTTACCCCAAATGAAGGAAAAAGGAGCTGCACTTCTCACAATGAATTCATTAATCTAACACAAGTATGTTTTTAATTCCATAAATTCTCTAAGATGCCAAGCTGTAAAAATCACACAGGAATATACTAACACTGAGAGCAAAATCTGGCTTCAGGAGCAGAGCTATTTGATCTGTGCTTAAGAGTCAGTATATATGTTTATTGAAGGCATAATGCAGCATGGGGTCCACAAATTGGTCTCCCCCAAGGCATTCAAAGTATCACTAATTAGAAAGGGAAAAATGCTTCACTGGAGTACACGTCTGTCTTCCATCCAGGTAACATTTTACTAACCAAGCCAGCAAAATAAAATAACCCCCACTGTTTCTCTACTTGTCAATCATATTATCATAGTAACACAGTCAAAACATTTTCCTGCAGCCATAAGCCCATTTACTTGGTTTTTGAAAATGTTTGTTTGTATCTATATATGGCTTATTATTAAAGGCTAAAAAAACCACTCGAGAGCTAAATCAGAATTTTCAAAGGATAATTTGTTTTGGCTATTTAATTTAAGGAAGAGCTTTATTGACAAAATTAGGGCAGAGATGGTGAAGTATGCAGGATTTCACAGTGGGGAAGATGAGCAGCATGTGTAAGAGTACAGCATAATGGTGCCTGGGCTGCTGTTATTTGGCCATGACTCAGAGCATTGGTCAACATGGTTTTGTCTAAGTTTTAAATGCATTTTAGTAATCAGCAATTACTGAATCTACTGCTAACAGATGCTTTTATTTGAAGATCAGCATTGTTTTATAATAGTATCTGTAAACCTCTGGTACATCTTGAACTAAGATGCTAAGATATTATGCTTATTATGCTGAACTTTTCAACCAAAATCAGTGAACGCACATACACTTGGATACTCTGAACAGATCTAAGCCCAACATATCAAGGCTCCACCTTTTAGTCCATATTTTGGAATTCAGTGCCTTGAAGCACTTTTCAAACATGCTTTTGGAATGAAAATTATTTTAAAGCTGCAAATAACTAACATAGAGACACATTTCAAATGATTATTAAAAATTATATTGTCCCCAGAATGCAAAAAAACTTTAGCTTTCACATCAGGTGTTAAAAGTAAACTAAATTGAATTTCAGAGTCTGGTTTATTCATTTTCAATGCAAACTAAAAGTGCATTTGCAGTCTCCATGAAACCTCCATGGGTGGCTGTACTGAACACTGTGAGATTTTTTGGGTATGAAATGTTTCAAAATGATGGATCGAGTCTGGATGAGATTTTACATTATTCCTATACTTATAAATATTTCATGATGTATCAACACCTCTAGGTGTTATATGCCTGCCTGTATATTACTATCAAAGTGGCATATGTGGCAAGTTCAATGAAGGTGTCTGGAACAATCTGCTGGAATCCACAACAAATCACAATCCACCAACCATTTATGCAGACCCAGCGACACAAAGCATACCTTAATCACCTACTGATTCTGCACTGCCAAGTGTCACAGTGTCAGGCTTTGCACAAACACCAAACATGTTGCTATGATGGCCTTTTTCTCAAAGCAACTTTTCTCTTTCAAACAATCAGCAAGAGCTACCATACAGAGGATCAAAGAAACACAGTGGACTGGACATGGCATGTTAGTTACAGTACAACAGTTTAATTAGTTACACAAGTAACTGATAAATCTAAGTGATGCCAAGAACTCTGAGGCATCACAGTGAATGAGCATTTTAAGGATTTGTGGGAGGGCAATGAAACATGTCATTAGATAGCCAAGATCTCCACCCCTTCCCAAAGGAATCATGTAAGAAAGGTAAGAGATGCTAGTATAAGAATACAATGGGCAAGGGATTAACATGGTTTTACATCTTCAGTGGTTTAACATCTACAGAGGAAAGTCAGTCTTTCCATACTAAAAAAAAAAACAAACAATTGAGTAGGGAGTTAAAGACTCTGAGCAGCCCTGACACTGGAAGCTAGTAGTTAGTCTTGATGAGACAGAACAGAAGGAATCAATGGAGAAAAACAAAGTGAAATGGAAAGACAGAAGTGCTCATTTTGAATGAATGAGAGTAGTGCAAGACTACTTTTGTCAAGTCACGGCCAGGGAAATTGATGGTGAAGTAAGTGAGATGCAAGACTCTACATGAGTAATTTTTTAGCTGCATGGATGGCTGGGACAGGTTTTACCTCAAGGATACCCTGCAGAAAGAATCTAAGCCCTAACTGACTTGAAGAATGGCTGAGACATCCACAGCAACACAAAAGGACACAGCAGACAGAATTCTGCGTTAGGTCAGGTTGATGATGATGAAAGAGCTGTCAGAGAAACAGGGCTGTCTATGGACAGGAGGAAATGGATGTGGAACAGAGAGGCTTATCCTTGAGTTCTCTTCATAAAGTGGCAATTGACACCGTAATTGCAGTAGCCTTTACTAAGGCTCAAGTAGTTTTATAGGAAACATGACCCGGGTAAAAGGAAACTAGAGGATAGCTCCCCTCTACTTTTGACATTGGGTGAAATTCATGTCAAGAGACATAACCAGCGAGGTTTCTCTCTCTTTTGAGCTCCCAAGAACATTGCAGCTCTGCCTTTTGATGAGATTCTGGGAGGCATTTATGGGGGCTCTCTGTGGCTCTCAGCACAACATTATAAGCTATTTATAGTGCTAACTGGAACTACGAGAACATGACTTTTCTTTATTGAGGGCTCTGCATACATACAAAAGGCACATTCAGTTCCTGAACACTGTAGTCTAAATGAAAACATGCCTGTGTAAAAATAGTCAGAAGATCTTATATTAAACTCTATTTAAAAAAAAAAAAAAAAGCAAAGCAAAACCTAAGTTATGCAAAAGCATACTGGAATCAACACAGGAAGATGTCACTGCTTCTAAATCTTATCATCTATAGTTTTCAGGTGAGTGAATTGTTACAAGTGGTTTATAACACCCTGAGGTCAACACTATGTGTTGATAAGATGATGTTGCTTATTTCAAGGGAAATCCCTGTAAGAACCCTCCCACTAAAGGCCAAGAGAGTGAGACTGAAGCTAAAAGGTTACACAGTAAGACAACTATTCAGAAACAGCATAATTAAAAAGGAGCTTGGGAGGGGAGATTAACCATCAGCAAGAAGAGATATTCTAGATTACCTCCTTTTAATAGATGAGGCACATTAAGGTACAGATTCAGGAAACCATGCACTTAGGTTCTCCCAGTACCTGTCACATATTTTAACTCTGCATTCAGTGACCCTAAAAGCAGTTTTCTCTGAAAAAAAAAAAAGCAAACAAAATGCAACAAAAATAGTCTGGCAGAAACAACAGGGATTTTCATTATGACAATGAAAATGATTGGAAAGTTTTGAGGTTTGCATAAAATGGCAATGTGAATCAAAAGACTTTGTTCAATATCCCCATTCTTTATTGAACTATTGTACAAACTAGGGAAAGTTTTTCTATATTTTGGTCACTTGCTTCTATTTATATTTTGCACCACAGGGGAGGAATGAGCTCTCACTCAACATTTAGCTATGACTTTGTTTCCTTTTCTGTAGGCAATAGCAGTACAGTGAACAAAGGAGGCAAGCAAAACAATGTATCTTCTAATGATACTTAGAGGATAAAAGACAAAGGTATTGCTTCACTCTTAGCAGAGCCTCACCTTTTTATTTGATTCATCATATTAATTCACAGTCCTGCATTAACAACTCTTCTTATATTTAACATGTATTTACTACTTCAGAAATATGCTTTGCTTCTCTTTTTCATTAAAAAGAAGAAAAATATAAAGTTGCCAGCCTGATCAGTTCCTGTTCTTTAACCTTGGCTGTTATATTTTAAGACGCCAACCTGTGGAACAAACAAGGACTTCAATGTGCCAATCAGTGACTCACATGAGGCTCCAGGGGGAAAGAGGCACATAATCCAGTTTTCCCCACCTGACTGGTGTGCAACAGCAGACTGGTAAGGGAGAAAGTACAAAGAAAATGTGGAACATCTGCCCAAACATCAAAACTTTAGTTTCCCCTTGGCAGGCACACTAGAAAGTCACCTTCCCTAAACATCTGAAATCAAAAGCATTTGTTTCCCCGCTTCTTCCAAGTCTCTCTAATCCTATAAATGCCTTCAATATAACCTCAATTTCACAATTCAGTTCCTTGCATTGTGTCTCTCTTCTCCATTCTCCTCAGGAGCCAAAAAACTCATGAACCGACTTCATATGGTTCCAATCATGTGGTTGTCTCCCACACTGGGAGACATCCTTTCTACTCCCCTATTTTAAAGCTCACTGATAACACTTGTTTGCTGCTCAGCACTATGGTCACATTTCTCCATGTGAAAACTCACTCCCAGAAGGAGACTCCACACATTCCCTTGTCAGATAACAGACTTCTCTACCTTGGAGACTAGCAAACTAGACTAAAACCCCCAGGCAAAGTCTGAAGCCAGTAGTATTCTTCCCTGGCACAAGCAACAGCAACTTGCTTCTCTGACTTTGCTCTCTATGAAAAATAGAGTAATATCTACAAAACAGCATATAGCTCTCCCTCTGTGACGTTTCACCCATTAAAGAATATTCTGGACCAGAACCATAGAAGCACGAGAAAGCAATCCTCACTATCCCCATCTTCTAGACGTTTATATCTTCAACACCTGAAAAATTTGCTCTGGGCTGACTTTCCTAATATCTAAACTTTATAGCCATGGTCAAGTTCTCTGCACATCAGTCCTATTCCAAAGCCATCCAGTGCACCCAGACAGGACATGACAGCACAGCACAGAAGTGTGGACATCACTTTCATGTAGCTGGAAAAATGGGTGTTGGCAGCAGCTATGCTTTCTACAGCATCCCAGGAGGCAGGCAAATATGCAGGAAGGGGCAGATTTGGGGAAAAAGATGAGCAGAGCCTCCAAACCAGCCATTAATATGGTGGGTATGGCACCCATGTCTCCTCAGGACAGAGTAAATCTGGAGGTGCAGCAGACAGAGTGCCTGGAGCCAGATATCCTGTGCCCTTGTTGAGTGATCTAGCCTTTACAATATTGCTATGGAACACTCAGTCTTAAACTGTGTTGGGATTAGGAGCTCTCACTTTTTGGCTTGGCGAGCAAAAAGAAGAGCAACAGTTCAATTCCCTCCTTGTTCATAAATTTGAGGTGTGTCCTAGGGGAGAACCCCAAATACATTCAGACACCTTCTCATCCAAGATATTTAACACTATAGATGCCATATGCCCAGTATAAAAAACACTTAGAAAATGGAACTAAAGTGTAAAACTTAGTTGGAAGGACAAATGCCATGCTGGAAGGTAACCACTCAAACACTGCACAGCCTTCTTCAGACAGCTGCTGCCTGCTGCATGCTCCTTGCTTCTTTCACATCTCTGCTGGCCCATATCTGAACTTTCACTCCAGGAACAGTGTATTTCTGCAGGTCTGCGAGCAAGGACAACCCTTATAGGTCTTTATACTTCTTTCACTTTAAAGCTTAACCCTGTTCTTCACTGCCTCTATTTTCTCCCTCTCTGTTCTGTTACCTAGAAGGTAATGCTGCCATTCTATCACTTGGGGTCACTCCAGGTAGTGCCGTTAGACAAAGACTTTTTGTATATATTCATAATGAGGCTATACCAACAATTCTATAAATTGCATAATTAAGGAAAAAGGATAAATATTCTATTATGATGGATTCTAAGATTTCTAAGAAATTTTCTCAGACCTTGCAAAAGCTATAAACTTGAACTGCCTTCATATTTCTTTAAAAATTCCTTTCCATGCAGAATTTTTCATAGAAAGAAGCTAATAACATCAAATAAGAAACAATACTCATGTAAAAATATATGGCCTCTTGCAGTAATCTCAGTGAACAAAAAAAACAGAATAAATATCTGCCAATGTTTTCTGCCAAATGTGTTTTAAAAAATTAAACTTATCAACTGCACTCACTACCCACAATTTTTTTCACTCAGTAAAACTACTGTATCCAGGATACTGAAATATTAGCGCTGAAATCTAAAAGCAGTCTGTTAAGAATTAACATATTTTCTAAAAAAAACCTCACCCTGATATGGCAACTTAAGGACAGAACTACCATGTTGTATTTTATGTGAAATGTACATATTTTATATGTCTGTTTATTCTTTCCTGAAACGCCTGTTAAAAACAATATCTCTAGTGCTTAAAACCAACAATAGACATTTGATTAGTGTTATTAAAAAACAAGATACCACACAATATCAAACAATACTTTTGTCATTTTGTCTTCAATCCTCCAGCCATTTATTTTACCTGGTGCAGAACTTTAATCATGGGCTGTCATCTTTTTACCAATATTCAATGTCACTGTGTTAAATTATCTCCACTGGAAACACAAAATTACAGACTGCTCCAGCTGATGGTTTTCTCTTTGATTCGTAACACAGGGTGGATGCAGGAACAGGACCAACACACTGAATGCAGGAAATTCAGTAATTTACAAGGGAAGAGGGAAGGCATCTTGTTGAGAGCATTCATAATTCAATTCTGTTCCAATATTTACTTTGCAATTTATTTTTACTATATTACCCAATCTATAATGTAAAAATTTACTACCTGCTTTCAGGGCTATTTATTTCTCTTTAAAAAAAAGAAATTGTCCTCTGCCCTTACCTCCACTGAAACATCTATTACAAATAATCTGTTCTAAAACTTAACTTTGATAGATGAGGAGAAAACTACCAGAGTATTCTTCTTATTCAGCAGTTCACATAAAGCCAGTTTCTCAACCCTAGTCTATCATTCACCTTGTTCATAATCTGATAAAACACCTCCGAGTTTGGTACTAACTGATAATTCAGTCTGTATCCTGCTTGCCTTTGGCTCCTGCAATAACAGCAAAGCCCCACAATGTCATTAATTTTGGCTGGATAGGAATTGCTGGAATGAGATATTTTTTCTGCACTATTTAATATTTGATCCCAAAGTGGATTTAAAGGAGAGGCATAAATTAAGCCCCAATTTTGAAACACATGCATTTCAATATCTACATATCCATCTGAGCTCTGTTCAGTTCAGCTGCTACACAGGCCTCAATACTTTATTGAGCTTGAACCCCACAAAACATCCAACTTCAAGTGACCTCCTCTAAAACGGAAGTCATTCAGTGGGCTTTCAAAGTCACAACCAGTTCTAATCCAAGAGAATATATTTGTTTCTAAAAGTATGCCACAGGAAGAAAGCACAGCATTTGCATTGAGGCCACATTCTCAGCTGCCACAAATCCACACTGCTGCAGTAGCAGCAATGGCTATTTATACCAAGAGAAGAATGTGTTCTTATTTCAAAGCAATTAAAATAATGAGCCTCATCTCTTATTGCTTATTACATTCTCTGACCACAGTGCTAAGAAGCACATAGAAGGAATTCACAGTTCTCCTATCATTTTTATTCACCTCTGTTCTCTGATATAAAACAGTTTAAAATATACTTCTCTCTTTGAAAGCATGAGAGATTTAAACTTTCACTGTCAAGGGAATTTGGGGAATGTGAATCATCCTGTGTACCACTGACCAAACAGGAATTAAGCACACATAATGATCAAAAAACAGGGCAAAGAAATAACCTTTTAAAAGAGGTACAATTGGGAGAGATGATATATCATCAACATGTAGGAATGTACCTTGAAATTCAGCTTTTGCAACCAGGAAGACACACCTGGAAAAACGAGAGTGTTGGCCAAATACCGATGTCAATAGCCACATGCTTACGGAGTTCCTCTGAAACATCCAAGGGCACCATATGACCTGCTGTAGTTGCAGAGTCACATAGGCTCAGGAGCCAAATCCTGGTCTGGATCAAAAAGAGCAAGAGAGAAAGGGCAAGGTCTACAGATCCTCCCTGGATGGACCCTGCTAGCTACAAAACCCTGCACTGCTGATGACAGAACACTTAAAATTGCTGGGCTATGCATTGTACACTCCCAGGAGCAAGTACAATAATTAATGAAAATTTCCAAATGCTAGTAGGAAAGACAGTCCCAGTTGCATACAAAATAGTGTTAGCCTACATCTTCATACTCATGCTATGCAGATAGCAATACTTTACTTTCTACTTTTAAAATCACCATTGTTTCTATCTAACTAGCCAGTCAGGGCTTTGTGCAAAGTATCATCCAAAGACAGAATAGGAGGATTTAGCAGCACTGCTAGAGAGCAGGCAGATGATGTCAGGCATCCATCCCCATCTTCCTTGACTGCTCTACACCATTACTGCTGTTAATGACAAGCCCACTCAAGACAGATGACAAAGCCTCTGTAACTGCACAAACTGGTTTCAAATCTTGTCTTCAGGGATGCATTGGAAAATAGCAGCAGTAGGAAAATACACGTCCACGTCCCAACACTTTTCTTGCCAAATTCAGAAGGGAGTAGCAGTTTTTCACTGCATGTATTCACATGCAGGCACCAAGAGCAAAAAGAGAGCAAAAGCTTAATGCCAGAGGTGACAAACAGCTCTGCTATCCCTCCTGCCCCTCACAGTCATATCTTCACAGCTAAGATGGGTTGAGGTTTGCATGAAATCAGCTCACAGAGAAATCAACACCAGGGCAGAGCTGAGAAAGGCACAGGTGATGCTGAAGGGCAAGGAGAAGCACTTTGAAGAGTTTACAGTTATTTTTCTCAGTAAGACTGGGAAAAGTCCCATAAAATTACTGGAAACAGTCCTCTGTGTAAAGGGATAATTTTCATCAATTTCTCAAACTCAGTCCCGAGTTTTCAGACTGCCTCTCACCCAACACTATTATATTCTACTGCATGTTTTCCATGTTATTTGGAAGGAATGATGAAACCACTGTCCTTTGGGTTGACAGCGTGCAAATTTAACCTCTCAGCAGCCACAGCACACTGTAAATACACCCTCATATTGTTGACCTTGGATCTTATTTTCCAATTCCCTCTGAAAATTCTAGGATGAGGTCAGTAGCTGAACAATCTTTGTGAAGCACAGTGGAGCTGCTATAAAAAATATTATGTCATAGTCAAAGCATTTTTGCATAGGAAATTTAAAACTATTAAAAACAAACCACTAAAGCTCATTGTATCAATCTTCCCTTCATTAATGCAAACATACATTAGGGCCAATATCTTCAAGAGAAATTGTATAGGCTTCCAGGTCAAAAATCCAAGAACCTATTGTTGGGGAAGAGAAAGGATGTATGACTGCTGTCAGTCCTGATAGACATTCACCACTCATAAAAAGAATCCTCTCTACACTGACAAGTGTCACTAATTAACAAACAAAAAATTATTAATATGATTTTTAAACTCTTAATAAAATTCATATAATTCAAGCAAGAAGAGGATAAGAGATTAGAGGAAAAGATAAGAAAAAATTTACTTTTGCTTCAAAACAGGGAAATCTCAGCACACCAAAGCAGCAAAGTGATATAGAATTATTTACTCTTAACGAGGCAAGAGCTTGCAGCAGAGAGTACTACTGTCTTGTGCTGGTTTTAGCTGAGGTAATTTTCTTCACAGTGGCTGGTATGGGGCTGTGTTTTGGCTTGTGCTGAACACAGGGTTGACAGTATCAAGATTTTTTTGTTATTGCTGAGCAGGGCTTGCACAGAGCCAAGGTCTTTATTGCTTTTGGTACTGCCACACTGGCAAGGAAGTCAGGGGTGCAGGAAAGGTGGGACAAGTGACCCAGGCTGACAAAAGGGGTATTCCAGACCACATAACATCATGCTGTACATATATATAAGTGGGGAAAGAAGGAGGAAGCAGGGCATGTGATGGCATTTCTCTTCCCAAGTAACTGCTCTGTGTGATGAGGCACTGCTCTCCTGGGAATGGCTGAACACCTGCCTGCCCATGAGGAATGGTGAATTAATTCCTTGTTTTGCTTTGCTTGTGGGTGTGGCTTTTACTTTCCCCATTAAACTGTCTTTATCTCAACCCATGAGTTTTCTCGCTTTTCCCTTCCCTGTTCTTTTCCTGATCCCACTGCTGGGGGAGTGAAGGTGGGGCTTGGTTGTTGGCTGGGGTTACACTATGAGAAAGTGACACTAATGAATTTCAGCAAAGCCTTGAACTAGAGCTTTGCAGGCATCACTGACCAGCACCAGAACAATGGAGCATAAGAAAAGGGCATACAGAATAAAACAAAATCCTAACAAAATACACAATTACTAACCAGTTAGAGAGGCTGTGAACTTTTATCACATTTCCTTTTCAAGCAAGGGCAACACTTTCTGTTTTTAGAAGGGGAGAAGCCTTGCCCTCTGACAGTTTTTGCTATACTAAGAATAAAATGAATGGAAGACAAAGAGCCTAGAGGAAAGAAGGGCAAGATTTTCCATGAATAAGCAGTAAAATCCCCTGTCACCTTGTCTTTGACAATGCTGCACACTAACTACTGATGTTAATTCAGTAACTTGGAAAAAGCCCTGGATGAAACCTGAATTAATATGGACAGGGAGTTAGTAAAGGCTGTTCAACCATGGGCTTTGCTTTTTCTAAAGCTCTGAGGCACTGGAAACTGGCCTTAAATCTGACCTTTTCTTTCTTATTTTTTTCCCAGGGTTTTTTTTGTTGTTGTTGTTTTGCCCTAAAAAGATCTAGTTTCAGTGCTGAGAGTAGCTAAAAAGAACAGAGCTTTCTGCTACTTCTTATGAAACAGTATGGTCATGTGCCACAATTCCCCCACTTCCCAATTAAAAATCAGTATTTGTGACCCAGCATCCCTGAACAGACAAAATACAAAAAAAACCAGTAACAATTTCTAAGTTTTTAATTTTTGTGCCCTTTGTCACTTCTTATCACCTCATACAGAAGCCAGTCATTAAAAAATGTTATATGTAACACATATACATTGGTGCAATACCAATTGTCTACTAGGATTTATAGTGAAAAAGTAATTTTTGTGTTATGTCCCCTTCCCACAGAGTACTGTGGGGCCTAAAAGCCCACCTATCTCATCCCTTCTTTTTGCAAAAATCTCCCTCCACACCTTAAATCAGCAGATGGTTC
Organism: Catharus ustulatus; assembly: GCF_009819885.2. Lineage (NCBI taxonomy): Eukaryota > Metazoa > Chordata > Aves > Passeriformes > Turdidae > Catharus > Catharus ustulatus. The sequence goes on along the minus strand of NC_046223.1, from coordinate 44,861,733 downwards.
CTTAGGATATAAAACAACATCCTCTTCCCCTTGTGGCAAAAAAATAATTTTATCACTACAAATTCAGAAGATTCCTGCTATTGCCACAAGAGGCTTGGTGGGTTCCATCAGTGCAAATATCTCCTATCTTGTGGATGCCACAGACAGAAGTGGTAGTGGGGGTGTTTTTTGGTTTGCTTTTTGCTTTGTTTGGGGTTTTTTAAAAAATCTTTTTTCACTTGGTGCAGGAAGCAGATTGCATTCTTTGCCCTCCATTTCTACTATTTGTGCAATGTGCATTTCATCTGTAGATAGGTATTAGCTGTGCCAGGGCTGAAAGACAAGTTCAGGGCTGGGAACTGAGAGTTCCATCCTGGCACAGACATGAGTTTATCAAATGATCTCCCCTAGCACATGGCACCAGATAACACTGACGATAAAATGCACATTATGCTGCAGAAACATGATTAGAAACTCTAATCTGCTGCACTTCTATAGCAACAATTTCCTTTTCCACACCCTGTGGGCATTAGCTACATTGTCCACATCCAGAAATGAAAGGCAGAGTGAAGATTCTCCCTTTTCCTCCAGACACAGTTAATCTAGGCTAATCCACTTCTGCGAAGCAATACCATCAAATTTCATCTGACGTTATTCAAATTTACTAAGAGGTTCCAAGATACTATACTTTGTCAGGAAACTGTAAACATTTTCAAATATATTGCAAGTGATTGTGAAGACAATAAGGATATTTGGTGAGAACCTTTACTGTGGTCATGCAGATAAGACAGCTTGAAAAGTAATCTAATGTGTTTTAAAGGTGAGAACAGGGTTTCTGTGAAGAAAATGCTTTATTATATTTCCACTATTCAACTTCCCCCTGCTCCATGATACACAAAAGAGACAGGCAAAAATAGGTGTCCTAAGGGATGAAGTTGAAGGGAAATAAAACAAAGGTAAGAATAAAATACACAAAGTGGAAATGAGACAAGTCCAAGGAAGGAAGACAGAGGAGCCACAATGAAGGAAAGAGCAGGAGGAGAATCAGAAAATCCCCTTTCTAAGATTGCTAACATCAAGTCAGAGCAATAAAAGAGCAGCAAAGAAGAAAGCACACAACATTTAAAGCAAAGGGGAAATAGAACAGGAAAGAATACTTAAATTTTTATTCTTTGCTAATTGGATTTACCACTGTGAAACTTTCCTAAACTATTTTTAAAAGAGGGTATATCTCTCAAATAAAACTGGGCCAATATAGCAACCAAAAAATTACCTGCAAATTATTAACTAACACACTTAGCAATCTGCTTATTATTATTCACAGATCTTTTTATTTTTGAGTATTTTGAACAAATAAACTTCCCTTACTACAACAGAAGCAAGAAATTGGTGGGAGCTTTCCAGATTTCCCCTCCACTATAGAAATATCTTTAAAATGTTACTTTTATTCACCAGTTCCTATGTTCTTGTTACCAGTTACATGGCTGAAAGTCATAATTCTTCAGTTTGTGGTATCATAACATTTCCACAGCATAGTAAGTAGTATGACAAGAGTTGCTGTTTTCAGGCTGGAAAAGAGTATCAGGAAAACATGAGTCTTTAAGAAACAATAGTCCTGTTTTCATGACAGCCTCTCTCATCTAGACAGAAAAATAAGGTAACTGAAACAAAAAAGCTGTTTTGTTCACAACAAAGAGATTGTCCAAAGTGATTGTTCCCATGAGGTTTTGGTGAAACTGCAATGTGTTCTTCACATTAATGAAACATGAGAAATTACCTAGTGGTGGTTGAAGGCTTTTTGAGTACCAGTATGATAAAACTACACAGTATGGTCAAGAGAAGAGCAAACCATGATCAGGCAGAATGCCTCCAAATTTCACTGGAGAGTGCAAAGATTTCTTTCAAATTTATGAATCTGGCAAGTTATGTGCCATATTCACATCATCAGCATCAATTTCTAAACACATTCCAAATCTTCAGTACTTAAGTCAGTCACACCGAGCCTAGTGCTGCAGTCCTTTGTTGCAAGAGAAGGCAACACAAGTGATTCCACTGCCATCCAAGGGCATTTTTTCATGAAGATAAGGACCTCTCATAAACAGCAGCCTGAAGTCGTAAGCAAGCAACACAGCTGTGAAAACTACCCCTATATAATCAATGTTAAATTAAAACACGAAATGTTCCATACAAACAGGAACAACAGACAAAGAGAGCTACAAGGATACACAGTCCTTTTGATGTGCTCTGACACCACCTTTAAGACAACAGCAGTATGAAACACTGTCCTTTCATGGTGCTGTGCTATTCAGAGCATTCATACCCAGCTCTGCTCCCAAAATAATTCCTGAAACGTAGTATTTTAAAAAGGAGACTTGAGCCATGTGGTATTTAAGTTAACAGAGAATAATAAGGAAAGACAGTAACTTTTAAGATTGTTCATTTTCATGTAAACTGGAATGTGATGTGGTGGCATTTAATCCTGAACTGTCCTGAACATCATGTGTCCTGCCTGAAGGGACAGGATCTCAGTGAAGATGACATACTCAGATGCATTAGAAACACTGCCTGCATGAGAAACCCTTGTTTCTGATACAGAATACATGCATGCACTAGCAGTCTGAGGAACCAGACTGCAGCCACATTTGTTCTGAACGAGGCAAGTCGCATTCGATTGAAACTATTAAAAAATACCCCAAACACACACACACATGAGATCAGACCTTGGGCTCGATTTCTGCTGCTTCAATAAACCCAAGTTGCCTTTATCACACCAACTATCTTAACACAACAGTAAATAAGGGGCCATGCAGATGAACACAACTTACATTAGAGTAAGACTCCACACAGTAAGACATTTTTCATACTGTGTATCCATGAGTAAAAATAAAGGCACCATTAATATGAAAACAAACATTGTTGAACAGAAAACGAACCCAAGACAAACAGCAAAAAAAAGTCAATTAAGGAAGAAAGGTTTTGCACACATTTGCAAAGTTACGTGGCTCTGTATCATTCAACAATGGCAAAGTTCACTCACAGCAGCATTGCACCTTGTTATTTTTATGCATTTCCTCTTTCTTGCAGGATAGTACAGAAAACAGCTCAATAAAACACCTTCGTGTAGTTGTCACCAGTTATTCTTGAACAATATTATTCCCCCAAAATAATTTCACGATTCCTATCTGGGAATTAGGAAAAGACACTTAAAAGCCCTGTTTTTGTGATGAATGGAAGTCACAGCATAATCTTTTGAGGTCTGGAGAACAGCACAATCACATTAAATTCCCTCAGCTCAAGAAATGTCATCTTTACATCAGCTGGTACAAAAAAATTGTTTCTAGCCTGAGGCAGCTATGATAAGGGACTTAGAAGTCATCACCATGTGGGCCAAGAGATATAAAGGAATGCATCACCACATATAAAGTGTCTGCTTCTCAGAATTTTGGAGCTAATGTTCTCACAGCTGTGTATGACTTAGACCAGCTGGGAAGAAGAAAGGGACTAAATGAGTCAGTAGAAGGATCTAGTATTTTGTCTAACCTGCATTTTAAAACTTCAGCAGCAGAACTGTTGGTAAGCAAAATAAGATCAGATCATTATCCAGCAGGGGATGGAGCTATAAAGTCTCTTGGAAGCACAGTAGAAAACACACAGTCCTGGGGGCAGGCAAAGATGCCATTTCAGTTCTATCTGTGCACTAAGATATTACCAGCAGCTGGAACAGCCCTCAGCACAACTGAGGAGGGTCATGGGTTACACAAAATTACCACAGACCATCTGGCACTCTCAAGCATGCCTATACTGCTCCATAGACAAGAGGGAAAACCTTCTGGAAAGCCTTACTCAGCAGCCTTAGCAAGCAGTTTCCTATAGCAGACATCAGATTTCTATAACATGACACATAGGCACTAATAACCCAAAATGAAATCTTTCATGGCTTTACAGCACTCTGTCTCCTAGGATCAGTTTGTGAGCTTCTCCCATTTACATGGCTAAAGCTCAATTATGGCAGAACTTGGTGGTTTTTGAGAGTTGGATGGTGAAGTCCATTTTATTCATGTTAATGATATAAAGTGCTAGCAAAGCCTTCACCTGAAGTAGAAACAAGTGAAATTTAAAAAAAAATCACTTTCTGTGGAAGAACAAGGGTCCCATGAGAAGATGCTCATCTGAATTTCAGTGAGCTGGAGCAATTACTGTAAACTTCTCCAGTAAACAATCTGTCCAAAATGGCTCAGGTGATGAACTGAAGTTACCCACACAAAACTTCTTGTACTTCAGATACTCACACAGAGGTCTCCGAACTCACTTTTATTGTCCTAACTCTGACCACTTTTGCACATCTTTTGTTTACTAACAGAAGGTAAGTAACGGTATTTACACTCTCCAGAGAGCAGCCAATCATTTCATGCATAAACTTGAAGAATGGCTTGATGTATGCTGGTGGCTAGGAAAGAACCAGCCAGCAGCATTATTAAACATGCTATTTGTTCATTCTTTTATTGAAGGATACTGTCCTCAACAACTGTCAGTCCACTGCCATAACATAAACATTTGAAATCCAGAAAAAACAATGTCATGTAACCTGTATGCTTAGTGGGTGCTTTGACTTCCTTGGGGTGAAACTATCAGGTACTGAACATATTTCCATTTTTTGTCAATGCATATTTGCCCGTTTTTTCTTTAGATACAAGGCTATCAAAAGAGCAGCATTCATAATGAAATGTATACTACTAAGCTACCTGACACTGTATGCATTTTTTTAGGCCACAGTGAAAAGTATTGCATCTGTTTTAAAAACCAACCAACCAACCAACCAACCAACCAACAAAAAAACCCAAAACCTGCATCTCCCCAAAAGGTATTCCAGCAAATAAGCTAGGTTCTCCTCCCCTCTCTTCAACTATTATTTAAAAAAAAAAAAAAAAAAAAAGGACAAGAAGAATAGAAGAATATATTCCAAACTTTTCTTAAGAAAACAGAAGAAAAAGGGGAAGGGGGGAGGGAAATTATCTGACAAAATTCATTTTTTGAAACTTAAATCTTCATTAAAGCTGTTTTGTTATGAGATTTCTTCATTAACTTCCTTTTCCTTCAGTTACAAAGCAGTCAAAAATGACATTTCTAAGAGTTCTGCTTTAGTTTGAAGCTATATCTTAAATTGAAGCATTCTGAATCTAGGCTGTTTCTATTTGAAACATTACCTGGCAAAATTATAAGTTTCATCTGGAGAAAAGCTTTAGAGGCTTATTTGAATTCATGCTACTCAGACTTGATCCTCTTTTGGTTTCAAGAGCATCCATGAGCCAGATGCAAATTCTATCTCCATCTAAAATGTAATCTTAAAACTTAATCTTTAAACTTTCCTTAGAGACTCTTTCTTTAGCTTATGATATATATAAACGAGTAATCTGAGCATCTATATGAAGACCAAAAAAGAGAAACTCTCTCAAATTACTGCTCTAAGCAGGGGCAAGGTTCGGGGAAGCCTCTTGGGCACTTGCTTGCTATTTGTTTTTTTAAAATTGCTCAAGCTGTAAAGCAGGTGTAGCTAACTACTTAAAGGCCAAAGAACCTATAAAATCAACATCTATAACCACCTTATTAGCATAAAAATAAAATATTTTTCAAGACATAGTATCTTGGAAACTTCTTTCTGATAAAAACATTAAAGATTTTCTCTTTCCATTCAAACAAAATCTAAGCTCTTAATTACTTGAACTATTTTTAGACTTATACCATTTGCACATCTTGGAAAACAAGTTCAGGACTGAATCTTCACCATCTGGGACCTGCAAATTCTATCTGATAAACCTCTGGAAGGGAGAAACAAACATTCAGCTTCTCCAAGTATTTAACACTTAGATAGAAATTAACATCCTTCTGGGAGCCTGATACATCAATTAAATCCATACACTCTAGAAACATCAAAACACGTCACTATACTTTATTTTTTAATAAAGAGTATGGTTTTCAAAAAGACAGCAAACAAAGTCTTTAAAACTTGTCTTAAACTTATGGGCTGAAGTATATGGAGTAAAAATGTTATTAAGGGAGGGTTAAGCAGCAGACAGAAATAAAGCTTGTTTCCATCATTTCTCATTCAGATCTGAATATCTTTTAAATTTAAGAGTTGATTAAAATAAATATTTCTATATTCAAAAGTATGAGTAAGCAAAAGTAAATATATAGAACTTTTTCTTTACCAATACAACAAAATATAGCAAGGGCAGCAATTTATTAATTATACCTGCTCAGTAATGGAAGTGGTGCTTATTTGGTGGATTACATTTTATTAAGACACAAACTCCAATTACAACCCATGAATGCCTTTTTTAATACAAGTATACACATTCAGGGCAAAGTTCACTCACTAGAAGACTACATTACAACAGCACTGTAATATTTGCTAACCATATTTCAAGGAGAAACCTGAAGTCAGAGGGGTCACCTTGAACCCACTTCACACAGCAAGAGAAGGAAATAGAAATGTTAGCATTTGTTTCAAAAAAACAAAGGCATAAAAATCGGTAAATTCTCTATTAGGATTCAGTTCTTGAAATATCTATTGTTGTCTTGGTTTGTATTTGCTCTCCGCAATACGCCAAATCGACATTTTTTCAAAACTGTTATAAAGACTATCATTACTTGCTAAAGATGTCCAGAATTCTGGTAAGGGATTCTTTGGTCCTGCTCAGTTTTGGGTTTTGCATAGGAGCAGAAGGCTGATTTTTCACCCAGGTGTCATATCCCCAATACTTCAGGGATTCTGGTTGGACCACTGCTCCCCTGGAGCAGCCCTGTGCACTGGAGAACACAGTGATTTTCTTCCACATGCACCCATTGCCAGGCTGCTGAATGCAGCCATGAACAGAGCTCTTAACACATATGGTATTTCTTACTTTGAACTATTTTTGGTATAATTCTAATGCAAGTTCCTTAACACTTTCACGCATATCAATGCTGCATGTACAAGCATTTTTAAGATTTCAAAGGTTTTCATGATGCCATCCTTACCTATGTAGTTTATCCTCCAGAATCTCCATGTACTTCTCAGCATTTTCTTTTACACTGGTCACTGCAAAATAAAGGCCAAAGTTAGGTAATAATATAACTGTACAGTTCTATGGGGGTTTTCTTTTTTTAAACCAACTCATCTCTTACCCACATATTTTAGACATATCAGTTAGGAATAAGAATTTCATTAATCTTTTTCACATTCAAATTACAGTGTGGGTGTCTTCTCCTTTTTTTCTTGAAAGTCTATTGTATCTATATTATAATAATAGATCAATAACGAATGCATTAACCTCTCAGTTGGGCCAGAAAAATGGTGAGACTAACAAAGGAACAGTTTGTAGAAGTTTACTCTTGACAAAATGAAAAACAAAGACAACAGTGACTGACAAAAAAAAATCATCCCCACAAAAAAGGAAATATTACCACACAGTTAGGTCCTCTTCACCTTTAGGTGAAGTAAGCCAGCCTAACAAATGCATCAGTCCACACACAACAGTCCTTTAAATTGTTATCGATCTTGTATCAAACGTTTTCTGATAAAACCAAAACACTATAGAATGAAAAGAAATACCACTCAAGATTGTTATGAACTGTAGGTAGGGATTTTTTGTGGTTTGGTGTCTGGAGGGATAATTTTGTGTGTGTGTGTTTGTTTGTATGTATGTTTTTAAAGTTCAGACCTAGACATTCTCTGAGTCCCTACAGCTTCTTCATCCAGAAGACACTACAAAAGACTACTTAGCATAACACACAACAACAAAGCTGTTTTTTTGAATGACCATTGGTACTCCATCAGTGGCAGAAAGTAAACCTCTTTGAGGAAAATGAAGGCTTTTAGATAATAACCATTTTTACAATAGAACTTTTCTTCCCCCCTCCTTAACTGCTGCTTGCAAAGTCCAAGTCTAGTAGGACTGTAAATTACTTGGTCTCTTTTAAAGTCTAAATTCTAAAAATATATTTTATATGAAGAGGCATCCTACAGAGCATCACTGTTTTTATAGGCAAAACATGCTACATGCATCAGATACCCTGTGAATTTACCCACTCATCTCCCCCACCTTCCTTACAATACGATGGATCCAAGCACAGCTTACACACTGCTTATCAAGTGCTTTCCCCTTCTCCGTTGTTGTTTTTTTTTTTTTTTCCTTCACAAAGTAGAATGTCACTCCCTAAAGCCTAACCTGAAAACTTGGCATTAGCCAAATCAGCTGTGCTAAAGTTTACACACACAGGAATTCACTGAGGTAATACCATTAGCAGCATGCATCAGGGTCAGTGTAACACTGATTGTCTGCAGAGGGTGGTGTTCACCAGGTCACACAGCAGTCACACATCCCTGAAGCTGTCTGCAGTGCAATGGCAAGTATACAGCACATTTTGCATGATTGATTTACTTTTTGGTTGTTTGTTTTGTTTTGTTTGTTATATGAGTTTATTAGATTATCAAACAAACAAACCAAACAACAAAAAACTGAAACAAACAAAAAACCCAGCCCCAACAGTCTGGAAGCAGGATTCTGCAATATTATATTGCATATAGACACTGAATTAGTTTATACAATCACAGACTCAATTACTCGTTAGAAGAGTGCTGATGGATGTTATGCCAAAGGGTTTACAAGGTTTTCTGCAGTGGCGCTGGAGACTATTTAACTTTCCCTAGCTTGTAGCAGTTCTGTAACAACTACAGGGCTTAGTAAAAGCTCACAGTTTCCTTACCATGCTTTTATTCCTAAAGTTCCTGTGGAACTGCAGAGTGCTTGCAAGATGGCAAGTCTTTCTTTAATGGCACACTACAGCTTTATAAAAATTGCCAGCACTTCTTGCGAACTCCCTATCCATCAATTCCCAATGTGCTGACCTGAGGCCCAGTGCATGCTTTGATAGCAAATAGCTTCAAGGTGTTCGGGTGCTGTACTTCCCCTTCTCTTGCCATTGTCACAGTGTCCTTCAACATGAGCTGTTACAGCTCAGGGGTTTATTCTTTTGGATAATAAAGTCAGCAGATATTAATTTTTGGAGAGGGATGAGAAGAGGTGGAGAATCTGTTTCACACTCACTTTGTTTCTAACCGATAGAGTGACTTCTTATGTTACATGAAAGATAAACCTTGCTTTCAATTTCTCCTGCTGTGCTTGTCACTTTTTAATTGGGTTTGATCTGATAAAGTAATTCGCACTTTCACAGTTCAGTCCTGCCCCTACATGCAATTTTACAATGCCCTTGAAGCACACAGCTTAATATACCAGTATTATTCAATGACAAAAAGTAATGGACAAGAATACACCACTAGTCAAAAGTAGGTCAGCAAAAAGCTAACACTCATTTGGAAATCACCTCACATCACTAAACCCTACTCTCTCCTGTCAAACGTTTTAACTACATTAAAAGAAATGCAAACTTTGCTGCTGAAAGAGAAAGCTCCCCAGACTAGCTTTGTCTCCTTGCCGCCTTCTCTGTGTAATTGGAAAAGCTGTGACCTGGAGATTTTGCTGGAAGGAAAACACATCTTAAAAATCTGATTAAGGTTACTTTCCTTCCAACAAACTCTAGACAGCACTGCAACAAATACAGAAATACTTTCAGCCTTTTAGATCATCTATTGAAACAGAAGACAAGTAACAGATTAGCTGATATTTTGTTCTAATGTAATGAATCTATTCACCATCACTTCAAAGCAAAAAAATGCAAACAGGAAACAGTGTGTGCCTTCAATCTGGCCAAGAAAATACTAGATGACAGAGAAAGACAAGAAATAATAATTTATGAGATTCTTCTCTGCATGCCAAATGGTTTATTTTTACATTTAAGTAAATGGGGTTGCCTTTTTCCATCAGTTCTCTGGGGAGTCACAAGCTTAGTTTATATTGGCCTTGAGGGGAGTTATTAAAATAAAGAAGTATAAATTCTCTATTATAATAAAGAAGTATAAATACTCACAGAAGATCAGAACACCAGGTTATTTGGTAAGACTAAAAATAAACTTCTCTTGTGAAGTCTTAATTGAAGAAAAGTGAGTCAGCATTTCTTTACCTTATTTTATCTTAAATTTTTCTTCCTCCTTACAGCAGCAAAGTCCAGTCTTGGAATCAGCTCTGGTCAGACAGAACTGAGGAGCAGCAGTGAGCTCCTGTGGCGGCATTTTAATTGCTACAGAATGTAAATTTGCAGATTTAGAAGCTGAATAAATACTATTCAATAATAAACCTACGTAGCATTCCTTTAAAATATCATCACATGTCATTTCTCATCTGAAAGCAGTCCCAGTGGGGTAATGCTATTTCTATTACTTACAAAGATTATTCAAGCCTGCACATGAAAGTGTTTCATTACTTTTATTCTTCAGTCTCTTATTCTTTGTTCCTCAAAATTTGAACTTAAAAAGAGCTATGGACTATGAGATATGCTTTGGATTTTATGATCAATATTTTCTAAAATTTTATAAAACCTGCGTATCTGACACCTCAAACCCAGTGTTCATATGGATGCGCCAGATGTAGATGCTTGGCAACTCAGAAGAAAAAATCTTTAAAATTGAATAAGAGGCTTTAAAAATGGCAGTCAAGTACTCAAGTAGTTTTCACAAGTGAGTAGTTCACTAGACAAGTCATTCACTGAGTCCAAGAGATACAAAGTCCAAAGTAAATTTTTTTGCGTTCTAACCTAGAAGGTTTTTTGTTGTTGTTGTTTTTAATGGATAGATAGTGTGGATGGACAATGACATATAGTTTTACACAAAATTAAAGATTGGAAGAGCTGCAATAGCTCCTACATCAACACCCAGCATAGAAAGAACTGCCAGACTTTACCTGCCTGCATGACAAGCCTGAAACCTACAAAATTAGCCTTTCTGATCCACAAGCATTATGTTCCTCCTCAAATATTTTATTAGGTAGAATACAACTCCCACTGGCTTCAATGATAATTTCTGCCTGACTTAAGTGTTTAGGAATAAAAATAAAAATAACTGCATAGACATGCATTGATCTATTCTGAGAAATTAGGTGTAAACTAGGCTGACATGTTGCTTCTCCTGTCACTATTCTTCTTTTAAATTTAAAAAGTGCTATTAATATTAAGAGAAAATGAAAGCAGAAAATTATTATATGAAAATTATTCTGATCTTTTCTGTCATGAAAGATGTACTACATTAATGTGTGAAGTTGGGGTCTGAAAAACTGAAGAACGGCTTTGATATATTTAAAGGTTCACTTGAAAAGACAGTCAAACTTCAGAAATTACATCTCAGCTGCCCAACTACATGTCAAAATGATTTATCAAGCCCCAGTAACAAGATTTTGGATTACACAATGGTAAGGAATTTTGCATCCTGCAGACAGACAGAGGAAAACCCCAAAGAACAAGCTTTGAAGAACAATGGTCACTCTCTAATGCATTGTTCCCAAAGAACTCAAGTAGAAAGAACAGAAAAGGTCAGGATTAAAGGCACAAAAATAAGTGCCTTATTTAAAAAGTGCAAATACTTTAAAAAGGCAAATGAAATTCTATGCTGGTTCCCTGTTATCCAGTAATCAAGTAAATACCAAGGTACATAGTTATTATCTGTCTCTTCCAGTAATTGTGGTTTGCTCTAAGAAATCTGCTAATCTTCTAAATAACATTGCAGAACAGCACAAAATAACTGAGGAAATTACTGCCACCAGAGATGAGGTGGAGTCCAAATGGACTGGCTATTCTGCAATTAGAAACGCTACATAAAGGTGAACTGGAAACACAAACATCTGTACTGAACAGCTAAGAAATTAAAGCCAACATTTAAAGACACAACCCAATCTTACTTTATGGAGTTGAAAATATCCTCTGCCTAATTGGAGATGATTCCATAACTCAGTCACAAAGTTTTTCCTTCCTTCTGTGAGCACCTGGCCTGAAGAATAGGATATTGTCCTGGTACAGAAATGGAAAGCTGTGCTTTGCAGTGGCATATCACTGGCAGGCAGTTCAGGAGCAGAAGTTCTGCTGGGACCGAGATCCAGGAATGTAGCAGGGCTGTACTACACAGGGCTGCTAGACAGTCTCAGTCCCTGTCTCTCTGGATGAAAAAGAGTCTGCAACAACAGCTGGGTGATTCAGTATTGTTGATCTCATCACAATCCCATCCCACAGGAGAGGGGGCTTTCAGGGATCCACTGTCAAATGACACTCCACTACTTTCAGAGCTCTCAGAGGGATGGAGTATGTAGTATCTTGCCCATGTGAAGATTTCCATCAGCATCACTTTCCTCTCCAGCACTAGACAGTCAACTGCTCTGATACCATAGGGCAACACTTCTGATATATAGAAGCAAACAGTTAAAGGTTCCGTCTGGAACATCACTGTCTTCAAATACTATACTCACTCACATTATTTAAAACCTTGTAGTATATTTCCACTTTATACCCTCTAACTCTGGAAAAAAATACAGGAAGTAATAAAAATTTATGACGAGTAATAGAGAAATACAAAATTGGCAGAACACAGGACAGTATAACATTTTTTCCCTAATACTGAAACAGGAAAAGACTGAAACAGTGAGAACAACTTGCCTTCCTCAGGAAGTTCCCTTTGGAGCTGTGGATACAGTGCGTGTACTGTTTAATTTCTCCCTAACACATTGGTACATCCTGAACAGGAGGAAGCACAGTCTAACCTCCAGACGTGCTAGGAATGGGTGGGCACTACAAGCCCAGGAGAACCAGCTTCCTCTCTTTAGGAGATCACATAAAGGCCAAGTTTGGCCAAGTTTTTCCAGCTCATTTGGAAAGACGGCAGTATTTATCACAGAGCAGAAGTAGGCAAAGAAAATGCTCCTTCTGGTTGTGTCAAAGTTCTCAACATATTTACAGAGGGCTTAATTTTTAGACCTTGGTGCAACAATAATTTTGAGTGTGCAATAAGACAAATGGCATCTTGCCTTTGATGTAAAAATTACAGCTAAACATACATACAGAATATATTGATTTTAAGAGAGAAGCTACATTCTGCTCTCAAGTTAGATGTCAGGGAAGATAGAAGTTTTGCAAAATCTCAGAATGAACAGAAATTTGACAAAGAAATAAAAACCAGAAAATAGATCTTACAAAGAGAAATGACAGGAGGTGCCAGCAGCTCTGCCTATAACAACTGACAATTCTGTCTTTGAGCAACGCATAAAAGGTTTGCAGAAGTGACAAGGAGCAGGGGAAAACCACCCTGCATAAAAAGGCACATTTGAGAAACAGACATTCCCAGAATTTGCCTCCTGAACCTTCTTTGTTGTACGCAGTACTTTTCATCCAAAGAGACAGGTGACCCTTCAAGTTCTGTGATGATTAAATTGCCTAAATTCAAGAGAATTACCATACTTTCACATGGTTTCTGAGTTTCTTTCAAATTTCTGCAAAATCTGTCAAACATGACACAGGGATTCCTTCCATGCTAATTGTGGGAGGCAGCAGGCAGAAGGAGGCAAATTACTTTCAGTAAATAATTAACCTTAAAAAAAATTAGCTGAAATTTTAGGCATTGTTTTATTACACAGTATCAAAGCAAGCATACTGATTCTAAACTGAAGGGGCAGTGGGCCCAGCAGCCACCAGAGCATGTAGTAACATGAAAAAAGATCTTGCCTTGATACTTTAAGAGACTATATAAAGTATGGGGAGCCTCACAAAGCAAACAGCACCAGACCACCCACCTGTGCAGCCCTAGGTCTGGAAGCAGCCTCCTGGCTTTCCAACTTCTCCCCTGCACGTACCACCTCTGCAGCAACCACAGGCTAGGTGCAGACCCCCTATCACAGGTTTGGTTATTTTTCCACAATTGATTCAAAAGCTACAAATTGGAGTGCACTAAATGGAATTTTAAATTGGTTGCAGAAAGCCAGAGAGAAAACCATTCCTACTTTATGTGTTTGGTACCAGATGACAACATTCTCACTTCAGGGAAATCTGAGCTCAAACCAAACTCTCTCTCTGCTTTACACTGCTGACATAAATACACCAACTTGCCCCAGAAAGGTTTTCTTCATTGCAGACAGGTTTAACTTAATTTAAAATTAGACAGGACATGGATTCATGCACAATTTCTAGCTCCAGAGTGACTGTATGGTACCATTTCTGGAAGAATGCTAGAGATCTTCACCAATAACATCCTTGTGGGATGGAGGCTCCTGAATTCTCCTATGGGAAAGTGAAGGTTGAGTTTTCCTCTCCCATTCCATCACATGGATAGGACCTGTTTTCCTATTTTCCTTGCTTCTCTGCAGCCACTAGAATCGTTGTTTACACTTTGTTACACAAGAACTTCTTAACCTAATTTAGTATTGAAAGTAACATCTCTTTTCAAAAACGTGTAAGAAAAGTTTCCTTTCACTTTCTATTCTTATTTCTCTTACATTCTTTACTAAGCAACTGGGGAGAAACAAAGGGGAAAGCAGAGGTATCAGAGAGCAATCTGCTTACATGATCTCCTACCTGGTTCTCCTCTATGCCTGCTTGCCACCTATTACTTCAATCCTCTGCTGACCATCTGTTCAGCCTCCCCACTCCAACAACAAAAAAATTTCTTTTTTTCCTTCCTTCTCACAAAGCAAAGCCTGAACATCAAGGAGAGCCATGTGTCCAGCTTGCCCTCTGTAGATTGTCAGCAATCACAAGACATCATCTGAAAATCATTATACACTCAAAGAAGGCAACCAGACTCAACATGTGCAAAGGCACCAAAAGAGTTCAAACTTGTTACTTGAATTGCCACAAGTTTTTCCTGGAAGTAAGATTTATTTTAACACTGTTAGATAAGATAAAAAGACCCAGAATGAGCCCTTTATATAGCTATCCAAGACAAACAACAGAGAACAATTAAGGCTTTATGCATGGGCTAAGTTCCATGACAATTACTGACAACAGCTAATGCCTATGTTATGAAAGGCAGGAACAGGTCAAACATTTTTGTCTGAGGAGACAAACTATAAAACAAGTGAAATCACAATTCAATTTTTGGCTTAAGAGGATACTTTACAGTTAATATGGGTGATCCACAGACTACAAGGACATGTCACAGCCATTCAACAACATTAAGGCTTCTAAAAGACGCAATAGCTGGTTTCAGGTGGATGTTCTGCTGAACTTCCATATTTGCAGTCTTACACCTAATGCTTTAGTACCTAAATTGCAACTAAAAAAATTATGTTAAATTACTAACGCACTTTGGGTTTTTAATTTAAGGTCAGAAAGGAAAGATGACCAAAGATTCTTCTCAATCACTCTAACCCCTCCAGAAATTTCTTTCAAAAAAGGACTCTGCAAAATTTCATTCTAGTTTTAATACTGCTGATTATTCGTTTCCTATCTCAACATACTTGCTAGTCAGGCCATACATATTAGCAAGAACTCAGGCACCTGTGGAGAGACAGCCCTAAGTCAGAGGATAAAATATATTTTTACTTCAACAAATACAATTAATTATTGGAGAAACTGTATTCACAACTTGTTTAAAGAATAAAACCGGATCTCTGCAATGCAGAAAAGAAAATTAGAAAAATGGAATTTGCCTCCAAATACTGCTGTAGAATCTGGTTACTAAAAGAGATTAAAGGGAGAGCAGCATAGAAGTATAAGAGCTTTGAAAAACAACAAAAAAAGGGAAAAAAGTGTTCAAAAAGCCAATGCTATCACTGACAAAGGAAAATCACAAACACTTACCTCCACAGTAGAACAAATTGCTACTAAGACATTTGTCTTTTAGATAATTTTAAAGAAAGCAAAGTGGAGCTTAAAGGTATATACTGAAGGTTAGAAGTACTACAAATTGCAATAGTGATGAGAAAGAATATTCAGCATGGCAAGCTATTTTTTAACAACCTTGAAACGACATCAAATAAAGCAGGGACTTCCTGTACTAAGGCTTACAAACGATACTTGCAAATAGAACTAGCTTACATTTTTGTACTGCTGTTCTCTCCAAGGATCTAGAACAGGTCTTGAAACTTCAGAGAAGCAGCAATTCCTGTTTTGAAAAATATCTAACAAAGAGACCATGATACAGAGAAGCAGTGTCCCATATACAGTAATTTCACGACTATAAGGCGCACCCTTTTGACTAAAATTTTCCCCTGAATCCGGAAGTACGCCTTATAGTCCGGTGCACCTTATCTGATGGACAAAGTTCGGAAGTTTGCAAACCCAGAAGTGCGAGCTGCGACTGAGCCGGGACCCGCAGGAGCTGCGGCCGCGTGGGGGAGTCGGGAACCACAGGAGCCGCAGCCACCGGGCAGGGGAAACCGGGAACTGGCATGGTCACCGTCTGGGGAGAAGCGGGGGGAAGTGGTGCGGTCATGGGGAAGCGCCAAGAAGCGCTACAGGAAAGCGCTGAGAAGTGGCGAAAAAGTGCCGCGAAAAGGTGCCGCGGGAAAGCGGCGAAAAAGTGCCCTGGGATAGCACCGAAAAGCAGCGAAAAAGCAGTGAAAAAGTGCGCTGGGAAAGCACCGAAAAGTGGCGATAAAGCACCCCAGGAAAGCACCGAAAAGCGGTGCAAAAGCCTCGCGGAAAAGAGGCGATAAAGCGCCCTGGGAAAGTGGCGAAAAATGGCGAAAAAGCGTCCTGGGAAAGCACCAAAAAGTAGCGAAAAAGTGCCCCGGGAAAGCGCTGAGAAGCACCGCCGCCGCCGGCCGGGGGAAGTTGGGACGCAAGCACGGCCGCGCAGTGGGAGCCAGGAGCTGTGAGCTGTGCCAGCCGGTGCCAGAGGTGGGTGGGAGCGCCGGGGCCCACTGCACGGGGAGGGCACCCGGGGCTGTGTTTAAAGGCTACACCGATCTCTGAAAAATGTTTGCAAATTGAGCACCTGCCAGCAATTCATTACTTTGTTGCGTGCCGCGCGGCTCCTCGCTGCAAAAAAATAGTGCGCCTTACATGAGCTACAAAACTGCGAAAGTTGCCGACTCCCGGGGGTGCGCCTTATAGTCCGGTACGCCTTATGGTCGTGAAAAACACCAAAGTTTTCAGAAACTCTTTGCTAACTAGTTGACCACTGTTGGCTATACCAGTCATCCTTTCTGCAATGCAATTACAGGGCTCCCAAACAAGAAAAAATGTGAAGCTGCTCAGCAGAGAGGTTGAGCAGAGCCTGTTCTGCAGCCATTTCAGGGAAAAGGGAGCTTTAATATACCACTTTCCTTAATCCCTAATAATCTAAGCAGCCCTAGCTGCTTATTCCTGGCTTTACGCAACCTGCACAAACAGCATATGAGTTTCATCAAACCCACAAGTAACATTTGGCTATGCCTGACATACCAATGTAAACATAATGCTTTTGACCATGAACATGCAGTGATGCCTTAAAAGCCTCTCTGCTCCTTACACACAAAGCTGGGGCAGAGATTTACACAATGTGAGTGGGAGAATTACTGCAGCTGAGCAAAACAAATGTACCTACAAGAATGTATGCGCACTAAGTGCTTCTACTAATCCTGAACACCCAAAAGGGCAGAGTCACAGACACAAGGGCACACTATTGAGCAGACAGATGTTTTTAGAACTGCTTTCAAGACAGGATCATTAATTTAATTGGCTGACTTTAAAATGTTGTTTACACTATAAATTTATTGTTAGTTTTCTGATTAACTTCCTAATGCCAAACTCTACAGCAGAAGAGTTCATGGAAACAACAGTTTTAATATCTCTAAGCTAAGGTGGTCACAATGAAGGCATAAGATTTCACATTAATTTATAAATTAGTTGTACATGCCACTTTACACTGCACGATAAAAAAAGGAATTCCAATGACATTCCAATGGAAGATAAACTCCAGCACATTACAGATTACCATGTAATCTTCACTGATGCTAGTCTCTCTTCCATATCTTTAATTTTTTTTCTTGATACCCTCTTTGGTCACCAGAGCCAGGCATAAATCTACATCTTCCCCTTATCTGGATAAACTATGAAATATTTGAGCTCCCTATAGCCTTTTGGTTTTGTTTTTTAAGAGAGAATTCATATTAAGCTGAGAAAGATGTTGAAAAAACAGCCTTATTCCTATTCAAAATCTCTTTCTAGGTTGAAACAGACAGTTTCAGCATCAATAGAATATCTTTTGTTCAATTAAACCCTAAGATCTCTGTTTATATAATGTCCATAAAGGGAAGAAATTAAAGGCCTTGCCTTTCATATCGAGTCTCTGCATTGCTTATTGTAAGTAGGATGAGTGAACTCATTCCTCAAAGCAGCAGAATGCTTTAATGCAGTGGTTTTTTAAAAAAATTCCCTGAAAAATAGCAATTTCTGTTGAAATGGACATGTTTTCTTGACTTTTCACTATGATTTTTTTTTCATACATTTTATTTGCCATATGACCCAAGCTGTCTCCCTCCCTAAGTCTTCGCTGTTTGTGTCACTTTCTCCTCTATTCTTCTTTTCAGTTTCTACCTGTCTTTCAAATTCCTCTTTTTCAGATTTTGTCAGCTTTGCTCTTTCACTTAAGCCGTAAATCATTCAAAACCACAGGGAATTTTACTTCTGGCTTTGCTCTCCATACCAATCTTGCAGTGTTTAAGCCACTTCTAGAAAAGAAAACTTCTAAGTACAAGCTAGAAAGGATTCCTGAGACAGCAGTTTGTGAACACTTCACTGGTCGTTCTGGTGATGTTGAAAGAACTTCCCAATGGTTGATGTAGACTCTTCTACAATAGTTCAATTGGACATTTTCTAATACCAAATGTTCTTTAGATATGATTTCACATGCTATTTGTCATTACTCCTTCATGGAAAACGTGGAAAGGCAGACGGAATTGCCCACCAGCTGGACCGCAACAAACCTGGGCTGCGATATCTAAGGAATGAAATTTTCTATAAGTCTCGCAGGCAGAAAATAGAGAAGATGATTCAGGCTTCCTTCTATGTATCCAGTCTTATTATTGGGCAGTTAATAGCTTAAGAGAGACAGTTGGCCCAGAAACCACTGGAGAAAAGAAAAGTGGAGGGTATCAAAAAGGAAAAAAAAAGTAATGATGAAGAGCAGGTTGAAAGGTGCTGCTGAAGATCTGAGCCCAAGGGAAACTGTTGGTCTGCAGCAGACAAGCAGATTACAGTGCCTGACTTTCTAGGGCACTCTGTTCAAGTGTGAGTAGAGCCAAGTGGTACAGTTCACCACACTGGAGAACAATTTTTCAATTGAGCTGCTGCCTCTTTGCCTGGTTGACTGACTAATATGACTGACTGACTGAACAGAGTGGTTTTTTTGTCATCTTCCCTTGCAGTTCAATTTTAAACATCAGGACTAATTGCCCACCATCTAATACAAGTGGACTTGTACCAGCCTGTATGTTTATGCAAAGCTGAGGAACATTCAACATTTTCCCACCTTTAAAGTGCCCCATAGATTTTGCTGCTAACACCAGGTCAAGTTGTAGAAATGAGAAATGCTCACACAGCAAATGCTTCCACAGTGTTGGATTGCAAGAGGCTTTTTCAAAGCGCTGTTTGTGCATTTTAACTGTGAAACTTCCAGGGATATCAGTAGGAGTCACACAGCTAAATCCCCAAGCAACACTTTTGGAAGATGACTTATATTTAAAGGAGGATTAGAAGAAAATACTTCTTAAGCCATTTTCCATGTAACATTATCAGTCTAAAATTTGGAGAAATACGGAACCATTTGGGGGAAATACATGATTCACTGGGTATCAATTTTTCCATCCAATTAGGTTGGGGAGCTACGCTGAGTATTTAACACACACCCTTGCTTCCCCCTCCCTTTCCACATATTAAACACAAGTTAAGACCTCTGGGTTTTCAACTTTGTTGATTTTACATTCCTTCTGGGATTTAAAGTACTACTTTGTTTAATTATTTTTCCTCTACTCATCCACAGTATTGAATGACAGTAATAATGAACTCAGAATCATTGTACAAATCCCAGTAGGAACCATTCACAGTTTGCTAATAGGACATTATATTTGCATTACCAAGTTCAGTTCAAAGCACGTTGTATAAATTAGCTCTGAGGGTTACTACCACGAATCTAAAACCAGAACATCAGGTCAATTAGCATAGCTCCAAAGTAGAGTATTTTGGGTGAAAACATAAGGGGTATGATTAAAATTCTAGGAAATCCTCTTTTCAGCAAAGTCCCTCTGAAAAGATGTCTGGTTTCACTTCTGGGAGAAATCAGAATGCCTCAGCTCACAACAGTGTCACCTGATGCCAGTAACCATGATGCCTGACAGGCACTATTGGCCTGTTCTAAAGAGGGGGCAAAATTAACTCCCAGGAGGTGTGGAAATCTTCAGAACCCCACAGAGACACTTCCTTTCCTATCCATATCAAAAGAACAGGTGAGTATGAGGAAGACGTGGATGATGTGTGAATTTACCACAGAACATATTGCTTACATAAAAATGCCATGCACAAAAGATACTTGGTTTCCTCCACCGAGATGAACCCGGCACACAGGAAACCACAGCCAGAGACTGAAGAGTCACAGTTTAATAATGCTGAAAGAAGGCCCACAGCAAATTAAGGCAAGGAGTTCCCTGTAACAAATACTGTAGGACTATTTACTTTTAGGACAGACAAACATACATGTACACACACACACAGAGACAAATATGGAAGTAGTTAATGAACATACTGAACTTCAGAGCCCACATAGCATCTTTGGACAAACTGCTGGAACAGAAGCATGCAGACACAATAGGAGAAGAGGGATCCTAAAGAAGTTCTACCTCAGAACTAGAAGCCCAATGAAGCCAGAAGGTGTCACCCAAAAAGTTAAAGGAAGGACCAATGGATGTTATTCTGGTCAAGTGTGTTCATTGGTCTAGAACATACAGTCAGTCCAGGTCAGTCTTATCAAGCCAGCACAATACATGGGTTATACCTCTGCCTGGCTAAAGATGATCTTAAGATTCATTCCTTGGAACATTTTGTGGTTAAGTGTCTGAAATTTTAGCGTAGCTGCCTTGAAAGGCTGTTTATTCTGTAAATGCTAACACATAATAAATCACTATTCTCTGCAGAAAAATACTTGAAATAACAGATAAGCAACTTCAAAATTATTTTACCTTAAAACAAATTATGGGATTTCAGATTACACTGTCAATGGACACGCTTTATAGTCAACTGTATAAAAATGGTCATTCCTCACACAAGAAGATGGCTAGAGCTGGGACACAGAGGGGTATTTCATAATTAATATTTATAATTATTTAATTAATTAGGTTGCAGCCTAATGGATCTGTATGGACTGAACCAAGTAAAACTCTGCACAAGGCCTGAAGGAAATTTCTGTGATATATACAGGACCAGGTAGAAAGGTATAAAATAAAGAGATATTGGGAAACAAATTCAGATGTTTTGAGTCAAGTACCTCTACAAAATACCTTCGGTTCCATGTGCATGACCAGCTAAATAGCTGTAATCTCCTGGTGGAAGTGGTGAGAATGAAAGGATTTGCCTATGTGAGAAAACAGCACACAAATACATAACAGATTCCACCCTAGCTGCAATGCAAACTGATGTGTGAAACAGAAAATGGGCTTTTAGTGAATTATAAATAGCTGGCAAGGACTGAATACTCAGCTGGGTGAAAAATGCTTTATATGAAAGACAGTAACACATGAAAGATCAGAAAGCATACGTAAATTGAAATAAAATGAAAATGTTGTCAGAATACAAACAAACAAAAGTCATATTTTGGAAAGCAAGCACTATAAGATGCTTACTATTGCATGACAACTCAGCAACAAAGAGAGACGAGCTAGAGTGCCCAGAAAAGTAAAAGATATTTGGTATAATAAGTGCTTCTGAAACTAGGTAGAATAACACAAATCAATTGACTGCTTGTTGTATACCTACTCAGTAGCACAGGAAAGCTTAGATTAGCCTTAGGAGTCTTGGATTACAAGCACAAATGAATTTGCAGAGGCAGTGAAGCAATATCTTACTGCAGGATTCAATAGGATCTACGATGAAAAAAAATTCTCTCTTTAAAGGATTATTCAGCTGAATTTGAATTCTCCAATTTTTTTCAAATCAGCTTATGAGTTATTTTCTTTCCTCATTTCAATTACAACTGTTCTTTACAATTTGCTGTTCTTTTCCATTGGTTTCTTCACAGCTAATGTTTCTTCCATTGCTTTTTATAACCATTAAATAGAGGCAGAGAAACTCTCAAATATTTTGTCCTGAAGAAGAAAAAAAACCAAAACCCCCAAGATTTTTCTGTCATTCTGCCTTTCTATATCCACACTGAAATATCAATTACAAGTATCATTTTAACAAACATAGATGCATAAATGTACCTGAATTTGTGTCAGATCTCTAGATGCATCCACACAGGGTTAGGGCAAACAAGAGTGGGGAAATAAAGCCTATCTCTGTTTTCTCTGTGTTTAACATTATTCTGTCAGTCTATCATCTCCCTAATGAGTGAGGCAACTCTTACTCTTAATTGTGCATTATTCCCATTTTCAGCTTTTTAAAAACTAAATTATCTAAAGAGAAAAGATGTACAAAGGGGAATCATACCCTAAGAAAATGCATTTGAGTAGTAGCAATTAAATACTTACTTTCTAAAAAGTTGTCAGGCACAATTCCTTAGTAGTGATTCATTTCAAATGAACCCAGAGAAACTCAGATTTTTAATAACTTCATTCTCCTTGGTCTTCCCCAGAAGGTATTTACACAGGGCACACAACTGCAATCAGCAGCAGGAGGTGCGTATTGCTTCACTAAAGCAAAATGGAGCATGTCAGCATAGGAAAATACAGCTGCCTACTTTGATTTCTGGCATTGCATCTTTGGTCAAAACATATTTTTGTGGGAAGTTCCATGACATTTGGCTAGCTACAGTTCTTTGAAAAGCATTAACATATTTAATTTTTTTTTTAACAGAGTTTTGAGCACCTGTTATCCCATCAAATCAGATGATCTGTAAGAGGTATTGGCCAGCTGAACTGGTCGAATTGACAACTGAGGACCAGGTATGGTCATTTCACAGAACTCTGACACAACTTCCTGCCACATGAGGTTGTCATCTCTTCCTGCTGGGCTTCTTCACAAATTTACTAAAATCCATTTTCTGTGCTTTAAGGAGCTCGCCTCAACTTTTTCTGTCATCCCTTCCTTGAAAAACAGGAATTTCTGGTTCATGGAGGTTCTGGACCAGAAGCACACTCGAGGCCAGCAGACAGGGAACAGTGCCACCTCCTGCCCCACTGCCCTGAGCTCAAGGGCCATGCCAGCCCTCTACTGCAGCCAGCCAGGCATGTAATGACTTACCAGGTTCAGATGGCACAACAGACCTGCCAAGCTTGCACAGCACAAGGAAGAGTGGGGGGACACACAGAATGAAGGCAAATGGAAAGAAACCCTTGTATCACAGCTTCTGTCACCCTGCCATAAAAATCACCATCTAGTCTAGTGAGAATCACCTTTTATTAACCTTTTCTCTTCTTCCTTCCTTAGTTAAGGCATTAGCAACAAAAGTATTAAATGACACTGGATTTCCTCTATTTGATTTGAACTATCTTAAGACTGTCAGTTCTGAAAAGTGTTGGTATATCTGGGCGTGGGGAAGGCCACACAGATATAGCGTATCCCACTTGCAACAAAAATAAAAGCAATTATCCTGCATTGCCAATTATTTGAAGAATATTTGTTCTTTTGCCCTAAACTGCCCAAGAAACAGACTCTGCATCTTCACTGTTTAACTATAGTACTTGTATTTACAGTGATTTCTAGGAAAACAATGTTACTCTCCAGTACAGTTTTGTGATGGATTTTAATTTTCCCTGAGGGCAATTTCATTCTTAGAAATGACACAATAATGCAAACATTCTTTAGACAAAGAAGAAATATACAGGCACCCTAATATGCTATAAATTCTTTCCACTAGCTTCTTCTGTCTTTTTAAGACTTAAATTATCTTTGTTGCTGTGGATTGGGTAATCATAGCATTCCAGATGTAGATGAAGGAACCAGATGGACAGCAGAGAAAATAAAATCCTTCACTGTCGAAAAAATTCTATTTCAGGAAAACACTTCTTACAAAAAGCACAGAGGCAGCAATGTACTTGGGGTATCCTGATGGGAACTCTAGTTGATGGGAACCACAACTATTTCAGATCAAGCAGCTTCAGACCAAAGTGACACCTTCTATTTAAGGGCAAGTCTCAGCCTCTTGTAAGCGTACTTTGTTCACTGCAATGGCTGAAACAAAATGAGGATTCTCATTTTTTTCCTAAAACACTGAGTAGATTAAATGTCCTCTGGACTTGGCAGGACAGTTAATAGAAGACCCCTTTGGGAATTATCTTTTGGCAAAAAGAGAGCAGCTCTCAGGCTACTCGGGCTTCTGTCCAAGGTCGGACATTCTGTACCCAGCAGGCTGCAGATGACAGCTGCATGGAACCTCCTCCATGAGGAAGCAGTGTGGGTCCCTCAGGGGTTGCTACTGGGGCTGACACTGTTCAACATTTTTGTCAGCAATGCTGGTGGTGGGATGGAGTGCTCCCTCAGCAAGTTCACTGGAGACACCAAGTCCTGTGGTGCAGTCAAGACACTGGAGGGGAGGGATGGGATCCAGAGCGACCTGGATGGGCCAGAGAGGTGGGCCCATGCAAACCTATGAAGGTCAGTCAAGCACAGTGCAAGGTCACACATGTGGGTTGGGACAATCCCAGGCACACCTACAGTCTGGGCAGAGAAGAGACTGAGAGCAGTCCTCCCAGCAAAGATTCTGGGGTAATGGTTGATGAACAACTCAACATGAGCTGGCAATGTGTGCTCACAGCCCAGAAAAGGAAATCCTGGGTTGTATCCAAAGGAACGTGGCCAGCAAGTCAAGGGAGGTGATCCCACCGCTCTACACTTGTGAGATTCCCATCTGGAGTCCTGCATCCAGCACTGGTGTCCCCAACACAAGAAGGACATGGAACTGTTGGAGCAAGTCCAGAGGAGGCCACAATATCGATAAGAGGACTGGAGCACATCCCCTATGAACACAGGCTGAGAGAATGTGTCTCTTCAGCCTGGAGAACAGAAGATTTACAGAGACCTCATTGCAACCTTCCAGTATCCAAAGGGGGATACAGGGAAGTCAGAGAGGGACTCTGTCATGAACACAGTGATAGAACAAGGGGGAATGGGTACAAACTGAAAGAGGGTAGGTTTAGATTAGATATTAGGAAGAAATTCTTTACTGTGAGAGTGGTGAGGCACTGGAATGGGTTGCCCAGGGAGGCTGTGGATGCCCCAGCCCTGACAGTGTTCAAGGCCAGGTTGGGTAAGGCCTTGAGCAGCCTGGTCTGGTGGGAGGTGTCTTTGCCCATGGCAGGGGAAGATGGGACTGCATGATCTTTAAAGTCCCTTCCAATCTTTAACATTCTACAGTTCACTCATCACCCTGTCCTTAAATGAATACCATTTGCTGCTGGATCCCAAAAACTAAGTGATGCTCTTCACAGAGAGAGGAATAATTTCAGTTACATGAACAGAAACTCAAAAGGACGTGGGTACTGTGTCAATATCAGCTGAGAGTATAGGGATCAGAGACAGGAGCTGAATCCAGGTGTCCAAGTGCTCAGTTTGTTGCTCCGAACTGCACACTGCTTCAACACACCCACAGCCTAAGACTATTAAACACAACCAAATTTAAGGCTATTTCCAAAAGCATTACTGAGGTGAAAGCAAGTCCCATCCTCAGCTGTGAAAGAGGATACACTGCACACTGCCAAGGCATGTTCCACCCCAGGTGATGGGCTGGATCATTGTGTCACCTGAAGGATCAGAATGATTCACAAATTCACTGGGGATATCCCTATCAGAAATAGCCAGTGTTCAGGAAGATTGTTTTCCAGCTTCCAGCACAGGGATGCCCCACCCCACACCAAAGGACAGTTGGGACATGCCAACAGTTCGTGGAGAGCAAGGCACCCCAGGTGATAGATTTTATGACTTATTGTGATTGACAATGCCTATCAAGGGGGCCCTCAAACTCTCCTCAAAGGGAGACTGCAACTCACAAAAGTCAAAGCAAAAAGTAAATCAGCTGGTACATACCACAGAAACAAACTAGCTCCTTTCATCCTCTCAGCAAGGCTCTGCTTTTGACCAGCTTTTTTCCTCTTTTTTTTTTCCTACTTCCATTTACTCTTCTTCAAAAAGACTATTAACAAAGGGATTTCATCTATCTGCAGCCACAGCTTCAGTACCTGCACCAACTGTCTCTTGCTATAGTCAGTGTCAGCATGCAGCTTAACCCTGAAACCACATGCAGAACCATTTGCAGCTCTGGTGGGCTGGTGGGGAAGGCAACCTTTGAGAAAGTGGACAAGTCAAGGCACATCATAAGCACAGGTACTGCTGCAGGGAGAGGGGTTAGAGGGTACCACAGTACTGCATTCTGAATCTAATAGATTCAAAGGATGGTAACAGAGAGGGGAAGACAGTAAAACAGAAATTGGAAGATCTCGTGCTACAAAACCATTTCCCACTGTTCTGCATGGACATTTAGGTCTCTGCATCTTTGAAAGACTGGCTGA
Organism: Catharus ustulatus; assembly: GCF_009819885.2. Classification (NCBI taxonomy): domain Eukaryota; kingdom Metazoa; phylum Chordata; class Aves; order Passeriformes; family Turdidae; genus Catharus; species Catharus ustulatus. The sequence goes on along the minus strand of NC_046223.1, from coordinate 44,835,208 downwards.
TAAAAGGGATGCCAGCAAAATCCCATTTTAGCTGCGTTGCTTACTATGCTTCCAGCTCAGCACTGCAGACTGAAATGGCCAACACACACAAAGATTGACCACAGTGTGAACAGCTGTCTCTAGTGCTGCATCAGCACAACCCATCACTGACAAGTTACTTGCCACAGGGCATAACAGGGAACACCCAATCCAAGCACATGTCAAATGGTATTTCAATTCAATGCTTTTGATTAGCTTTCTTCCTAGTTATCATTTTTTCACATTTCCCTTGATAATTCTGATAATTCTTATTTTCTCACAGGCACAAGTCCAATACTTTCAGACTTTTTAGTAAAAACACAAAAAATATTAAGAGATTTCTCAAAAAGCCCCTCAAAAAACCTACCTCTGTTCTGAGCAGCTTCATCTGAATTGAAATATTTATAAGTGAAACGCAAGAATGAAACGAAAACCAGAGCATCCTCAAGAATCAATGCAACACAAAACACAGGAGCAGGAAGGACCCACATTAGCAGAAAAATCTTCATAACTGACATCTTCAAACTATCAAAAGCTTTCAAAAAACTCACAAACCAAGCTTGACATACAAGCTTCAAGTATTTCTGTGTCATCTAAGTGGGATATTCCTCATAAGAGACAGAAAGTGCCCTCCTGCCAGAGAAAACATGCAAACAGTTGGAGAAATAAAAAAATTAAAAATAATTTTTAAAAAATCACTTATCCTGTTACTCACCCTGATGTTCATTTTTAGCAAGTTCAGTTGCTATTTCTCTCATTGACAGCTTTGTATCCTTTTTCATAGTCATCTCCTGAGATCAACACCTCTCAGTAGTTCCAGCACTTGGGGAACAAAACTACAATTCTGAGACCTTCCTTTAATTGTTCTTCCTGAGCAACTAAACGTTTTATCTAATAATAAAACTAGATTTGAGTTCCACCTCCCACAGCATTTAGTGATGTTATTAAAGCTTTAAAACAGACCCAAATCATCAGCATATTGCATAAAAAATAATGATAATTGAAGACAGCATCATTTTAAACTGTTGTCAGGAACAAGGAGCAAAACTCTGAATCTATAAAGAAACAAAAAATTTTCATTCCAAGATTTAAGGCTTCTTTAATCTCTTCCATGAAGACTGTATCAGATTTGACAGAGAATGACAGAACAAATTATTGATGGGGTGAGGCATTGCAGATTGAATCAAAGAGTTCAAATAGACAGAGCTCACAGTACTGCCACTGGAAAAAAGGAAGTGAAAATCTCTTTGCCTCAATCACAGCTCCTTTGTCCACCTGCATAAAACTCCCAGACAGAGTCTGGAAGCCTACTGCTTCAAGTCCTGATGAGCATTCATGGTTCACAGTAGGTAACTGGCACAAGAAGATGTAACAAGGATAGAGCAAGGGGTCATAGGACTCAGCTCCTCTAATGACAGCCTGTGTGGAAGGGGAAGGTAAACACAAAATGTGGTTGTTCTGGGGCTCACCTGGGATACATAGAATTGGTTCAGATGAGATAGCAAAGCTATGGTAAGAAGTTTTTTTGTATAATATCCTTCATGCTACAAGTCATGGATGGATTTATCTTTATAATACCTTTAGAAATAGCAAGTCATCATTTTACTTACTGAATAACTCATTTCTGATGATACTTAAAGAGGTATGACTCTCAGTAGGATCAAACTTTTTCTGAAAAAACAGTACTATTATATTAATAGTCCCTTTACTTCTCATATATTTGTTTTAAATTGAACAATAAAGCACAAAACAGGAAGATAAAAGTGTGCTAGTGCCGTTCAAATACAAATTATTTTTTTCACTTAAATGAAGGATCCAGAAAATGCACAAAGCAAAGAAAAAAATTTCAGGTCAAGCAAGGATAACTTTATTCTTCATGCTGATAAACAAGCCCTTGCACATATTGCCTCAGAATGTATTTTATCTTGTTAACACAAACAGCTTTGATATGAGAATTAAGGACAAAAATCATTACTTGCTAATCTCTTCATTGTTTTCAACTGAGATAAACTAAAAACTGTGACGGGCATTTTCAAACACTACCATTTCCTTGTAGAAAACATAGGAATTTCAAATCCCAAAATGTTCCTAAAGTGGTATTGAAGCAAGGAATATTTGATAAAGTTTGCTAGAGACCACATTTTGAAGAAAAAAAATTGTTTTGGAGTACAGACGTGCGCACAAATAATGGTAATGACTCAAAAGCAAGGCTACTTCAAAGAGGTCAAATTATTCTTCAAGAAAATAAGAAGTTTATCAATCAGATTTTCTCTTCCAATCAAGTCATTCACTATTCTCGATGCCATTAACAGATCAATTTAGTTCAGCAGCAGAGCTAAATAAATGTGAATTAAATATTTTTGTGAGTTCAAATCACCTTGAATGCTTGTTCTACTCCAGACTTGGAAAATGGCAAAGAGCTTAAGAAAAAGAAACTTCATTGATGTCGAGAAAGCATGCCAAGGATTTCAGGTTTTAAGGAAATAACAGTTCCTCTGTTATAGTCCAAGAGCCATAAGAGTGGTACAAATGTGATGTTAACCATGTACTTTTTGACACTACATGTAATGTTGACCTCCTGCAACCTCAAGGTTTCTGGCTGTGGATGGGGGTCACAAAATGAGGAATTTCTTTGTAACAGACTGCCTATGACAACATGACAGCACGAAGCCCAGCATCCATCCATCTCATTGAAACAAACCAGCTCATCAGCCTACAGATGGAGACTAAGGTAAGCTGGTTGCTTTTGCTAACCTCAGACATACAAACTGCTCTGAGAGCCATCAGTAGCTGTGCTCAATCCTTCATCAGTGGGGGCCACCATGGCACATTCACATCCAGGGCACAGGAAAAAGGAGAGGCCATTGCCTCTGGAAGGCAAAGAATGTGAATGAAATGTGTTAATACCTGCTACACTTGGTAAGGAGCTGTTTGACTTCTCACCAGCTTCGCACATGTTTTGCCCCTGCACTCTTGGACCACAGCCACCATCCAAAGAGCTGAATCTCTCCGGATTTTTTTCCTCTACTGTCCTTTTCCAGAAGTTGACTGTACTGTCATAGCACTTCACATCCAACAACATCAGACAGCATCAGACCATAAAAATGCAGACAAGTGGTGCAACATCAGGAGGCAGAGAACAGCTGAAATTGCTCTAGGGAGCACTTTCTGGAGAAATACAATCTGCACAGTGAAACCATAGAAAACAAAAGCAGAAAGGATCCTGGCAGAAAGAGAGCCAGCCTGGCTCTGAGAAGAGGCCAAGCAGCATGAACTGACCACCTGATGGAGCAGAAAGAAACCCAAAGAGAGGAATAACAAGAGCCTTATTTTTGTAGTCACGGTGGTGACTGTGGCCAGCACAGAGCCTCAAATCACAAGCACAGCATTGCGTACCACTCTCCTCCTACCACACCATGTGGACACGAGATGGGGTTCATTCTAATGCTGTCCTTTGATACCAGTAAGAAAATCTGACACTTCTACAAAGTGAAAAATGGCTCCTGACAGAATAAACAATTGAATAAACCAAGACAGGCAGCATATAGATGAAGTAATTTTATTGCAGAACATTGCCTGCCTGGAAAACTGTGCAACTGGAATTTTTAATTAGAATTTCAATGTCAGTATAGAAAATAATAAGAATCAGAATTTCCAGTTCACTGTTTCAGAGCCCTCAGAATCCTCTAGTTTTAGTTGACATAGAAAGTATGCAACTAAAAGAAAGTATGAGCTCTTTCTTGCTGTGTTAAAGGAAATCAAGGAATGCAGTTCTGAACCCTTTACTGTATACTGTAAGAATTTAAGTAGAAAGTAAAACTAAACAGAAAAAATGCCAAATAAGTAACCACACTAATGGTAGTCTGCAACAACTCTGGGTTAAGCAAAGATCTTCCTACAAAGGAAATGAAATAATCTTTTTCCTTTATTAGTAGTCCTCTTACAAAAAAACACTTGCGTCAATTTATTAGTAAGGATGCTGAGGAAGCCTGTACCTATTTTACCTACACTCTATACTTCTCAGATATTCACTTCTGAATTCTAATATTGGCTGAAGAAGACCCAATTAGTATAAAATTCAAATTTATTTCTTTGTAATTACACAGGTTATAAAATCCAGTGCTTTCACCCCACTTTTTACACATGCACAAGTCAAGTGTCATCACTGCATCTTCCTTACAGTCTTTTTTTCCTTAGTTACAGTTTTGGTATTGCTGGAGAAGCTACAAAAGCTGAATTTTTCACTAAATTGAGTAACAATTCTCATTTCTTCTGGAAAAAAAGCTCTATAGTTTTAGTGCAGCTATAACTATTATTATGCAAATCCCTCAACTCTGCATGGTTACCCAGCCCTAGAACTCATTACAGATTCATTAGAAGCACAGTTGTTCCATCTTCTCTTTAGATACTTTGAAATTTAATCATTACCATGAACTGGGAGATAATGTTCCAATATGAACATTATATTCATCACAAAGCATTTGTACTGGTGCACTTGATTCTTTCATGCTTAATTTGTTATTAATCATAGTTTAGATTATAGTCACTGTTGAGGGCAGTTTTTAAAATTACAAAAAAAAAAAGAATCCTCATTTGAAAAAACAGCCTGCATCATCTTCAAACTGATTCCCACTCTCCACACAGACTTTACCACAAATATAAAGAGAGTAAAGCAGAAGTTAATTATTCTTTACAGAGCCCAGACTGTTTTTTAGGGGGACATGGAAAAGTTCAGAAGAGAGTAAGGCAACTGAGGCTAAGGACAAGAGGGCAGGGAACTTGAAAGAGAAGCAGCTGTAGTAGTTGCTTCTCTCAGGGGCACAGATGTTAAAGGGAGGGAAGCAACCAGGATGCAGGACTGACAGGATGAAATGCAATACTAGAATATCATGCCTTGATTTAAAGAGGTGAGAAATATGTACTAGTCTGAACAAAAAAGAAGTACCTCTGACATATTGAAGTACAAAAAGTAAACTGCAAAGACATCTAAAAGGTATAAAATGTTATAATTTGGGTGCCTTGGTGCTGTTTACACCTGGAAAAGTTCCAAGTTTCATTGTTTTTTAGGTTATTATTGACTATTAGATTATTGCACACGACAATAGTTAAAGGTAAATAAGGAGTGGGTGATTCAAACAAATATTCTCAGTAAAACTGGTGACTTGAGAGAGTCTTTAAAAATGGAGGGGACTTTAGGCAGAATTTGTAGTGATGAGCAAAAAATATGAGCAATAGGTTACTGCTGCGGACATGAATTCTGCTGAATTAATCAATATAATCAAATGCATATAAAGTCTTCACATTGTAGCTTAACACAGACATTACCCAGATTCCCAGGACAGGAGCAGGGAATTTTCCCCTTAAAATAAAATTAAAATTAAAATAAATTAAAAAAAAAAAAAAAAAAGGCATGTTACTATTCTTCACTGTCACCCAAACAGATAAACACAATTATGGACTTCACCTGTTACACAGTTGAAATCTTCATAATATCTTCATCTGTTATTGCCCTTTTGTTGTTCCAGATATCACAAGAAGTACCAAAAACCATTATCACAAGAAACTGAGGAACAATACAGCAACTAATGCGTGCTCACTGCAGAACACTGACTGCAACCCAAGCTTGGAGTTTATGTAATGAACTCCTGCAAAACCTCACAGCAAGGCTGGTTTTCAGGTAATGCAAATATGCTGAAGTCTAGGGGAAAAAGGAAGAGGGGGGAAAGGAAGATAATTTATTCAGTGCTTTTTGGGAGAAAGAAGCCGTCTGTATTTGCTCACTGGAGGATAACTCAAAACACATCCACACTAAGCTGTGCAATGAGGGGGGTGAATGTAAAAAAAACCTCTACTACTTCAAGAGTGACAGAATTAAGGCTGAAAATAAAGTATTCAAGAAGGAAGTCGATTTATAGATACACACAAATAAGACAGTACCCTTTTTCCTTTAGCAGAAAAAATGTGGGTGGTCTGCAAGAAATTGCTTGATACATGATCAATACACTCATATCCATACATGCTTCAGCAAGAAGCATCTCTAAAGTATTCCCTCAGCAACTTAGTGAAGCATGTTTTTGTATTAACAATTCCATTCTAATCTTCTCCTCTAATTTTGCCTAAGAGATTCAATAAAGCGACTTCATTGCAAATACGCCATCCAGAACAACGACTAAAGAGTACAGTAAAAACAAACTAAAATTGCAGTGCAGAGGCTGATCTGACCATTAAATGTACAGCATGAGAAAATAATTGACACATCCATTTTGAAGTAATAGCAAAGCAGTCACCAGCATATTAGAAGCCAACTTGATTGCCTGCCTACTATAAGAGTTAAAGACGATCAGACATGAAACAAAACATTTCATTGAGCTTTCCCTGACATTCTCTTCAGAAATGATTGATCTGGAAAGAGTTCCCTAAGCCATATACTAAGTAGCTGAAACTAGTGGCACAAGCTTTCAAGTTATAGTTAGGGGGTAAAACCATGATGGGAAAAAGAAATCAAGTGTGAATTCCTTTTCCATAAACACTGAAGTCCAACGCAGATGTTAAAAGGAAGCTTGGTCTGTTCAGAAACAGACTCCTGCAATCACGACAGCAACTTTATAAGACGTGATTTTGCAAGTCCTGATTTATAATTTCTTACAGAATTAACTGACTGGTCATTTGCTTTCCAAAGTCGTCATTCTTCACTTATAATGATATTGATATTTCCATAACACCGCTCTTCACTATCACAGACCGAAATTCACCAAGGGAATAAGCAGTAGGGGTCTGTAAACTTCAATAGAATCAGAAGATCCAGTTTGCCACAAATCTCATTTAAGTCCACAAAAATAAAGTAATTGAACACTTTGCCTCTTCTGGAACACTACAAAATCATTATGTGACAATTAGAATGGCACAATAATAAAGAAAAAGGGTAAAAAAACCCAATTAGATGCTGATTTCTAATACAGTGCTCACAAACTTTCCAACTTGGAAAGTTTCTGAAGTATCAGTTCCCATTATCCAGAAAAGTGATGCTGTAATTATTCTGGTAATTTGTTGGTTGTCTCAACCCTTCAATGTGCCTCTGAGTTCACTAATCTTCAAGTTCCACCATGAGCAAAAGCGCCATGAGTTTAGTATCCCTGCCTTGGCAAGAACACAATGCTCAACATCTGTCTCAGGTATCAGTGTAGTTAAAATACTCCATTGCTCATTAGGGAGAAAGATGAGATCACCAGGAAATACTATTATGTATCCTCTTGGTTAGAGACAAAGAGGACTAGCAATAAACCTAGCCTCTCTCTCTTTCCCTGGCAATCTGGATAATCTCCAACAAAGCGAAATTTGTCAGACTCTATTCCTCCACGCGATAAAAGAAATTAAATACTGCCTATACTTTGTCCCATCTTCAGGAGAGGGCAACAGTCTATGAATTCAAATGGAAAGAAGCATTTCCCTTAAAGTCTGAGCAGAATACCTAAATTCTGTAGAAACTCAAGGCTGAGGAGTCCTCTCTCTCCTTAGCCTTTCTGATGGTTAGCACTAAGCAGCAGCTGCAGATCCCACCCAAGGCATTAATTCCCACGAAGCACTGTACAGGACACCTGTACAGGACACCTGTACACATGACACTGTGTTGTACCATGCACTGCAAGGTTTAGCACCTGGAAGCCAGATATCTGCCTTGCAGCACCCAGTTCTTTCAGTTCAAGACCTCAATAACTTGCTAAAGACCAGTAGGAAAAGTCAAATTACATTGTCTGTAAGAGACATTAAGGAAGCATTTGCCTGGCACACACAAAGGGCAAAGTCAGACTAAATAATGTAACAGTCTCTCCTGGTCTCAGGCCTGTGTAAAAGGAGCTTTATCTCAGAGGGGCTGGAAGACTAATTAACTTGTGCCTTTAAAAGCCCTCAGAAACTTGGAAGAATAATGCTAGTCTGCTTGCAAAATATTCATTCTTCTTCAGTTAATTTGATTCAGGTTCCTTTTCCCTTAGCATGTATTAGTGCATCCCCCATTAAGATACACCGAATAAAGTCCAGAAGGTGCTTTGCAGTTCAAGGCTGATGTGCATCTGTTGCTTCAACATATTGCTTTTGTATTCTGTATGTGAAAGGCTGACTGAAAAAATTAAGGAATAAATTAAAAAATTAGACTGTAATGAGGCAAGCAAGTTTGCCCTTTGTTCCTTTCTGTTGTCCTCAGCATGCCAGAAGGTTGGGAACAATACATGCCTACTCGTTGGTTATCACCTACAAGAAAAAGGAGAACTAGGTACATCTGGGAGGCTGAATTCCCTTTCATATTATCAGGATATCAGGCTTGCTCTAAATTACAGTGAGATAAAAGGATGGGAGCATCACACCTTGCCTCTTGCACAAAACCAGGGTCTGCCTCCAACTAGGTACTTGAGGGAGAGGAATAAACAATGAAGAAAACCATCCCAGACACTGGGATACTACCCTGGACACTGGGAAGAAATTTCCCAAAGCAGTGCTAACAAGAACCATAGCCTGCCAGCTCAGGGAACATGCAGATCCTCTTCACCAACACTGATTTGCTGAAGTGAACGGTACAAGAAAAATTTATCCTGAAAAGACCACAAGCCTTGCACAGGAATGCAGGAGCCAAAGATACAAAAGTGGGGAGCAAGGTAAGTTGCCATTTTCTTCTCTGGAACAGCATTGTATTTTAAACACAGCCTGAGCTTCAATCAATTTTAATTCTTATTTCTACTTTTTAGCTAATCTTCAAAAGATGTGGTTCACTTCACACAGCAATCATCAAAACAGGTTCATCCACAACCAAATCATGTTGTATGTCAGAATATATAAGTTCTAAGAATACAAAACAGAAACACTATTTAAACAGTTATAACCTACCAGAGTTGTACCTTTGTATTACCCTCATATTTGTTTTATTTAAAAATAGTAAGATCTGTTTCACACCAAACTGAGCTCGAATGACAGTGGGATCTTCTTAAAAGGCACACAAAGAACACTAAAAAATGGTATCAAATTAACTAAATTATTTTTTCATGACTTGTGTACATATGAAGGAAATTAAGTTTATCCAAATCTGTACTTTAAATTGATCAAAAGGACACATCGCTTCAAATAAGGAAGTGGACACAATCAGTTCTAGATCCCAAATTACTCCGAGATTATAAATGGGATAGATGTATCTGTTGAAACACAGCTTTTATTTGCAGATTGGAAGAGGATAAACAGGTTTCCCTCAATATTTTAACTCAGTTCTTCAGTGCTCAATAAACCGGTGACTAAACTGAATCAGAAATTGAAACATAAAATGACCTCACAGCTCCTGCAGCAGAGACAAGAATGACACCATGATTTCAAAACCTCAGTTTCAAACTGGGATCCCAGTTGCTTGGACTCCAAGCAAATGGGATCCCTTCAGATCTGCAATTTCCTGTTAAAATTTTAATTGCACATAGCTCCATTCTGTACACAAGCAGTATAGATGAAAAATGTATTTAACACATCACAGCAAGCTTAGTTCTTTGCTGTTTCATAATAGTATCGAACCGAGTTTCAGACCGTTTGTTTTCACCTTTGGTTCTAAACCTATTCCAACCTATTTGCTGGGGGTCTGTATCCAGATGCTGGGATCTGCAGATGGATATGGGGCTGTGGTCCATGGGGCACTGGCCCTGAGCACACCACCAGGACAGGCTGCACTTCCCTGGCTTCTCCTCCCTGCCCCCATCACTCTTCAGTCTTGTGTCTTCTGCTACACAGAGGATAAGAATCACAGCTGAAATTCCCTCAATGCACCTCGAAATAATGAGGGTTTACTGTAGGAGCACTTTTCCTTTGTCATTCACATCCTCATTCCAGCCCCCTACCCTTCCCAGCGTGAGGATTTATCTTTGAATCACAGGCAAATAAAGCACATCTACAGAGTGCCAGTTCTTCTAGCTGCTCCCCAGGGACACCTACACTGCCAATATATTCAATTTGGTGTTAATAAACCATAATGAGTCAGCAGAAATCACTTCTATCCCAACCATATTCCCCTGAGGGTGCCAGCAGATGTTCAAAGGAGAGATCAGCAGCAGGGCACTGCCAATTGCCCCCGTGTTATTTTAACCTCACTTGTCTGTTCTGCTTTTAATTGCCTATGTTATAAAGTGGGGATAAAAGAAACAAATCTTTTTGATGAATATAATTCACTCCTGCAGAGATAAAAATCTAGACATTCCCATTCACACTTGCATGGAAAGACATACATAACATTGCTTTATCACCTGGAATGATACAAAGCCATTGTCATCTGAATCAACCTGTCTCCTGTTTGCTAGGTGGCATAGCACAATAAAGCCCAAGGGGCTTTGTCCACATTTGCAGATGCTCATGGTTTAGTGGTGGACTTATCAGTGCCAAGCTAGTGGCTGAATACTAAAGTCTTTTCTAACATGAACAATTCTGTGACTTCCTGCAGTAGAGAGCTGCAAGTCCCCCACAGCAGAACTCTTGCAGAAACACGTACAGAATATTACATTCGGCTCCGGACACCTCATTACCAGAAAGATAACACATTAGACGGAGTCATTAGAGAAGCAACAAAAATGATAAGTGAAGATTGAAGAGCGTTATTACATCAAGACATTAGAAGTTAACTGCGCAAAGGTTGACTAGGGAACAGCTTTCTGGGGGACACAGTTAAAACCTGTAAATATTTGAAGGAAGGATACGAAGGCTATGTATGGCAATAAGGAAAATGAGTTACTTAAGATGGAAAAAAACAAATACAATTATGAATAAAAAGAAGAAATTAAGAAACACCTGACACTCAAGAAAAAAAGAAGGGTAATAGAAGGCAGGCTTTGAGAAGTCTATTGCTTAGATGACTTAATAGGTCTTTTGTATCTCTACCTCCTGTAACTCCATGATAATAACGATGGAGCAAAGGAAAGGACTCAAAGTATGAAATCCAATTAATTCTTTGCCAGTAGGCAAACCATCTTTATCAGATATGTTGGCTTAGCAATAAGCTTAAGCTTGGCATGATAGATCCTACCTGTCAGTTATTCAGATGTAGCTTTTTGTAAAGTCTTCAGGGAAGACAAGAGTATTTTTATACTTTCATTAAAACACAGACTACATCCATCAAAGGAGGAAGTTATATTAAAAAGATCTGTAGCATTTTCAGTCTAATCTGTGCATCTGACCGGTGCCATATTTAGCATTATCTAATCTGTTTTGTGAGTCTAACAGACTGCAAACCCTTTGGGGCAGAAATCCCATCCTCCTCTTTCTTTTTATCACACAGTGTCAAGTGTGTTGACAGCGCTCAACAAATAATAGCCACTTCCAAGGGAGGGAAGAAGTCAGAGCTAGCACACAGTGTGTAGTATTATTTTCAAGGGAAGAGCCCTTACATTAGTAACAGGAATTGTCATGTACATTCCAGCAGAGTAACTCCTACTCCTCTCAGGAAAAAGAACTTCATAAACACAGAAAATGCCTCAGAATACTAAAAAAAGAAAAAATAGATCATTTGAACAGTACAGAAAATGGCAGGAAGAACTGACAAAGAGGACACAAATTATTGAGAAATGAAAGAAAATAAATACTGAGACTAAAATTTAGTCTAAAGTTTAGACTAAAATGAGCATTTTAAAGACACATGGTGTATGCATGATACCATCTTTAAAAGGATAGTCAGGCATCACTTCTCAAATAACAATTCATCACTAAGGGTATATTTAAAAGAACCTATATCAGTCTACTCTGTTTCCATGCAAATGTTTCATCCACAGCTCATACTATTTATTGACACTGTTTTGGCTCATACAAAACTCTCGTAGAAGCCCATGTGAGGAGCCAACAAGTCTGCTCACCATTTTAGTATCTGCCAAAGTTAATTTTTGAAAGAGCATTCAGGGACATACACAGTTATATAATGACATGCTGCCCTTTAAGGTGTTCTGAATTAAAACATAACAAGCCACACACTATTTATAAGATCAGTGGGAACAAGTTATTGCTGGCAGCCTGCATGGTACACCTGGACACTCCTCTGACAAACTCCTCCTTTTAATATCTGATATTTCACACACATACTAAGATATTACAGACTCATGGCTACAAACTCCAGTTTGGAATCACACATCCCTAACAACTTTACCTCCACTATCTTGAGTGTTTGCTTTTATGCAGAGATGCTGCCTGTGTTGCTCTTAGATGAACTTTCTTCTAAGAAGTAAAGCCAGCACTGAATGAAATAGTGATATCCAAGAATGAGACAGGTTTTACAGAGATGCTTTGTTTTACAAATGCTCTCAGTTAAGCGTATGAAGCATCTGTTGTGTACTGCTCCCTGTTCACAAAATGGATATTCAGGAAAGTAATTTACATTAAGTAGTACAGTGAGGGAGATGAACACTCCCACCTCATTTGCCACAGCCTTCAAATAGTGTGTGAATTTACAGAGTTGCTAGTTTCAGAAACAGTTGCAGTGTAGCTTCTCGTTTCAAGGATAAATTAGCTAGAAGAATTAAAAATACATAATCAGGAAACTAATTGCTCTGGCTCAGTTTTCCAATCTTTCATAATCAAATCAAATGACTCCCAGGTTTAGATAAATAGCTTAGGATAAATAACTTTTTCTGTTCATAGAAATTTATTTTTCCTGACAAATTTTCATGTAGTATGAGAAGTACACATTAAAAAAAAGTTGCAAATCTTTACTGAGGCACAAAAATATTATTTTACTCACTTTTCACTAAAAAACTAATGATCCAATATTTTTTTAAAAACTGTCCAGAAAGATATAGCTATTATACCATTAAACAGCTTAAATTCCAGTCAAAGTCAATAAGACTTGAGCACTTGGGATAACTTACTCTACTGGAAAAGCTAAGCGAGGAGAGACTCTCAAGACACACACCTGTACCCCAAGTTAGGTTCCTTCCAGCTTCACCCCCGCAGCTGTCAAGTAGCACTCGCAGGCAGATAGAATTTTGCAACTCCTAAAACTTAGGGGTAAAACCAAACACAAGACAGATTTTGTATCAGTGGTGAGAAACAAGCTCTAAATAAAGAAGGAGACTTTTTATCATCTCAAGTGATTTTGTATTTGTCCACACCACTTCCAGAATACCGCTACTACAGTTGACAAGTAAGAGCATAGCTCAACAAATCACAAACAAATCCAAAATTTGGATTACATTGGAAAGCCTATCCTTTTAAAGTCCCATAGTTCTTTTGTTTCTTTCTTTAGAAATCAGTTAAATATCCAAAGAGGAGTATCAGTGTCTGAATAAGTTCATTTACAAGGGAAAGAAGGGACAAGAAACATACAGAGAGGGAAGATGGGTGAAGGAAAAGTCACAGCAACTGTGCAACGTCTTATGTGCCAGAGCCAATATAAATAATTGAAAAGTCATTCATAAGAAGGGCTTATTCTGCTGCTTCCAACTCCTGACATTTTAGAATTAAACAAGGAAATTGAACACTGTTCAGGGCTCTCTGTTTTGCAGCTCAAAGGACAGCCCTGTGCCCACCACACCAGAGCTGTCTGAAAACCAATATGCAAGAGCTGCATTCCACATGAACTCGTGGCAGAAGGATGTGGTGACCAGCAGCATTGAAAAAAGATCTCTTCTGCTGTCAGTATGTACAGTAATTTAACGATTATAAGCCACACCTGATTATAAGCCGCACGCCCAGGTGCCAGCAACTGTCTTGGGTTACAATACAGAGTGTGATAAAAGGTATCTATTCTGGCACCATCTGTTGAGGTTGGGGGCAGTGATCCTTATCTCAACGGCAGATATTCTGCTAATGGGCCATCCATTGAAACCAGGCAGGGCATTGTTCTTTATCTTTTCACAACCCATCCTTCCTCCAGCGAGTCATTTTCTGCTAATGGCCCATTGAGTCCCACTGTGGGACTGATAAAATTACTTCATCCCATTGGAAGTTGCTCCAGCCAGGGGGAAGAGCCCAACATTTCTTACCAAGATAAAAATAGAGATTTTGGGACACTAAGGGAGCCCCTTTCTCCACTGGACTCCAGAGGAAAACCGGATTTCTCCACATCACCACTGGACCTTTAGAGGGAAACTGCATCTTGTACAGGAGCACTGCTCCAACTGAATCACATCTGTCACTGCAGGAGGATGCAGCCACCATTAAATGGGACTGCTACCAACACCCTGCCTGACAGGGTGTCAGGTTGTACTCTGACTTTGTCAGGGTTTGGAGTTTGTTTCTTTGTAGTACTGTATTTCTATTTTAATTTCCCTAGAAAAGAACTGTTATTCCTAATTCCCATATTTTTGCCTGAAAGCCCCTTGATTTCAAAATTATAATAATTTGGAGGGAGGGGGTTTACATTCTCCATTTCAAAGAGACGCTCCTGCCTTTCTCAGCAGACACCTGTCCTCCAAACTAAAACAGCAACTTTTCGTTCTTTATCCATATATAAGCCACACCTGATTACAAGCCGCATTTTGGTTTCAGACCAAAATTTTAGTCAAAATGGTGCGGCTTATAATCGTGAAATTACTGTACATGTTCTCACAAAATTTAGAGGACAATTCACAGACAAAGGGAAGCCCCAGCAAGCCTCACAGAGTGCCTACCACACCCCCACAAACACTTCTGCTTTGACAAACCTAGAGATCCTCTGCTCACACTTCAGCCCTTCCAAGTTCTGAGCTATCACACCATCTTTATTATGAAAGCTTACTTAAAATTTCAATGGGAATGACCTTCATAAAACTTTACATAAAATTATCCCTTTGGACAGACCATGAAAGAACGCTGGTTTCACGTCAGCTTCCATTTGCTTTGCACCAGGGTGTCAGGGAATCACTCCAGTTGAAAATGGGTACTGTAACAGTAGTTTCCTTACCAAAAGTTTTCATAAGACTACCAACCTATTTTTTACCACCCTCTAACATTTCCGTACTATTCTTACCCCTCATTTCACCCTGACTCTAGAACCTCCCATAACCTCCATACATATCTATGACTGTTTTAGGGAGTCATACTGCAACTGAGGGCTGAATTTTTTTCCTGAACTGATTTTCACAAATTGTTTCAGTTGTGCCCACGGCACAACTCTCAAAACAGACACAAAAGCAGAAATCCTATTTTCTGTGACCCTGGTAGAAACTTTGCTGAATGTCAGAGGTCCATATGCAGACCTACAGAAGACCTTGCTGAAGCACCTGTTTCCCTTGGGAAAGGCAAAGTGGAAACAGTCAAAACTGTAAAATTAGGTTCTAAAAAAAAACCTGATCCAAAACAGTTTTGCGTGGTATTCCTGCATTGATAATTGCACTCTGAACTGACAAAACTACTTACATGTACACAGGTAGGCATGTGGGTGTATTCTGTGATGATTCCATGACAATGTATGCTTAAGTAGCCATACGTGATAACACAAATTTGACTTCACACTCCTACCTTGTTTCAGTGTAAGCTGAAGACACTGAGACAAAGCAGGGTAGGCCTTTTGTACATGCTAGATTAGCTGTGTGCCTGCATGCACAAATGAGCACACTTAGAGTGGTTTTTTAAGAAAAAGTGCCTAAATCAATTTCTTCCCACCTAAGGAACTTTTCTAGATGGAAGACAAAAATGTGTCTCAGCATATATAAAGATAAAATGTACTGAGTAAAACAGAGCCGTACTCAAAACTCAACAGGAAAAATGCTTTATGAGAAGTTCTTCCATTAAGGACTTAACTCATGACATGTCACACAAACCCACAGGAAGAGAAACTGCTGACTGCAAGGCTTTGGGATCTAGAGTACACAGGGTCTAGATCCTGCCCTTCATTATAAAATTCTCTTATGCAATAAGATGAGTTATGGTGACCAGACTTTTGTGAATTATTCTCATTATTTCCTTAGTTGCCCCTTGAATTTTGTGCATAAAAAGGTTTCAGAAACCTGTGTTCATTAAAATTGTCCACTTTTAATCTTATACCATGTGTTCTCCAAGGAAAAACAAGAGAGAAGTCCAGAGAGCAATGTAATCCAACTGTAAGTCCAACAGCAGGTTTTCCCATCTTCCATACAATACAACTAGTAAACTGAACATACAGAAATATAAAAAAAAGTAAAAAGAACATTTCAGTATGGTTCATTATGAAAAAAAATTGCTCAACACTAGCACTGAAAACAGCTGCATTCCTCAATATAACAAATCATATTCTGAAACAATAATTTACCTGTAACATTTGTATTGATTTTTACAGATAATAACATCTCCCCCTAAAACATATTTCACATTGTCTTCACTCCATTGATCAGAGGTGTTATATAAATGTTTCAATCAATCTAATAAAACTTTCATCTACACATGCATATCCTG
Source organism: Catharus ustulatus (assembly GCF_009819885.2). NCBI lineage: Eukaryota > Metazoa > Chordata > Aves > Passeriformes > Turdidae > Catharus > Catharus ustulatus. The sequence continues at coordinate 44,818,840 of NC_046223.1, read as the reverse complement.
CAACTTTGCTGAGCTCCAAAACATGCAGGTAAGTACACTAGGTAAAAAGAATCTGGATTTTTGTTATTATGGGCAGTTTCCTTCTATATATGCACTTCCTTGTTAAGATCACATTAAAATGGATTTATCAGCAACCATCAGCTGTTCGCATTTTCTACAAGAAACTAACTGCATTGAAAGGAAGGTTTTAGCCAAGAAAATTTAATGTGTTTGGCAAATTACTGATATTCTTAGGTTCCCTGTTGATACAGATCCAGATTTTTTTTTCATCCTAGCACACTGCCACTGAGTTCTAGTTCAAACTGGTGAATAATACATTAACTCTTACTAACACAGTAAGTCTGACACTCTATCAGCATGGTATGTTGATAGAGTATCAGATACAGGTGAACAATAATATTCATGAAAACTGAAATTGCATTTATAATACAGATGCTAAAATCAAAAATTTCTATTAAGGTAAGTAGTCAAGAGACAGATGCTTGAGGGGCTATTAAAATCATTAACAACATACATCACCTTAATGGATTATAAAAATGTTATACATGACTCTCTAATGTCAGTGTACATACACATTACAGCATCCCCCCAACTCCATTTCACTATTTCAATGAACCTAAATCCTGACTTTCATGGAACAAGCCTAGGAGATGATTGAAGTGCCATGCTTATAATGCAGTGCTAATTCTCATGTGCAATGTATAAAACACCTCTGCTGGCTGAGCCGTAGGAAAGGAGAGTAACAAACATGCATTTTATCTAGACTACCAATAACTCAGAAATCTGACACGAGCAAATCCATCCTGAATATGGAAATCAAGACATAGAAGGGCCTGCCTTTCATTAGTGATTACTTGAAACATTTGACTGTCATTCTGAAACTAAGCACAGTCTTCACAAACCAAATAAAGGCTCTTAGCTCAAATCCCACAAGCAACAAAGGAAAATGGTACTTCCACCTCTGTCAGTAAAAATTATCATGACAGAAGACTTACCACTATGCACACAGCGACTACACCAAAACCACTCCACAGCAGTGTCAATGCACCCACTTTTATTCCCACTATATTGGCATTTGAGGCAATATGTTCTCTGTTAAAAAGCATTTTATGCAGTTCAATCACTCATTACTCTGTAGGCATTTCAAGATTTGGCTTCATTACACATTGCAGCACCACCAGTAGTGGTTCAAGGATAATAACTCCGTGTCAAAGCAGCATTCTGATATTTTGAACTTAAGTCAAGCAATACCTCGACTTGTCCGGTCACTATCTCAAGAAACATCTGTCCTCTCAAAGTGTCAATTTACAAGTGAGAAGGTAGATTCACCCACCCCAGGAAATCTGGTGCTAGTGCAAGGAGCACTAAAGGCCCAGAATGATCTTTCTACTTTTCTACCACTTCATTCTGAAGAAACCAATATCCAGTATCAAGCTGAATCAAGCCATGCATGGACTTGCACATGGATACCCAGTTTCCCAGACTACTGTATTTACTACTGATTTTGCACGCTTTGTTTGAGGAAGTTTTAGTCAGAAGTCTCAGCGAAACATTCTGTGATGTGCTAACAAATTTAAAGACCTAGCAAAATGTCTTACAAAAGTCCTCTCACCAGTTCTATTTACTGAACAGTCTGCCTGTCTGCAACACTTCCCCACCCCATTATGTAAGCTGGTCTTCTTTCAGAATGAACTCAAAGCCTGTAAATGCAACTTAAACAAAATATTGCGTTTGTGAAGTTTCCTCCTCCTCCTCCACAGCTCCATCTCTTCCATACTGCACTACTGCTTGAAAAAATTACCATCAGTAAAGGTGTCAACATAATATCCAAATTTAAATGGTTATTTTTCCCCTTGTTAAATCCTCAAGTGTTTTGAATACAGCACCGGGGTATAATAGAATGTGAATAAGTAATGAAAGATAAAGATGTGGATTTAAATAAAATATCCCCTATTACCATCCTTAATTCTTATCTATTGTTAAGACGACAGCCATCTGGAACATTACAGCAAGGTGCACATTCAAGAAGAACCCAGACAGAACAAAGTGCAATTCAAACCCTTCAACAGCAGCCTTAAATCAAGTTTTAAGAGGACACCTGGCTACCCATACTGCAGCCGTGCCGGTTTATCTCATTCCAAGCGCGCATTTTGCCGCAGGACGCGCGGCCGGTGATGCGAAGGCAGCTGCGGGGTGGGTCGGGCGGGCTGCAGCTGCAGGGGTGTCCGGGAAGAGGGGCTCCATCCCTTCCTCCCTCCCGCATCCCTCCATCCATCGCTCCCGTCCGTCCCGCATCCAGCGGCGGGCGCGCCTCTCCCGCGGCAATGCCGCCCCCTCGCGCTGCCCGCCCGGCAGAGGCGGCCCGGGCTCCCCGAGGCCACCGCCACTCTAATTGCTGATTAATTACAGCCTTTCGCCAAGGTCAAAAGGGACATTCCGAGGCAGTATAAATGGTATCGTGGAAAAAGCATCATATTAAAAAATCTTTTTTTTTTTAAATTTATTTTGCTTTTTTATTTTTTAAAGTGAAATCTGCTATTTGCTGCCCTGATGTGTACAGAGCTCGCCTCTCACAGTGCAAACCCTGCAGCAAGGCACCTCCCTTCTGTATGAAAACAGTCACACAAACCACACACCAAACGAAATTTAGCCAAATATGAGCCTTGTCTCCAAATTAAATCATTCTACAATGTACTTTCTCTTGAAATTAATTCTTTCCCAAACAAGACTGGCCAATAATGTTACAATACCTGTAATTATATTGATATGATATTTGTAAAAACATCAAACTTTTAAATTGATCCAATTTGGAAATAATGGAAACAGCAGTGCAGAGTGGTTGTTGAGTGCAAGCAATAAATCATACAAATTACATAATTATAACTTCCATGACTCCAGAGACAGTTTGCACTAGGAAAGGCAATGCATGATAAAACAGGATGAGTTTTATAACCCCTAAAAGGAGAATGCTCCAGTATAGTCAGGACATGAAGGCAATAGCACAGCACCTCATCAAGAGCATGTCTGACTACTGGGGACCCATCACTCCCCTTCAGTGGGTCAGAAGTGCTGAAGAGGCGGTTTCAAATCCTAGACGTGAATCCTGATATTGCACAGTGACATAGTGCTGGACCACTGATCTCCCATTTGTCCTTTAAGGGGAGAGGCAGGGGAAGAGGAAATTTAATTCACCTGATTCCAGAGGTTTGCAAGGGGAAGAGACTTAAGATTTGCTTTTGGCTGAAGGAAATATTTCATATATCACCAAATCGAAAGCTTCTTTCAATCCCCAACACCTTTTTTCAAATATGTCCTTGGGTTTTGTGCCTCCTTTCTGCCACCACTTAAATTCTTCCATTGAAGTTGTTGGTTTTTGTTTCCCTCTCTCCCAATTCTCCATTTCATTAGATGAAATAAAAATAAATTATTTGCAGTATCCAAATCACAGCTGCTCCCTCAGGACAAGGGAGGAACAGCCCTTTTCCTTTTCTCTTCATTGCAACCGATTTCCTACTAGTCACAAGCGGGCTGAGACAGTGCCATACCCTGCCAGGCAGGCTGTTTTCCAACAATGCCAGCAGAAAATAAGTGGCAAAGAATGACCTGGCATAAGGCTTCTCATACTACTTAGTTAAGCTGTTGGAGTGGATGGTACAGGACTCCAGTGAATGTTTCAACAGTTTAACTTAATCTTACTTTCTCACTACTAGCAAATTGCTCCCATTTTCCAACCAATTTACAGCCCACATTCCTACTCTGCTGTTATAACTGTTTACAATAAATCAGATTTGCCTGTGATTGTTGAAGCAATAACTCTCAACAAAGAGGGCAGCAGGAACATATTTCAGTCTAATAAAAATAAATGATGGTAGATTAAGTTCTCTTTTAAAGAATGTCTTATCAAAACCTATGGAGAGGCTGTCATTTCACAGAAGCAAGGGGATGGATGCCAAAGCTGGGAAGAGTTAAAGATCCTGCCGTCACTCACATGTAAGGTACCAAAAAACCAAAAATAATGTGTGAAGAAAGCAATCACCTGCAGTAGGAATGGGGAACAAAAGCTAAATGAGTTTTCCCTGTGCCAGTGACCTTTGACACAAGACAGTCAGGTAACCTTTCCTACTTCACCTTTTATTACAGAATTATTCTTGGACAGCAACTCTTCTATTACCATGCCTTTTACCTATTTTATAACTTTATAACTCACAGTATTCAGCCTCAAACTACTCACTGAAGTATATCCTTTGTACTGAAGGAGAATTCTTCATTAAAAAAATCATTTCAGATAGGCTATTTCCAGAAATCCTTATTTTTTGCCTTTTTAAACATTATAGCTCGTGTAACTTCCACACACCTTGGGTATACAAGTTTATCACCAGTCCCACTGTTCACCAGCAAAAGCCATGGAAGAAACAAAGAAATAAAATAATTCCAATGCCAAGTCATCTTGTTGCTCAGTACAGGAAAAATATTCCTCTGTGGGATCATCATACTCTGCCTTGAGAGCTTAGTACTTCATCACAGCTCAACACGGACCTTTCTCTTAACAGGGAACTGAAAGAACAGATGGGAACCTGGAAAACACTGCTGAAGGAAACACACATTTGCAATGTGTGATGGCATAACAAAGCCAGGATTACCCCACCAAAAACCCTTTAAGCACCACATTGAACAGGCATAATAGGCAGGGTAAGAAAAATATTTGGTTTGTGATAAAGAAACTGTCCCACGTGCAGGTCCAGCAGAGAGTGCACAGAGTGTTTTTTCCAGCCTCGCTACAATTAATGAGAGCAGGCCACTTTATAGCAAGGGGGAGCAGGATTTTGACAGAAGGCACTTCTCACAGCATCTGCATGTTCTGGGACAGGAAAAGGACCTGGCATACAGAGATGGGTCTCCTGTTTGAGAATTTCAGATACATTGCCTCTGGGACTGTGAAGTGAAACACCCTCTGTTTACACTGCTCAAATACAAAATACAGCCTGAACAAATTTCTTAGGACAATGAGAAGGTATATACACAAAAGAAAGAAGCATAAATGGCTGCCCATTTGGGCTATTCTCTCGCACTAAACATGTAGGCTGGAAAAAACTCTACTTGCCAGCAAGTATTGGCAATTTTTAGAGCAACCACTGAAGCACCAAGTCACAAATCATGCAAGTAAAAAAAAAAAATCCATAACTCAGGTTTGCTATACGTGGGTTGGAACAACAAAGAGGGTCCATATTTTTAAAAAAGAAGTTACATTAAGCATCAAATTTGGAAAGCTCAGTGAAACTGGGAAAAACAAAGGTAATAAAAATAACTTACAGAACAGAAAATTGAATTAGCAGTGAAGTGGACCCATGCAAATTACTTCAGGAACTTCTTGCATTAGAAAAACTATCAGAAATAAGAATAGCATAATAAACTAATGAAATTATTTTACACATACACAGATACAAATAAAAATACTAAAATATTCAAAAGGTTTGAACAGAGATGAAGAAAGATAGAAATAAAGGAAAAAATGTCAATGGCACTTTAGAAAAATTGAAGGCTTACATTGAAAGTGAACATATAGCAAGAGTGAAAAGAGAGGAAAGAAAATAAAATGAATACCCAGAATTTAGAGGTTAAAACTCCTTTTTTTCTTTTTTTTTCTTTTTTTTTTACTGCAGAGATGCTTGGCTTATATCAGAGATGGAGAAGTACTGAAACACAAGCTTTGCAGAATGCCTAATGGTAGAAAGAGGGTACAAAATAAACATAAACACAGAGAATAACAATGATGACAAGCTCTGTTCAGAACTTTTAAAACAACCCCCAAAACCAGAGAATTTTAGAAGATAGAGATTTTCTTACTTCTTTATATTTCTCTGAAAGGCATAAGAGGGTACACTACAGGAGGATGCTACAGAAGCAGAACTTAACTAATAGATGTATACCCTGATGGTTCTCAGCTTCAGTTCAACATTGTAGCACTATGACAAAGTATTCTAGCACAGGAAAAGATCTTGCTGCCCTGATACTTTATCCTGCAAAATTGTGAATATGTCTTCCACTTAGACCAGTGAATATTAGTTTTCAAGGTCAGGCAGAGAGCTTGTAAAGAGCTCTATGCTTTCAGACTTCTGTGTTTTCCTGTGGTCTCCATTTCCCCAATCAATCCACTCTAACGCCACATAAGTAACCTCAGCAGGGGTCACCACAAGAGGCAAAATGCAAGCAGCATAAGAATGAGGAAACACCGACATACTGGGCCTTTGAGGAATTGAGTCAGAGAAGGCTTCTGCATGGAATCTTCTTTTAAGAATAAATAAATCAGGTAGAGAGTGTGGTCTTGGTGAACTGTACATTGTCCTGGAAAAGGTGTGAAATTGTGGTCCATATGATTAGGAGCTCAGACAGGCAGGACTTCAATGAATTATTGAATTGTAAGAAAACAATTTCATACAGCATAAGATGGAGACGAAAGTAAACCGTGCAGAGATTGAAAAGTATTGTGAGCTAGTAAATTTAAAAATATACGAAAAAAGTGGGAAGGAAGAGAATCAGGCATTACTGCACAACCCAATTAATTTTAACACTAATAGAAAATGTTGCCATTCTGCATTGGGCTTTATTCATCTAAAAAAATACCAAAACAGGAATAGGTTCTCTAGTTATCATGCTATTTATGAAATAGCTGTTCCAGAACACAAGTCTAACAAAAGATACAGCTTTTGATGATTCAGCTCATCTGCAAAACATAGTTAGATCTCACTGAACTGATTCCAGCTGCAACTAAATATAAAAAAAGCCCCAAACAGTTACTGGGCATTTACAATAAAATCCTCATTGAACTCTGGAAAAAGACAATTGCCCTGTGAGTTAAAAGGCTCTCTTTTTTTTGTCCATCACTACAGCTATGTTTCCACTGTCAAGTTCTGATCTCTGGGCAGGTAGTTACAGGCTATAACCAAAGTATCTCAGACTTCTGTTCTTTAAACTGAACAAAGATGGCTCATGTATACAACTGGTTTTAACCAGCTCCATTGGCAAAACTGTTAGGACACATGGTCTTTATCTATCATTTTCCTCTGGTCCATAATCCATACCGCAGACAGGTTGCAGGCAACATCTTTTTGAGTATTGGCCAATTTGCTCTTGAAGCATCCTTGGACTACAATACTGACACACCATCCTTGCTTTTTTGGGCTGGCAAAAAACTAAGCCAAGTACTTGCCAAAAACTGTCAAAAGCTCAGTTCAGCACTACAAAGCTGCAGGAATTGTTGCGTCCCTGTCTAGAATTCTGTAACTTCCAAGTTTTCCCCAGATTGTCATTATTTACCACATAAGCAGAAAGGATGTGGAGTAAAAAATAGCTAATCTAATAAACATCCAGATCTATGTTTTTGCATTGCAATCTGAGGTAGTGAAAAGGACAACACCATTTTTGATGCTTCAGCCAGTGTCTACAGCTTATTTAGAGGGCACCTGTCCCACTGGAATTATATTATTTCACCTAAGGATGTGGCTGACCACTACAATAGCTGATTAATAATGATATATTACACCAGTACTCACACAGTTTTCTCATAGGTACTGAATAGAAGTGAATAAACTTCACACTTCTAACATTTTTCAGCTGGCACAGGAAAATTTTTATTTTGATCACTAGATCAAGGAACATTTAAACAGATTAAGAACTAGCTCAAGAACATATGTACAGCCAGAAGATTGCACACTGGAAACCTGAACATATAAGAGCAATACATTTCATTCAGCTCATTTTTTACTGTAGTAACAAGAACAAATGCTACAGGTGATTCTGTTGGAAATTCCACACTGTATATGCTCTGACTTGTTAAAAAAATTTCTTCTAACTATAGAGAAATAATATCCTAAAATAATAATTTAACTGTAAAAGCCAAAGGGCTGTTAAGTTCACTGAAATAAAATCAAGAACTATTAGCTTTTAGCTTAAACATTCAAAATAAAACATCTGATTCTTCTTTAGTAGACAAGGACTACCAACTTCAAAATTTATCATTTTGTCATAAAGCTGAAGGATTTTCTAGTTAAAAGAGTTTCTGACCAAGTCCTGCTCTTTCTTATGTGGAGTGCACTTTCAGAAAAGTAAGATGACATGCATCCAAGCAGCTCAGCTCAGAAACAGATGCTGCAGGTTCAGTGTAGAGAATGCCAGAGTGAAAGCCTGAACTCTGCTGAAACTGGAGGCAGAACACTTACTGGTATCAATAGATCAGAATCCCTGCCTGCACGTATTCTCAAAATTCTCTCCCCAATAAGACATTCAAAATGAAGATTAGGAAAAATCTAAAGTAACTGCTGTTTTCTGCAGGATTTAACATTTTCCAACGATTCTTAAAGTCAAGCCAACAAGGAGACATGGTTGGTGCCTATTTGCTCTTCCCTGCCACAGAGTACAGATTATTTTTCTCTGTACAATGTTTTAGAACACAGGAACTGGGAAAAAATTAGTAGATAAAATGCTTCTGTGACTTCTGATCCAAACATAGGATTATCTGCACAAAAATACACATAGTTTTAGCCTGTCATTTCCAGCTCACATTGTAATTATATTTCAATGCACCTCACTAGATAAGAGGTACAATCCAGCCAAAAGCATATAAAGGTTGTAGTCCAAATTATGCAAGGTGTCTTGCAGCTGATAATTCCAACAGGTAATGAACTGTTTAATCTTATGCAGCTTGGCAAACATGCCTGTTTATCTTTACCCAAGCCTTCAACATGCACATCAAACCAAAGATATGACCCACAAATACGATGAGTGAATCTTCTCTTCAGTTAGCATCAAAGTTTTAATTATATTCTATTACAATATTTCCAGAAAGAAAAACCATGTTCAAAGGCAACAACAAAAAAAAAGCAGCATTTCAAATATCCAGTTCTGTGAATTTCATGTATTTCTTCCATGATCTCAGCATATCAGTTGAAATCTGGCAGGTCATCAGAAATACTGATCACAAGCACCTGTTGCACAAATTCTTTGTAGTTATAGATGACAAAATCTCTGGGCCTTATACTATCACCTGCTACTATGGTCTGCCGTGCCTAAACATTGAGTCTGTGGAGCACACACATCACAACAGGATTGTAACAGAGCAGTGGTTACCTCCACGCCCCCTGCAAGGAACCTGTGGCCTAAACCAGCTGAAACATCAGCAAAGTGCTGAAGTAAGAGCAGAAACCAAGCTGAAGGAGTTCCAGCTCCTAACTCCAGGCATTAGCAATCCCTGTTTCCTGCCTTTTGCTCAAATTTATGTCTCCAAAAGACAGAGAAAGAAAATTCTTAGATGAGAACTTTCAATTCCTGAACTGGAGGTGGAATGTACTTAGCTCTGCTCTAAATAATAAGATTTCATTGCCTCAGAGTAATCAGCTAGGATTTAATGGAAGTACAGGAAAAGACTAAAAGCTTAGAGAAGATGTAAATACATTTTCTTTGGGGAATCAAAGTCAGAACAAATAATCTCCCATTTAAATTCTCTGTATTTTTACTTGTCTATCTTGGTAAAAGGTGTAAATTGGAAGAGGTTTCCTATTGTAAAGCCTTCTTTACCATAATACATGTAGCATAAAAAATTATTTTAGAGACAAAAGCCATCTCTTCTATAAAGGATTAGAATTTCAGTAGGTTTATTCTGGATTTATCATCAGGTATTATACCTTTCAATAAATATTATCCATTACTGCAGATTTGGTTATACTTCTGCATATCTGTGGGTATAAAGCCTGCAGCATGCATGGAACACTCTGGTGATAGAAGGAACAAACTATACAGCAGACAGTAATTTAAAATATTTAAGTGAAAACTCAGTCAAGGCTGGTAATGTCCCTATTTTCCAAAATCTTTATAGAAACTTTCATTTAGCTTGTATCTTTACTACTGTACTTGCAAATACCTCAAAGAAAACCTTAAACCAAAAAAAAAAAAAAAAAAGCAAGAAAGAATGAGGCAGAAATTACTCCACATCTGATAATCAGAAGGAACAAAAACTGGAGAAAAAGCCCTGTATTTCATGAGGGACACCTTGTATTTCAAATGGAATGGTATGCCAAGAGTTTCTTTTGCTTAGATGCACATAGTTTTAGATGCTGAATATTGCCAGTCAATAGCAAAACAAAGATGAAAGGCAGGATCTGAGAAAAATAAATATCTGATTTCAGCCAGTGAGGTGAATTTACGACCAAGGAGCTGTAATTCTTTACCAATTGCATGTATTTATGCAAGCTCAGAATTAGATTTGTACACTGTAACTCAAGAACACTGTCAAAACTTTTGAATGAAAACTTTTGTGTGGAAATGTCCTAAAATTTTGAATCAAAATACATATATCTGAAAAATATCTGCAATTAAAAGGTTAAACAGTTATCTTTACACTCTGCTTCTGCTCTGGTACACTCTTCTTCCAGCACATCAATTTTATGTCAGTGATCCCAGATGACCCAAACCAACACTTTATTGCTTACTGCTAAAAAAAATAAATAAAATCCAAAACACTAACTGAATATAAAATGCTGTACTATTTTTATCTTCAATTTGCAGAAAGTCTGAAAGGATAACAGCCTGAGATTGGTTTCACTGAAATACTACTTGAAAAAAAATTAACACTATTTCTTAAATATTCTATCCATCTCTGTATTCATCCTCAGCAGAAACTCAATGAGGCAAAGTATCCTGAAGAGCCCTTTGCATATTTCCAGGACCTGAAAATATCATGCCATGTTAATGTAGGTTGAACAATATAAAAAAAACCCACCAAAACTGAGAAACAACAACAAAACACACCCAAAAAACACCCACAAAAAACAACAAAAAAACTCCAAAACCAGAACAAAGCTAAACCATGCTGTGTGACACAGAGAACAAAAACCAAAATGAACATAAATTAAAGAAACCTATGAATGGTAGACTAACTGTTCATTTACTTTTTCAGTAACAGTTTCAATAACTGTTCATTGACTTTTTCAACGAGCCTTTTTAGAGACCAAACATAGTTTTCATACTTCCAAACTATAAATGTTTCGGGATCAAGTTGTCAAATACATGCTGTAATCCCATCCAAAAGGCCCAATGCATATAGACAATATGTATATGTAAGGCAAAATGAACAGAAACACAAAATCAATTCCCTTAGTGCCTCCACTGCCTCATCTGTGAGACAAGGAAAGCTATATTTACCATTCTTTGAAAATTTATTTGATCCATCTGCTAAGTGTCACTTCATGTCATCACTTTTCTTGGTCCTCTTCTGAGCACTCCACCACCAGGCCCACAGACCTTTCTGCCTGCCTCTGAGCAGCTCATCTGACACAAAACGGAGTTCTCTTACTATAACATGTAAGAACAGCAACTATATACTATCAGGAAGAGAGTTACAAATTTCTTAGCATGATATATTCAAACTCCAGAAGTGGCAAACTAAAGAATGTTTGTTGGGTGCCACCAGGGCTGGTGTCATGCTAAAGGAGTTTGAATTACCTATGGGAACCTGCTCTTTCTGGTCCATGAACAGAATAAACTATTTTTTCTTTCTTTTTTAATCCTAACTTTCTGGCATCTTAGCATCTCATTCTTTTTCAAACCAGCTATAGTCATTAAGGAAAAAAAACAAGCGAATTTTCACCCTGAGCCCAGTACCTCAGAAGATGCAGCTGCAGAACCAGAATCAAATGAAGAATGATTAAAATTGGTGGCATGCATTTCCACATTTAATCCAAATTTCACTCATCTGTGTTGCTTCTTCCTACTTATTCTGTTGCATTGCTTTCAGCTGAAGAAGCTGAACTAAAAAGCAGAGCAGTGCAGAAACCTGGAGCAGAGACGGCAAACCAGAATAATTTGATATGACGCCCACTCCAAAAGTTTAATGCACCGTGTATAGAGCTGGCAACAGCAGTTCACATGTAAAAGAATAAGTTACCTGGAATGCTATCAGAACTTTCTTTGCTTGTTTGCCCACACACCAGCACAATAAAGTGTCCACACTGCATTACAGGGGGGAGGTTGCCCATCTCCCATTGCAGTGGGAAGCTGTTCAGTGACACTATTCACCACTAGACTGCACTTCCACGATCACAATAGAACCACTCTGTGTTTCTATGGCCTTAAACTTACAAAACCCGGAAGTCTTTATCCTAGTTAAAGATGACATCATATTCCCTGAAGAGACCCAGCATAAAACCAAACTTTATTGGTGGTAGATAACCACCTCTATGACTGCAGCATCAGTATTGGGTCAATTATTCTGTGTGCAATTACCTCATACTGCTGTCCAAAAAGTATTGCACAGGTACATAAAACATTTCAATAAAGTTATTGCCATCCGACCTTGGAAGAAAGAGAAGAGAAGCTCACCTTTGAGGATCAACAGAAAAAGCCTTGATCAAAAGATCTCTACAGATATTGGCAGGCTTCGAACCAAACTGCTTTCTTGGTTCAAGCTGCCTGAATATTTCATATTTCCTGCATTACACATATTTGCATCTAATTATACAGAAAGGCCAGATTAAATTTAATACCTCCATTGCATTTATACAGACTAAACCTCTGTGGTGCAAGTGAAAACCAAAGTATTTTACATATTTAAATGAACAACACCAGACAAGATGACCTTTAAAATCACCATTATAAGAAACACAATTACAAGTGACTCAAGACATATGGCAAACTTAATTATGCTTAAGCACATTGGTTTCCAGTCTTTTCAATCATGACAAAAATTGAAGTCTAAAATTAAAAGGTATTTGAGATTTTAGTTACAGGAAATGTCTAGCAGATTTTACTCTTTTTATGTTACTAAATTCTATTGATAGTATTTATCAAAAAAGGCAATTCCATAACACAAAAAACCCTTTAACTACTTATAGTTATATACTACTTGACATAGATGATGTGGATGATTTTGTGGAAGCATGACACGGACTGAAAATCATTAGTCTGAATTTGATCCTCAAAGCTTGGTAACAATTTGATATGCAGTTACTACCATTACAGAATTATAAGACCAAAAGATGTATATGTGTATACTTAACTTGTAAGATCCCAAGTGCTTTAAAAAGAGCCAAGAAAATGAGACCTATGCTCACATTCAGTGAAACACAAATAAGCACAGAATAAGCATAAGAGTGGAAGTCCTTGCAAATGCAGGAACACCAATTTTTCAAATGAAACAGCAGAGAGAATACTAATGAGCAGAGGGTAATTACTCATGCTGTATTTGCCTAAGACAACACAAAAGGAGATCTGCAAGACTGGGCTTCTTGGGGGTTTTGTTGTTGCTGTTGTTTATAATCCTTTTGGTTTTTTATGTGGACACAACTTTTCCGTACTGCCCAACAGAACACTGCCAAGCGCTGCTTTGGAGCATCAACTGAACGTCAGCTCAGAGCAAAGGATGCTACCAGCTGCACTGCCAGTCCCATTCCTGCATCACCACTGAGGGTTTTACACCTTCTGTGAAAGCTCAACAGAGGGACCACTGCCTAAATCCTGCAGGATCACTGTTTAAGTAGAGATGGCCATAGGCATAAGCAATTAGCCATTCAATTTCACCACTCACTTTAATGACAACAAGCATTTCATAAAGGTGAGACATGCAGAACTTAATGACCTCACACAAATTAGAAGTGGAGACAAGACTCAGAGCAGCTTCTTCTTCCGCATGGAAGCCCATCTGTTACACACTATGTGGGTTCTCCTTTAATGATTTATTTAAACAGGAGCAATCACAAAAGCTCTTCAGTTTAGAATCAGATAACCATTCAGACAGAGGATAAACTATAGAAACAATATGGAAAGTCTGTTTGGTGAAGAAAAACTAGCACTGAGGAAGAACATGAAAACCAACACCTCAAAAATCAGTAAACAAAACATGGAATCGTTCTAGTTACGGCATAGGCACATACTTAGTTAATGTCATACTTAGTTAATATTTTTTGCAACAACTAAAAATAGTGTAAAATTGTTAACAATTTTTAGACATCTTCAAATAGTATTCCAAGAACCAGTTACGAAGAAAAATAGAGAAGCTTTTGTATTACAGCTATCACTAAAAACAAATATTTAAAAAAACAAAAAAGGTAGGTTTCCCGGCGCAAAGTACGCTGCACGTGTTTCTATTGTAAGACTTTCTGTGTTGCATCTATCAGGATAAAAATGTCCTTGCAATAGAATAAAACTGCTTTGTAGCAAATGGTCATTAACACTTTGATAAATCACATCATATACAATTGCATATGAAGCACAGAACCTTCTTTTCATAAATATTTCAGTATGCAATAGCGAGTATTACATTAAGCAGCACCACTAGTGGTTTCTCTGTCCAGACAACATTAAGTTTTAGACTAATTAATTGCATTCTTTACAACAGTCAAATTTGCAGCTTTTGGAACAATGACTTTAAAAAGAATAGCAGATATTTTTTAATTCTTTGATGTATATTCTGAACATGTTTTATTCCTAAGTAGTATTCTAAAGGTAAAACAATGGGGTTTTTTAATTAAAAAAAAGCAGATAAAAATGAACTCTGAAAGGTTTTTCTTCTGTTAAAAGGACAAAACACTATGAGATATTCACCCTGTGCAAGCATGCAGAGTGTGTGTATTGAACAAAAGAAAGCAAAACTGAGTGTGATAGAAATTTCCAGCTTCCCAAGAAACCCCTCTGCTACATCTAGTTTGTTGTTTAATAAATGTATCTGTTCAGTTCCAGAAAGCTTTACTGTACAAGTGGGCTGGTAAGAGCTTTTGGACTAAACAAGCAATTTCTAAGACAATAAAAGTCAAGGATGGCAACAAGAGTTCAGCAGAGAGACTGAAATATCAGCCTTCAAACAGTAGTTTGGGTGTTTTTTAGAAGGGTTAAAGAACCATTTTCATGTGCATGAAAGCCTTTACTCTATATTTCCTCTAGAAATTAATGCAGTATAGAAATTCTACTTAGCAAGACTTGGCAAGCACAACCTAGCAATTAGACTGGGAAGCATGGTGTCCCCTAGTTCTGTGTGTACATACATTACTTACAGGAGGTGCTTTCCCAAAAGTGTAATAGGGGCAGAAAAAGGCTGAGAGCAGCCAGGAAAATAACTCAGCAGATGAGGTATGAAAACTTGCCCATCAGTAGTGGTGATGAGGAAACCACAACAAGAGGGTAGGTTCCATTTCCAGCCCTGGGTTACAAATGCCAATCAACCCAAGCCAGGATTTATAAGCACAATCCAACAGTTTGGCAGGCAAACAAGTAATTAAGCTTCACTTGTCTGGAACACAAGTTTGGTTGTTTTGGGCTATAAAACAGCTCTCTTCTTTGCCATAACAGAACCTTCTGACTTTACAAGAAAGGTCTGCTCAATGACCAAGAACAAGACCTTCAGTGACTCTCCCAGAACCATCACGTCTTCGGCGGCAGTCCAGAAGAATATAAAGCTCACACAGAATCACAGCACCTCTTGGTTTCACATGTTTATTGCAAGAGATTGATTTAATCAGGATTGATGCTAGACCAACCATCAGCTGGGAAACTGTTTCACCACCATTTCAGGTAAAATTACATGACCTCTAAGCCAAAGGGCTTTCCTATCTGTAAAATGGCAATAAAAGTTGATCACTTTTATAGCAGCGTTTTTCACAGCCTCAGAAGAAAGTCAACGCCTAAAGGGCAAGTTAGTACTATTCATCCTAAAATGCTAATACATAGTATTACTTGTCTATGCTTCTATTATCCAACATGAAAAGCATATTTTTTAGCATCTCTAAAAATACGAAAGCATTTTTTGTCAAATTTCCTTCATAGAAAGCATTGACAGCTCTCAGTGCAGTAAGCCAAGCCTGATTTTTGCACTACATCTGCAATATCTTTTATACTTGGGCAGCTGGCACAGAGTGAGAAAATTCATTAACATGCTAATGATGTGTCCTATTTAAAATTCCAGCTCTGATTATTGTGTGATTAAGTCTCTTCCCTTGACGTCTGCTTCCCTATATCTGCATTACTGTGAGAAATCAACAATTATTAATGAAGTAAAAAATAGGTGACCAATTTATACACAAGATAAAGACAAACATACATACTTTTAGCATGTACATTTTTTGTCTAATAATTTCCATACAAAACATATTATGTTCAGTTAAAAAAAAAAAAATCAAAGTTTTCAAGAAGCTCACAGGCACAAAACAACAATTCAAGTGCCAGATGACATAGAAATAGACGTATATAGGACCTAACCCTAACCTAGTCTACAGGCTGGGGCAGGAACACAGGAAAAAAGGCAGAACTGCCTTTCTCTGCAGCAACACAGATTTTATTGGCATAAATGAAACACCAGGCCTAAGGCTGTGAAGTCAGTCAGGTCAGCTACCCCAATTCAAATCACACCTTTCACAGTGCTGACAAACAAAATTATCTCCAGTTCTTTCAAACAAAAGCAAAAATAAGTGGCAACAAAATTGCATTCCAATTCTTTATGCTTTATTCTCTAAACACAAAAGTGGTATGCAAAATAACACAGTTCCATAAAGGTGGCTTCTTTTCCTCAAGACACCATCTGCATACTGTTTTCCAGAGTGTATCTGAAGGCTTACATTCAGGCAAATGTGTTGCTTTCAAACCCATGCCAGTGTTCTCAAATATTTCCATTTTTAAAAGGAGAAAACAGGGTAGATCACATGTAAAGGGGGCAGGGACGATGAAAATGGAAGATGTCAGGTTTCAATTTATGTATCTCTGACTAGTATCTGCTTGACAGCATTTTATTTTAACATAAGAATAAATTTCTCCTTATGCCTACAGAATCACAGCAAATTAAAAGAAAATCT
Organism: Catharus ustulatus; assembly: GCF_009819885.2. Lineage (NCBI taxonomy): Eukaryota > Metazoa > Chordata > Aves > Passeriformes > Turdidae > Catharus > Catharus ustulatus. The sequence continues at coordinate 44,802,014 of NC_046223.1, read as the reverse complement.
ACTGAGTAAACACCCACTATTTTGAAATTTATTGTCACACTAGAGGTCAGGTAAGAAGGTATCTCCTTTCAGCTCTATAAATGCAAAAGGGAAAAAAGAGTCTATGAACTGATACCATTTCTGTTGCTTCAGCAAGTGTCTTGTACAGGCTTGATTTAAAACCCTGCTAAATTAAAACACAAATGAGAATGTGCACGTGTATTATAGGAAGTTTAATTGTCCTAAAAGAAAAGAGAAACAAAATGGGCTGATTAGAAGGCCAGAAACCTTTTCAACTCTCTTGAAAATCCAAGGAAAGAAGCAGCATTACCTGATGTGCATTTCTGGATTTGTATCTCAATGCACTAAATTTGAGGAATAATTTTTAAAAATTTAATCTAGATTCTAAAAAAGCAAGTTCTTATCTAGAAGGGTGTGTGTATACACATTATTCTATGCATTTTTAGAACATTATATTAGATGTAGCCAGCTGCCTACAAATCTTTTTGTTTCTAAGATAGCTCTGCTTATCCACTTGCCCATGAAGAAACTTCGCATGATTCTAAAACAGAGGCACCTTCCCCTCTTCACCCAACCTACTGCTCATAAGATCCTGCTCATAGCTGTGTGAGAGCAGGACTTTGTTATTTAGCAATTTGTTAAAACTCCCCCTCAAACACAAATTTACTATGAGAACTCCTGCTTTCAGAATCAGGAATCTCTTGCATTTCATACATTCAGATCCATCACCAAATGTGTTATATATGTATGTACTAAACATTTAGTTTTATAAACATGTTCCTGTTGTCACAGCCAGACACATCTACTGCTCCTGCATAAAGACATGTTCCTCTGTATGTGAACGCAAGCACAGTACTATCATCACTGTGATAAAAATGGGCTTAGAAAAGAAAGGTTTTGAGAACTGGGCTGAAAGAGATTTCAAAAAGTGGTATATTGCTGGGGTATCCCTTGCTCCCTATCCCTCTCCCAGCTCCAGAAGAAACAGCTGAGAGGATATTGAACATACTGTAGGTCATTGCCAGACTTCCCTCAGAATAATCAGTATGTTTTGTAGAATGATTCATCAAACCCAGTACACCTTCAGGAGTTCAGGTTTGAGCAAAAAGCTGTAACAATCTGTAAACTACTCACCAAAGGCAGCTTCTCCTTGCTCAAGTTCTTGTTTCAGTCTGGTGTAATCATCTTTAATTCTCTCCAATTTTTGTGTATTTCTGGCACTCAGAACCAACAGTTCATTGAGAAGTCCTTCCAGTCCTTCTTTCTCTGATGTTAATGATCTTATTTCTTCTGCAAGATCCTTCGCAGTGCCAAAATTACTTCCTGCATATTTTGTGGGGGCAGGGGAAGAAAGAGGAAAAAGACAATGAGGCAGACACTTGCAACATCAGCTTACATAGCAATCCTGGGAAATTGGGCAATTATACTTCCCAACAGCAACAGAAAGAGGGGTAAAAAAAGAAAAACTGCTTTGCAAGCATCCATTTCATTAATATTACGAGAATAATAATTGTACCTGATTTAATCTTACACTCACAGAAATGGTATTTTCTTTAATTATTGATACAACTTACATTTTTTCAGGAAACCTGCTCCTAAGGGTTCGCTTTTCCAATCAAGTACTACAATTCACTGATTGTTGCAGTGTGATCTGTCAGACCATTTTCTTCCTTTGGAGGACCCCTCAATGCACAGCACATTTGAAATAGAGGCCATGAACCTGCTGGACTCTAAAGTACTCTTTCCCTGAACAAAGGAACCCTGCGCTGATTTTCATAAACAAGCACCAGAAGGCTGTCCATGAATGACATGTTGCATTTCTTAAACAGGCTGCACCTCAAGCAAAGACCATGGGGAGATGTTCTTCACAGAGAACACATTCAGAAGTCATAACTGCATGAACCATAGACAGGCAGAAGGCCTTGGCACACCACCTCACACTGTTCTGGAGTTTTTTTAAATATCTGGTTCCTTTGGACAGTGATCCAGAGTATAAAGTTCAACTCCCAAACGGTTTAAGAGTGTAGCCTAGTAGCATTTATCCACTTAACCATTCTGAAAACCATTTTTATAAGCAGTTGGAGAGGAATGCTTCCTTACTTCATAAAGAAGTCTTTTGTAATAAATAGAAAATGACAGTGATACACTTAACCATTAAATTACAGTAATTTAATGAACATAAGCCACAACCTTTTGACTAAAATTTTGGTCCAAGCCTGGAAGTTAGGCTTATAATCCAGAGTGGCAAATATACGGATGATGTTCAGAAATTTGCCAACCTGGAAGTGCGAGCCCACAGCAGCCCCGAGCCAAGCTGGAGCCCGCCTGGCCCCGGTGGCGGGGCAGCGGCAGAGCTCCCCAGCACCTGCCGAGTTCCCCCACTCCCCGGGCAGTGGATGGGAACGCCACTTCTCCACTTCCCAGCAGCAGTGGCTGGGCACGTCGCTCGGAGCTCCACTGCCCACTCATGGGGCTCTGCTCGGAGCTCCGCTGCCAGCCGGCCGCCCTTCCACCCGCCCGCGTGGCTCCGCTCGGAGCTCCACCGGCCGCCCTGCTCAGCTCCGCTCAGAGCTCTGCCAGTTGCCCGCATGGTTGAGCGGCTGTTTAAAGGCAACGCGGATCCATTGGAAATGCTTGAAAAATGACCACAGTATTGTGTTCATATATTTTTCCGCCTTTAAATGAACTTGCAGGGTACACTGCTGCAGCTATTGTCTGTATCTTTTCTTTGCTTGGAAATAATGTTTCCAAGGTCAGCACCTACCAGTAAACCCCACAATCTGCGATTCTGTTACTAATTGGTAACTTTGTGAAAGTTCGCTGCCAATAAAAGTACTGCTTATAATCCAGCGCGGTTTATATATGGACGAAGACCTAAACATTGCCAACACCCAGAGGTGCAGCTTATAATCAGGTGCTGTTTGTATTCGTGAAATTACTTTTAAATAGCAGTAGAGTAACAATTCTACATTTATATAACTGTACCAGAATCATTTTTAATGACTGAGATACTTGGCTGGGCGGGAAAAAAATCAAACACAAAAAATATACACAAAAAATCCCCTAAACCCCACCACAACATTTTAAGCTAAAGAATTCTTGATCAAAATAATTTCCATATAGAATTGCCCAATAAAAGAAAGAACTTTAGCATAAGACTTAAGCTCTGACATCATCCTAAATTAGCAAAAATTTGGTGATATGATCTATTGAGTAAAGGCACTTAGAAGATTTAACCTTGAAGCAAATATTAACATAACAAACATCTCATCAGTTTCTGAAGTATGTGCAATAACTTTAGACTTCTGAAATCACTTTATAATACCATCCACATTATTCAGATGTAAGAGTTCCTTTTTGGTTTTGTTTACACAATATAATACACTGCTGCTTAGACACAACAGATCAATTAAAAAGTTTATTTCCAAATATTAACACATAATCCAAATAATGAAATCCACATCAGAATATCCTAAAGTATGGCAATACATGTTTTTGACCTGAAGCCTTCGAAGTGTTGATCACAAAGTCTTAAAAGGGAAGGTTTTGGCTGTTGTTCAGTTTCTTGAAGACAGGGAAGCAAGAACAGGATGCAAGTGTTCACACTGGTCAGAAGATGGCAAACCACCACCAGCAGCTGCCAGGAGAGGCTCCATTCCTCCAGAGTGTCAGAGGAGCAGGAGCACTTCCACCCAACACCTACAACCATTCTCCTGGAGCAAAGACACTGTTGCAAACTCAAGTGGATGTATGAGGGTAGGTGTGCCAAAGAGAGGTTGCACTTAGCAAAATTATGGAAAAAGGTGTATCAAATAAGTTTAAAGACTGAACTAACTAACCATGGTAGTCCTGCTTTGCATTTGTTTTTTTGGGGTTTTTTTAGCCCCAAAGTTATGATGGTTTCATTCAACCTCTTCCTCATTTAAAGTTGACATTTTCTTGTTTCTTTTTAACAGATCAAAAGTCCTTCATTCTAATTTGCAGTTAAAACCCCATTTGCCACTTCTGTCTTACAATTACAATTAAATAACTATAAACATGCTTTACAAATAGCTCATGTAGAATCTTAAAAATAGTAGGATCTTACAAGTGCTTTACTGGGAAACTACAGCACAAATTTTATTACCTTTATTTGTCATGTTTCCAAATGAGCAAAACAAAGCAGCAAAATAAGCAAGACACTGGAATGGTAAATATGCAGATGCTTCTAAGGCAACAAGATGTGAGTCCACCTTTATTCACCTGAACTCACCCCAAGCATCAAAGCACAGGAGACTTAATAAAACATGAAGGTGAGAAAATCTTCATTAGAATCTGGAGCCTGCTGTTACCTTTCAGAGGACAGCAAGGAAAAAGGTATGATATTGCATATGAAAGTTTTATACATACTGAATGGATCTGAATTCCCAGAGGAGAAGTTTATATCAAAACTGAGGCAATAAGGAAATGGCACCAGATACAAACCCAAAAGCAAGACACAGTACCTGATGCAGCCTCCCATGATAGAAAAAAATGTCTGAAAGTCTGCAGTGAAAATCCAGAAGAGCTTATAAAAACTCTGGTATCACAAGTACCATTATCAGTGAGCTCTCACCTCAGTCCCAGCAAACAAAGTAACTGCTTTCCACATGCCATAAGAAGGTTGATTAATAAATAATCTATAGCTGCTAGCACTGAAAAACATGCCCTCCTGGATTGTTTTTTTTATTGTTTTGTTTTTTTGTTGGGGGTTTTTGTTGTTGTTGAGACATCACATTGGATGCCATACAAACATTCTGAAGACATATGTCATTATATTTTACTCTGCTAATGCTCTCAAAATGTTAAAATTCCTTTTTTTGATAATTTAATAATTAGTTTGCCTAAGTGAACACAATAACTACTACTTTGTCAACCACTCAGAGCTGTTTTACACAGCCATATCAATGAGAGGGTGAGAGGGTTCTAGCTGGCTGATATTAGTTAGGTCAGTCTAATTCTTCCTAGGAAACACAAAAATCATGCAGCCAATAGGACTGCTGTTCTCACTCAGAAAATCTGTACAGAGAAATAAAGATAAGGAATTAATACCCTAAGACCAAAGCAGATTCTGGTCTAGACCAGGGCATGGGACAGAGATTCTGTGAAGGGGACTGAAGAGCAAGATGCCACTTTTCTTATTTTTCCTCCTGTCTCACAGTGATGCTTGTTGGAGATGTGCAATTTTAGTCACTGCATCCATGTTCATGCAAACACACAGCGTGCAAACTGGGGCAGCAAACTTGCAGTACCCAGTGCTCTGAACAGGTAATGTGTTTGCTATCATAAGGAACTGAGAATGTACACTTCACTTTGAGGGACTGAATATTACCATTATCTCAAAAGACAGCAACAAAAAAAGTTAAATCTTCCTCCTTAATCTTGCCCTCTGGGCCTCTCTCCTCCCATGCATCCTTCATCCTCTACAGAAAGTGACATCAGGTAAGCTCCAGCAGCTTAATGTGAATGCCAAGAATACCAGTCAAATCAAGCACAACAACCCACAGAGGAAAAACAGTAAAAACAAAAAATGTCCAGGCAGAAAGCAGTTATATAATTGATTTACTTAGCGCAAAAAGTAGTATTTCCTCTATTCTTAAAATTTTACTTGTATGGCTACAGCTAAATAGTACTCTGCACATCAAATATATTTTCTATAGATATAGTCGCATGCCACAAATTCATGCCTGTTATAACACCTCATCGTCAGATTTTATTATATTGGGCAGATTGTTGCCAATTTAGTAGTCCTGAAGTAAAATACCATTATTTTGATACCTTTTCCCAGTAGCAAATTGATTAAAAATATGGTTTGAAATCTGTCCAATTTTACCAATAAACAAGAAATACATTATTAATTAAACTTTATTAAATCTTTCCCCCTTCAAAATAAAAGTCAAAGTTAAGGGCCCTCAAATTCTTTACTCACATTTTTTCTCAAATTTATGGCAGAGGTTACTTACATTCATAGTAACCATTATTTATACTTGAAGTAGAGAGAAGTCTCAGCCCCACTGAAAAGATGTTCATTGTGGTACAAACAAAGGAATAATTTTTTCATTAATAATAAAGTATATCTATTGGACACTAGCTTAAATGTAACAAAGAATAGACTGGTCATTCTTCATCATTATCTATAAATTAATTCTTCATATACTTAAGCACTACCTTTAATAATTCATAAGAAAGTGAAAATTTACATGATAGCTTAGGGCATTTTCCCCCATAGTATTTATCAATGGTACTGGAATTCAAGGCTGAAAATCTTCCACCCTGTGATTAATGAGAATACAAAATGATTTCAACAACACAAAAGAAATTGAAGAAAATAAATATCATTCACCTACTCACAAAGAAAAGGGAAAAAGCTAAAGACATGACAGAAATGTAAGATTCTGGAAGGACTGCCAGTGTGTTTGCACCTCTGAAAAAATAAACTGCAAATGAGGGACAGTCTACCATCTCTTGAAACATTTTACAGAAATCCAGCACATTTGAATTGCAATTATTGTTTTTAAGCAATAACACATGTCAATGCTTTTATGAAGCATAACACAGCTACATGATTGATGTGATCCTGAAAGGTAATTGCCAGCTAGAAGAAGGTGAGAGACCCCACAGACATTTGGAGGAGCAATTCTCAGTCACTGAGAGCCTCTTTCACCTGGACTGAATCAGTCACCACAAAACAACACTGGGGCAGTGGGGAGCACAAATAAATAAACCCCAAAGTAATAACATTTCAAATCAGTAGTAACAATGCAAAGAGAGACATGACTGCCCCCTTCCACAAGCGTTTTCTCTCATGCCCTCCAGACTACAGCACAGCCTTTCTACAGGGTAAGAGCACCTTCCCTCACAGCTCTCCCCCTTAACATGTCTCCTTTGAGCACAGAACCACAGAAAAGGAGCTGCCAAAGGAATAACTTGACCTTCTTGCTGTTTCAGGGATAGCTGCTTAGGTAAGAGGAGTGGAAGAGAGTTTTTGTTTCATGACTGACTTCTCCAACAGAAGAGAAGATTTTCTGCTGTCTGGTCACATATCATGATGGAACTTCAGCTACAATGAATTACTCTTGAAGTTCACTGAAAGCCAGTAACATCCAGCAGTCTGACTTGAAAATGAGTTTAAAAAGACAAACAGCATAATGTCCTGTTTTCGGCTGGATAGAGTTAATTTTCTTCTTAGTGGTTGGTGCAGTGCTCTATTTTGGATTTAGGCAGAGAATAATGTTGATAACACATTGATGCTTATAGTTGCTGCGAGAAGTTCTTAGCCTAAAATCAAGGGCATCTCAGTTCCCCATGCTCTGCAGGCACTTATACCAGAAACTGGGAGGGAGCACGGCCAGGATAGCTGATCCAAACTAGACAAAGGGCTATTCCACAGAACATCACACTTGGCAAATAAATTGGGGGGAGTTGCCTGTGAGGGACCAATAGCTGCCTGGAAATGGGTTGGGCACAGGTCTGTGGGTGGTAAGCATCACTTTATAGGCATTGTGCATCACTTGCCTATCTTGGGCTTTATGCCTCTGTCACTCTCCATTACCATTATTATTGCTGTTATTTTTATCAATAGTATTATTATATTTTATTTTGCTTCAGTTATTGAACTGTTCTTATCTCAACCCACAAGTTTTACTTTTCTTTTCCAATTCTTCTCCCCCACTGTGAGCAGAGAATATGTCCACAAAGTACTTTACTGCTGGCTGGGAACAAACCACAACACAGAGCTGTCTAAAGTCTGAGGGACCATTTGAGAATTGGTTTGGGGGACTCACTATCATTATTTTTCAAATGAGTTAACAGGCATGCCAGGAAGTGCACTGCTTGCACCAATACGTGGTGGCAAATTTTATTTAATGGAGTATAAAGTGAGTGTTGTGGGAAGACATGACCACACACAGCATTGAATGCTGGAACCAGACATTGCAGTCATGAAGTAGAATTAATCTCAATAGGCTCTGATCAATCAAGCCAGGTTGCTGCTGGAATCAGGAATAGGAAAGTGTGGAACCAGTTATGTCATCTGACAAGCTACAGCCCTCTATTGGACTCCAATTACAGTAAATTCACGAATACAAGCCGCACGGAGTATAAGCCGCATATCCGGTGTGTTGGCAACATTGATGTCTTTGTCAATAAATAAGCCGCACCCGGAATATTAGCCGCACTTTAGTTCGCCGCGAACTTTCACAAAATCGCCATTTAGTAACACAATCGCGGGATCGCCGGGGCTTACTGGCTTACTGCCGACCTCGGAAATATTGTTTCCAAGTGAAAAAAGACACACCCTTTATTTACAAGCCAAAAAAGACAGGAACAATAGTGTGGTCATTTTGCGAGCATTCCCAATGGATTCGCGTTGCCTTTAAACAGCCGCTCAGCCGCGCGGGCAGGCAGTTGAGCTCCGAGCTGGCACAGGAGCGGCCGTTGTAGCCCTCGCAGCCCCGCGGGGCGAGCGGCCGTTCTACCCCTCTCCCTGCGGGCTGAGCGGCTCCCCCAGCCCTCTCCCTGCGAGCCGATTGCCCGCTTCATCCCTCTCCCTGTGGGGAGAGAGGTTCCCCTAGCCCTCTCCCTGCGAGGCCAGTCAGCCCCGTAGCCGCACAAGACTGAAAACACTTTAAAAAGTACAGAGAAATATCACACACTTTTATCGAACTGCCGAGGTAACTCACCCCGATAACAACCCCCGCCCCTCAGTAACGCCGCCATCCACAGGCAGGCAATAAGCTGTTCTCTGATTGGTTCATCGTCGGGACAACGGGAAACCATGGATTTCAGACTGTTTTGGCTCGGGACTGGACCAGCATGATACTAGGTAAGGGCAGATATCACATTTTTGTCCATAGATTAGCCGCACCGGAATATTGGCTGCATTTCCGGGTTTCCACCAAAATTTTAGTCTTCTTGCTGCGGCTTGTATTCGTGAAATTACTGTAATTTAAAAATTGAGCCTTCAAGACAAGGCACAATTGTTATTTTTGTCTCAAAGATTAGGCAAGTTCTGCAACCATTACCAAACAACAGTTCTCAGAAATATAAAGGTAAAGAAACCAGGAACACCACTACCTTCCAGTGAAATAAAAATTAAGAGCTGTACGTGACAAACCTGGAAACTCTACATCATACAAAGAACTATGTTCTTTGTAATTCTGAATGAAATTACAGACTACAGCAGGAGCATAAAAACAAGGCATCCACATTAACATAAGCCACAGGTGGATGGGTGAAAACGTCCTTCGGTCTGCACTGGCATCTTCCAGCCTGATGGCTCTGTCCCCTCTCTGACATACTCATTCCCGACAAGAATACTTAGCACAAAATCTGGAAAGCTGGAGTCTCTTTTTGTTGCAGCTGGATCCATGCAGAACTTGCCCTAAATGAGGATCAAAGAGCAGCTGAAGAGGCAGAAGTCCTAACATTAGGTTTTGTGAAATATGTTATCTAGTATTTATGTCATGTTATTCATAAAACTATGCTTTTACATTGATATAAGGAAAAAAATCTTATTGTACTGCTGGAATCATCCCACAACATCATTTCCAAGCAGTTCCCACTTGCCAGTACTTAATGAAATAGAGGTAATGATATTTATAGGCCCATGACACATGATCTCATATTGGTATAGATTATTTTAAGATTTTCAAACTGTAAGTCACCTCCCTCCAACTTCTGTGCTTGGATTTAATTTGTATTTTCAAAAACAGAGGGAAAGTTAATGACATGCATGTCATAGATAACTACATAATAAACACAGTATTTTATTCATGCCTGTTTAGCTTCTCATTAAGCCACTTTCTGGCTATCTAGTCCCACGTCAATACGCATTCTCAAGAGGAAAAAAGTTCTCAAAGAGTCTATGAAAACACTGTAAAATGTATCACCAGAAACTTTTTATTCAAATATAGGAAAGAGATGAAACAGGACTAAAAATTCATTTTAGTTTACATCTTCCCTTCTATTCCCAAATTCTTTTCTCACTAAGGAAACACCAGAAACACAGCATTTCTTATTACTTCCTCATGTGTAAAACAGCTCAAACTATGAAAATAAATTTCAATAATATTTCTACAGTTATGTTCACACTTGCTTAAACATCATCCTATTTGAATTTTCTTACTAGCTTCAAATTATTTCATCTGAAATGTATTCCCTAAAAAAATTTCATGCTAATAGTAACACAATACAGAAAGAAAGAACAGATATCATGTACTGTCATGGTCTTCTTATAACTGACTACAAAATTTTACAAGCCACAGTAAGAAGCAGCTGTTAGAAAAATGCAGGTTTCTGAGCACTGACATTAAGGGGTTCTTTTCTAATTAAAAAAACCCGACCTATTAGATGCTAAACTATAATAGTTCATCCAAGAGAATTTACAAATGTGCATATCAACAATAACTCATGACACCAGGCGTACTTGTTATCTATAATTACCTAAAGCTCCTGACTTAACAACTGGAACAATATAGGATCCTTCTAATTATCTCTGGAGAGAAATTCTGGACTAGCATCTCCTGAGTATTAACTATTAGTTACTTGTCCCAACAGGCGAATCAGATGTGAGGTGTTGATATAAAGGTTCTGAATTATACCAGCTGAAAGAAATATTTCTTGAACATGTAAGTGTGGGCTTCTTTTCTTTTCCCCATAAGAAAGCTAACTGGAATTACATTGCATTTATTTTATAGCCTTCAATAATCTAAATACTCACAAACTTTCTTTTTTCCCTTCCAAATTTAAATTTATACTTCTTCCCAGGGGGAAATAATGGGAAGGAGGGGTATTTATATACATAGTATTGTCTCTTACATCTTTACAGTATCATTTATCATACATCCTTAAATTCCATGGTATTGCATTGATAAGACTAATAGAACTTATGGTTACATTGCATTTACCATGGTATTTTCCTCCAAAAATAACATCAGCTACATTCATACATTTTTTGGGTGCAAATTCATCAGTATTTTAAATCAATGTATTTGTATTAGAAAGTAGAGTTCATGTAGTAAATGAATGTTTTCTGAAACTGTCAAGAATGCCATTAAAGGCTGAGGTATATATCATGCTTTCCAAGTCATCACATCATTAAGTCACCACATACAAGCTCTGAAAGTTAATTTTCACTCAACTCTATTCTTTAGCTCATCTAGTCTAACTTTTGGGATACAGTCACCTTTTTTGCTTTGACACTGTTCCAAAGTCATTTAACTCTTACTGCTTCCTCAAGAAAAATGCTACTTGAATAAAAAATGATGTGACATCTATATAGAGAAAAACAGTTGTTCTCAGTATCTATTAGTAGGGTTCTTGAAGGAACTGTCTGAATGAATTAACAAACTGCTACATAAGAAGTAGAAGTAACCGACATTTAACCCTGCTGATGTTTCTAGACTAAAGAAAAATGTCTAACTATGACCACTAAACTTTGTTATTACTGCATCTTTATAAATGCATGCTGTAATTCCTTCTGAAAATTATGCTGTTCCAAGACCGTCCTTGAATAATTGCATGATACCCAACTGAACATTCTTTCAAACTTTTCACAATTGAGTAAATCCAGGTTGTTTACTAACATTGTTGGCTGAAAGACCAGGGAATATGTACATAAAGTATCTTGCTTAAATTTTAGCCAGTATTTAGAAGGTCAAGACCTGGCTCTTAACTATGTTTTCTTTAAGAGGTGTCATTCATTTACTCCTAATACAGGAATACACAGAAACTCAAGTAATTAAGCCTTCTCCGTTATCCACTAATCACTGGTTTTGCCCTAAGTTAAAAAAAAAACCAACAAAAACATAACCCCCCACTATTTTTATCTCTTCCTTCCTCTTTCTTCTTCTGCTTTTATCAAATCTTTCCTTCCTGATTTGCTTCTCCGCTAGCTAGCTGCAATTCACTCTGTATCTTGGCTTTTCTGATTTTATTCACCTCATGCTCTAAAGCTATTTCTGGTGTTTTCAGATTTTTTTTTTCTTTTTTTGCTTCCAGGTCTTCAGAGAAATAATTTTCTTTTTACTTTTGTATCTCCCATGTCCTCTGTATATAACTCTGCATTTTACATAAACAAGTGCCACCACATTGACTAAATGCATCTCTACCTTGCAATAAGGTAAAGTAATTATAGTATCCATTTCGTCCTTGATTTTTAATCATGCCATACAGAATTTTGCCTTAGTAACAAATTAGGATTGTACCATTCACAGTCATTAAAATTCCCTGAAGCAAGAGTAAAAAAAGAAACAGTGCTTTTATTAGTACAAAGAAATTGAACTGATAGTCCTTAAAAAGCATAGAAAAGTAGTCAAACAATTGTAAAAACAGTTTATAGAAAGAGTGGCATTAAATTGCCTTAGGAATTCATTCCTGAAACAAGCAACCTCTTTTAAGAGCTAACAAGTACAAAATGCTGTTATGAATGTTTTGGAAATGATCTTCAAGCTGTCATTCACTCTCTCCAAGTGTCAGACTGAGACACAGCTTTTCTGGCCAAGTGCTTTCTACATGTAGTTGCATGTCCAGTTTATGGGCTGTTTTGTTCCCAAGTCATAAAACCCCTTTTCTGAAAGTGAGAAAATTACCTACAATTAAACAGCCTAAGGGTAAAGAAGGATGATTGCCTGGTTTGCCTCTTAGAGGCAGAGAGAGAAATAAAGAGGATTTCCATTTTTAAAAAGTGTTATGAGAAGTAAGGAAATTGAGCATGCTCAGCACTAACACTAGATCTGGGCTCTAATTTCCTTTGGGACTCGGCTCAAGCCAGACATTATCCACTTCTGGCAAACAAAACATGTGACACTGCACAAGGTTTCATTTCAAAATAATCTGTGTGTGCAACAGAGATGCTTGCATATAATTGAAAAGATAAATCACATATGGAGAGCTACATCTCATCTTGATATAAGGTATCAAAAACCCTTTAGCCTTTCTTTACTTGATGTAGCTCTGGAAAATTCCTTGCACTGTAGTCCACATTCCCTTCTACTCAGCTTCCTCTCTGAGGCAGCTCCTCTCCAAGACACCTACTGAAGCATTTGCAAACCATTTACTGAATGAGAAAACCCACCTCTTCCAACTTAAAAGGACTGAGATTTGCCTTTTTTCCTTGGTGAACAGTGCAGCAATTCCAAGCAAAGTGGCATGTATCACACTCTGTAATCACATTTCAGTGTTTTATTGGTTGTAAATAACATGCACGAGTGCTCCAAGGATGAAAGTGCTCTTTTGCCGCCAACATTAGTTGTTTAATGATCTGAACAGCAGAAGCTGCCAATTATTGTATTCCATTTTAAAGTGTCGTTTAAAGCCAGACTTGTAATTATGATACCTTAGCTATACATTTACAACTTAGCTAGAGAGCTTTAAGAATGTAACTTGAGGAGTCCTGGAACAGCTATTCATTATTATACATCAATTTCACCTATGGAAAAATACCATATGCTTTGCATGTTAATGGTCTACCACACAGCACCAGCTTTGCCAGTAGTTCCAAACTATGGAGAGGGACCTGAAGTACCTTACACAAGGCATGGCATAGCCCTGTTCTGCCAGGCTGGCCACAGTTTCAAGGGATCTACATCAGCACATAAACAATTTTCCCTAACAAGTCTGTCATTAAGAGGTCAATAACTGCTCTAAGATACCCCTTAACATTGTTGATCCTTCTCATCACTTAAAACTTACCTGAAACAGCCAGCATTTTGGCTTCCAGTAGAGCTGGTAGTTGAGTCTCAATATCACTCACTTTCCTCCTCAAAGTACTGCAGAGTTTCTGACTCGTGCAAACCTAAATTGAGGCAGACAGCCATGATATAGAACTCATTCATGTAAAAGTATAAGGCAGTTGAAACGGGGTTTCAAATGTTCTTGGTTAACAGACATGACATAACATCCTGCAGCAAGGTAAAAAAGCTTAATAAAAAGTGATGTCTTTATAGAAACACCCAACATTGAATCAAAATTTCCAGGCTGTGCTGAACATTCTATTATTAAAACAGTGAATGGTATTAGCATTAGCTACCTGCACGAGAGAAGACATGTTCACTACTACATACTAAGGTTGCACACAGAAGAAAGGCCATCTCACAAATTCTGCACAATTTCAGTACTAGTAATCATGTTTGAAGTGGAGCATAACTAAACCGGTATTTGGAGATTAAAATTCAATAAAACACAATGTGCACTGATTTTTATACAAAATATACCATGCTCTGCATTTTAACTGAAAAAAGGCAAAGAAGCCTTATTTTTCACACAGGCAACAAATAAGGTTATACCAGCTTAATGTTGTACTTTGTTTCACAATCAGGACATGCAGATGATGAGGGTTCAGGTTTCTGACTTTCCCTTGCTCTCTTTATCTTTTTAAATAGAGACCCTTCAGCAATCAATATGGTTTGGTATTGAAAACACTGAGAGAGAAAATAGAAAAAAAATATAAAGGAAACCCAGCTGTTTCTGTACTTTACATTTCAGTGTACATTGCCATCTCAGAAGGAGCTTATGCAGCATGCAAAATTTATACAAATCCCACATAATCAAAAATGTTGGGGTATAGTCCGTGTTGCATCATTTGAGAAGTAAAATGAACAAACAAAAATCCTTCACTGAACTAAGGTAAATCCCTTGTTCTGGAGGCAGATACCAAACACTTTCTTAAAAGAGTAGTTGACACTTAAGAAAACATTGCATTCATTGCAACCAAAACTAAAGCAATAGTCAAGAGAAGCACAGGCCAGCTCTGAAATATTACTTGAAAGGAAATCTCTAGAGAGAAATTTCCCTGCCTTCCTTCACTTTCATTTTTCCTTTCTCAAATACGAGCGCTATGCTCATTAACAGGAGCACTGTTTTCACTTCACTTTTTAAAGAGCAAAACTGTATAGTTCTAATGGTTTATCTGTTCATACAATTAAATGATGATAATTCATATATAACACTAGTTTTAAATCCTTCTTAAATTAATAACACCCTCTTCCTTTACTGATATTATCCATTAACTATAAAAGGGTCATTTTTTTTTTGAGTGAACAGAACTATCCTCCAAGCAGTAACTGTTACTTGTAAGGAGTCATCCTATTAATTTAAAAAACACACTTGGCTTCTGTCCCTACTATAAATTTAAAACTCCCAGATATTTAAATTTGTTTCAGTATCCCCTTCTAGGTAACTCACCAGCTAATTCACTTAAAATGTTTTTAAAACCCCAAACCTGTCAGAGGTGAATAAACATGCCTAAAAAACCCAAAGGCCATTTCTGTCTCCCATCTCCAAAGTAAATCTGAAAGTTTTTAATGACTTCTTTCTGAGCAGTACTCTCTCTTTAGGGGCATTGAATGGCTCAGTGAATTCCAATTAGATGGGGAATCTTTCAGCTCCAGGAAAACTGCATGAATATATCCCATGCTGGTAGTAAGTTAAAGTCATTATCACTAGACAGCTGTTTGGCAATTATGCAAAATAAGCTGGGATGTTTAATCAGCTTCTAGTGAGCACTGTCCACTTTGTATGCCTCCTTGTCAGAACAAAGCTTGCTGGCACTCTTTATTGATGGACCAAATGCACGAACCAGAGGCAGAAAGGCAGTCCCACAACTTGGAGATGATTCTTCTGGAACATGAGATAAGTGGGTTGCTGGGCCTCTGCTTGTATCTATGTCACATGTATTCTGTAGATAAATTAACAACATTAATCTTCAGACCTATCATATGGCATAGTTCAACAAAACTAAATGAGCAAGTGGGAAAGACAAAGTAATATCCCCTAAAATAATAGCACTGCTTCCGCATGACATCAGGTCTACTCTACAAGCTCCAATTCTTTTAATTTTTTATAAATATTGTATCTCCATAACAGATACCATTATTCATTACAGTAGCTTACTCAGCCACAAAGGAAAGGTAATTTCTTAGGTAACAAAGATGGTGAACATTCACAGAGTCACTGTCCTGGGTTTCCAGTAAGCACTGGAATCCTTCTGTAACCAGCCTGACTGCAGGGGCCTGTGGCCCCACTAATGCCCTTTCCCTGCTCTCAGTGACCAGCTCTGCTGTGACCCATAGACCAACAAGCTCAAAGTCTAAAAAAACCTGTTTCAGGAAAGAGTTTTTGCAGCCAAGTATTACTGTATTTATTTTCAAATCCTCTTCAGTTGTTTCTGAGGATTTTTTGAAGCAGACTTTTTTTTAAAGGTTCTTGTTTAGCAATATACCTTACAAATCTGCATTCAGACTGAAATGTTACTCAAAAAAGCAATCTATCCAAAACCACTAGGAAGTTGGTTAGCAAAGATATGTGGAATCAAGATGAAAAACAGCAAAATATCAAAGGCAAGTTTGCCTATTGTCATCCTCTTCCATCTTTCCAGCATATGATGTTAATCTAAAGCAATAAAAACAGGGGCAAGGACAGCAAGTAAAGCACTGGAATTCACTCTCCAACCACCTCAAGAGAAAAGAAGTTTGTTCATGTTTCTTTAAATCAGCACCTTGGAAAAGAAAAAGAAATTCTGCTAACACTGCCTAAAGGAAGGAACAGTCTACCTGGTCTCCCAACACAGCACAGTCTTGCCATTAGTGAAAGCAGGTATTAATTTCTGAAGGAAGGTGGTGAATAAGGACAACACTCCCTTCATTAGCAGGCAGAAGTTAGCTTTTGCAGTCACAGCTGAAAACAAGAAAGATACAGCAGAACAGGCCATAGAAATGCCAGTGGCACAGGAGAAAAGGAAAGACCTTTGACAAAGGAATGTTTGTTTTCCTCATACAATAAAAAGGTTTAAAAGACCAGCTCTATTTATTTTGAGTTGAAAATAATAGGATGAGATTATATGAATAAACTAAA
Source organism: Catharus ustulatus (assembly GCF_009819885.2). NCBI lineage: Eukaryota > Metazoa > Chordata > Aves > Passeriformes > Turdidae > Catharus > Catharus ustulatus. The sequence continues at coordinate 44,785,145 of NC_046223.1, read as the reverse complement.
TAGGAAATTATTTGGAGGAGTCTCACTACATGCTTCCTATTTATCTTCTGTAACAAATAAAAGCCATCACATAGGAATAGAATAAAATTAAAATAATATTTTATCTATTCAAAATTGAAAAAAAAAAAAAAACCTAGTTGTGAAATTCTACCTCACAGACTTCTCTACTGTTACCCAATGCTTCAGCTGTTATTGAAAAAGTGTCTAGATACTTTGGTGATAAAATAAAACCTCATGAGACATTTTCTGGGGAAAGGCAAATTCCATACCTTATGTTTTAGCTTGTGAATAGCTTGAAACAACACTTGAAACATCACTTTGAGCTACTGAATATCTCATTCATTTTAGGAGATGAGCTGTAGGTCAGCTACAATACAGTAATTTCACGATTACAAGTCGCACTATTTTGACTAAAATTTTGCTCCCACCTGGGAAATGCGGCTTACACTCAGGAGCGGCTAATTTTCTGACATTTCCAACCCCGGAAGTGCAAACCGAGGTGCCGACGAGCACCTGGCAGTAAAACCTGGCTTTAAGCGATTGTTACAAATTGTTACTCTGTTGCACGGTGGGTGGAGTCAGGCTCCATGCCAGCAGCACGGGGAGGGGGGAAGGCAGGGGCTCCCTCCTGCTGGCCCCGCAGCTCGGGGAGAGGCAGGGAGCTCCTTCCCCTCCTGCCGCCATGGGTGCCAGTGGGCTCCATCCCCACCTCCCACCACCACCGCGGGTGCCGGCGGGCTCCATGCCCCCCTGCCACCATGGCGCAGCGCCGGGCCAGGGCGAGCAAGCCCAGCAGCAGCAGCAGCCAGCCCCGAGCGGCCCTGCTGAGCTGGGTCGCCTGGCCCCGTCAGCAGCCCCGAGCCCTCACAGCCTGAGTCGAGCCAGTAAACCCCACCATCCCGCGGTTCTGTTACTATTTGGCAACTTTGTTACACACGAGTCCTCGCTGCGAACGACAGAGCGGCTTATAATTGGGTGCAGCTTGTGTATGGACAAAGAACGAAATGTTTGCCAACACCCGGAGATGCAGCTTATAGTCAGTGCGGCTTGTATTCGTGAAATTACTGTAATTTCCTTGATCCTTTATTCATAATCATTTAAAAAAATACAGGGGGAATCACTGTTATAGTCTATATTAATTTTCCCAAGATGTGGATATAAGTAAGGAATAGAGAAAATAAGCTCAAAATAAAGTGGAAGAGAAGGAAGGAGAAGTAATGTGATGCATTCCACAAACTATCTTTTTAACAGTGCACAGTGTAAGTGTTGGTTAAGAGGATTAGAAAGAACAGATTATGATGGATAAATTTTTACTGATTTACCTGAGTGCTATTAGAGAAAATGTGAAAAAAAATTATTTCAGAGTATAAATTCAGTACTAATCAAAACCCAGAAATATTTTTCACTTCCTGTTTCATATAGATCTATGTGAACTGGCTAGAGTAAATAGATCTTTTCTAGAGCATTCATGGAGCAACTGGACCATTCTGAAATAAGACTTTAATGTTCTACTTCTTGAAAGGAGCCTATGAAGTAAGAAAGATAAAGTATTAACATTTTTAGTTAGAAACAAAAATTCTGCTAAATATGCTATATCACTTTTCTTTGTATTTTTAAAGGGTATGAAAATGAGATTGCTAGATTATTAGTGAAATGGTGGGGGAAAAAGGTACTTCATTTATGCTCTTCCCTTCACACCAACAAAACCAGTTAGAGAAGAAAGAGATTCTGCATTAAGAGCTAAAACATTCAGCTATGACCATGATTTCATGAAGTTGAGGAGTCTGTTCCTGAAAAGAGACCTGAGCAAGAGGACTGATCATTAGTAAAAAAGCTGAGAAAGAAGAGATTACTCCATCTGCTTCCTGAAGTATTATAATTCCTGTGGCCTGTTCAAACAAAAAGTTGGGGAGGGCTTTTCAGTGTGTGCTTAAGAATATTTATGTGCAAAATCTTCTTAGAGGAACACCACAAAGCCAACTTCCTGAAACAAAGGCAATATATTAAGATGCATGCTATGATCCACTTCTGAAAATATTCTGAAGAACTTTAAACATATACTTACTTTGGCAGTAGTTTCTTTAATGGATGTGCTGAACAATTGTTCTTTCTCCTGAAGGCTAGAAGGAATTAAAATAAAATAAATATATAAATAAATTAACCTCTGCTCAACGTGGTCTGCTACACAAGACACATTTTCCTGTGGAAATAAAGTGCTAAGCCGACTCATACAAACACAGAGTCAATATAAAGACAAAAACTACACTTAGTTTCAGGGTTGCCAGTGACTAACCAACATCACCTTTGCAGTTCTTTATTAATGAGCATACAGATTTTATTTACCATTTAATCATAATTATAGTTATTTGTGTAATTATTATACCTAAAGTAAACAGACGTTCCCAAAAACGTCCAGGCCTAGTGCTTTGCTAGATTATCATCCAAAAACGTAACCAAAAGCATTTCTCACAGAAAGAACTGTCAGTTTACTATCCTCTACAACCCAGTTTTCAACTCTACCAGTAAAAGTCCAACTACAGTCACTTGTTGTCACAGTAATTTTACATGAAATACCAATACTCAGTTTCTTTTGATCCATAAAAACCTACAAAATATTTGTACCAAATTGATGGGACAGTGGTCTGAAATTGAGGCATCACCCATGCTTATATGAATAAAATGCAAGGTTTTTTTCCACATATTACAAGCATGTAGGTTTCCTACTTTTATATTACCAAATTTAAAGTAAACCTGTGCCTTTGGTTCTCATAAATAAATCCACCATTTACATTTTTAACATGAAGTTCAAAAATCCAAGTCAAATTAAACATTGGGAGTTAGGAGAGAGGTTATTTTTGCAACTTTAATACTTCCATCTCTCCTGCTTAGGAGGTGCACGCTTTTTATACAGTGTTCAATTACTTTATCACACGCTATTCTCTTTTCTGTCAAACACCTCAGTCCTGTGTACATGACAGTCAGCACTCCCCATTAGCAGCATTTCAATTTTTCCTCACGCCTGTGTTATAAAATACTTCCTTCATGACCTACCATGACTATTTTTCCCAAGTAAGAACCAATGATATATTTCTGAGCGTTTCTCACTGGATTTATTTCAGTGATTCTCTTGCATGACAAGGCAGCATTGTATTAATTTTACAGGTGGAAGAAACAAAAGCCACTGTTACTCAGAAAACACATTCTGACCGAGCGTCTGTTTTGACACGCACGCAGCTCCTGCTGCCTATGCATTTCTCTTTTCTATGCATTTCAGTTTTCTTTTGAGAGCCTGCCCTTATTTTCCAAGCACAGCACATACTGAGCCTTATTTCAAGAGTCAGCATTTTCATGAGCATGAATCCCAAAGCATGTGAAGTTGGAGTTGCACTCAGCTACTGATCACCTGCAGAAAGGCTGGTTGGACCATCTTGCCCAACTGCACACAGAAGTGAAACAGCCTCAGAAGCAGAATTCAGAATATCATTTAATCACATTAATGAGGCATATATTTGCATTGCTGTTCCTAAAACCCTGCTTCAAGGAGCACACACTTTTCCTATCTACAGCCCAGCAAGGCCAGTCACCTCATTACCACCCCAGTGCCTGGGCAATGAAACAAACAGAAATGCAGCTGCCTACCTATGTAAAAGTGTTTAATGACATTTCTCACAGAGTCTCAAATTTCTCCCTTTTCTACAGCAATACATGTTCAAAACACAAAGTATTGCTGGTGTAATGATGCCATTATCAGCTCCCGGTTTGCCTCTGGGCATGCTGGAGGGAATGAACTATTTAGCCACTTCTTTTCTTATGCTCTGGAGCTCCCAGTGACTTTCAGCATCTCCCAAAATTGGCATCTGAGCTGGTCAGGTTATGTAAAAAAAAGACAGGCTTTGTGTACAGATGTCAAGGGGCAGCAGCAAGGCTGCAGTGTGTAATTGAATGAATACTGGGTGACTGACCCAATTGTACAGAAAGTGCCTCATAAAATTCAACTCTAAAGACCCAGGTCATAATAAAATGTAAAGTGCAGTTATAGCCAGAAGAACAGTATATAGATGGCAATTCTAACAAATATCTTCAGTGTGCTCTTCACGTTATCTGTTTACTTTCCTCAGAGAAAGCTCCCTCCACTAAGTTCATACATTTCACTGCTCTGCAGAACTCACATAGCTAACAGGAAGATAACAGGAAGAGAGATCAATTTTTAACCTCTTTTGAGACAATGCATCCAAAACAGCACTACAAACTAGGACTGAGTTGTCAAATCTGTATTGCTAACAAGGATGCACAAGCCCTTGCAGATTTTCAGGACCAGGTGCTGAGTGGGAAAAAGAGAGTCTCTCCATACGCAGATTTCTTTTTTATGAGTCTCTAACAAGTCACTGAAAAATAAAGAAGGAATCAAACACTACCACTTCAATGACAAAAGAACTACAGTTTTAAGATAATTTTGTGGAACTGTAGTTTTATGGAATTTTATATTAATCTGACCTATAAAGATACCATTAGTAAGCAATTAATTTGATCCAAACTAGTGATAGCTGGATTAACCAGAGACTCCAACCTAAAGATTTTTGTTACAGATACAGTATTCACACAGACTCTAACAAGTGTATTTGTTTCATTTATGGTACGAATTTCACGGTAGTATTCTGTTTCAAATCCTTGTTAACATTCAGAGCGATACCTCCAGAGGAATCCCTTACCCCTTGCAGAGATTAGCCCATCATACAATGCACACACAGCAATCAAAACCCTGTATGAACCAGGCATCATTACCAACTACAAACTGCTTTTTAACTACAGTAATTTCATGATTATAAACCACACCTGATTATAAGCCGCACTTCCGGGTTTGGACCAAAATTTTAGTCAAAATGGTGCAGCTTATAATCGTGAAATTACTGTAATTTATTCCGAGGTTGTTTTCTTCTACCACAAAACACTGTCACAGAGAAGCCCCTCACAAGCTTTCCAATTAAATGACATGGTAATGACCCACAAGAGTAACCAGGCAGTCAATACTGATTCACTCTACCAACAAAGAGCTTTAACTGCCGTGATCTGTTACATGTGACTTGAACCAGAAACAGCATTTTCTTTTACAACCACCCTGGAGCATCATATTTCATTTTAAGAGGGGTATTCTGTCTGCTTAAAAGCTGCTTTAGGTATTACTACAAGGGTAAATGGCTTTAGGAGGAGTTCTTTGGAATAACACAAAATTCTTGCCTAGGAAGGCATCCATAGTTTTGACTCGTTGCTATTCTCTGACAGAACAGCTAATCAAGAATTTGACAGTTTCTCCTCACAGTCTTAGCAATCCATTATGAGGACCATTTAGAACTTACTTCTGAAATTCAATGTAAGTTAACTTCATCACAGAGAAAGCAAAGTTCTTGACCCAGTTGATGAAAGGACTAGAGTAATACAGAAATTCAAGTAACACAAATTTAACTGACTAAATATGAAGGAAAAGAAAGGTTTTTAACACTTGCAGAACCTATCTATACATCATGTGCAGTATTTTCATTCATGCAGGTGGCCACACCGGCCTTTAATTTAAATTACATGCTATGGACTTACAGACATTGGGATCCATTAGGAGGAAAGAAGGAAATGAATGCACACGTGCTACATCCCTGAGTGTATCACTATATACAGGCTAGACTAGAACAGGAAAGCAGGAGCTGAGGAATGATGTAATTTCTGGATGACACGTGAAGCAATACTTTGGCAAAACACACACTTTGGCTGGAGAGCTGCATTAGAGTGTGGGAATGATGCATGTTCAGGAACTGAAGTTAATCTGGCATGTAACAACAGACCATGGGAAAAATTTTAAGATCCAAACACTTCAAGTAGCACATTTTACTGATATTAAAGAATAGCTACTAAAGTATATTTAATTGTAATAACACAGTTGAGTTGCAGAGATGATAACGTTCATAACCGGGAATGGTGTGCAGGCAAAACAAAGGAAGACATTTCAATGCAACAGGGGACAGAGGGAAGAAAATAATCAAGTAGTCTTGTTCACACATCCCTCACTCTATCACAGCTTCCCACATGACCACAGAGGACATTAAGTGTCACAATATAAAGGATAATATCTATTCTTTGAAATGTCTTTTAAAGAATCTTCTCAGAAGTTTTAATTTGCATGCAGGAATTACAGATACTGTGGAAATGGCTTTGTTAAAAGAAGATTAACTAGCACAATACTGGGAAGAATGGCTTTCTCCTAAAGGAAGGCATGTTCCTGAATGTCTTTCCTTCCACTATGCTAGTATACTTCCCTTTGCATACCAAGCTATTATGTATTTATGTTTTGCTTCCTAAGAAAAAATTCAAAGAATGCAAATGAGCAAAAGGCAATTCATGCTATTCTCCACATCCAATATACATAAATACACACACTACTTAAACAGAAACAGTTCCTGTATTAATAATAAAATTTTTACACAACAAAAAGTGTAGTCAGAATTTAGCTTCTGTGTCCACACAAAAGAACATACCACACAGAGGATACCAGTATAAAACAATAAATCCTGTACTATGAATTCTTATTTTTCAAAGAGAAAGTAATCTGCCATCTCTGATCCCTTCCTGAAGACACTGAAAGACAAGTAAAAAGTCCTTTAGCAGCAAATATTCTCCTTTACATTACTGTCACCTAAAAAATTACTACAGATCATCACACTCCCAATCTCCACACCACAATATAGTGCTTAAGCAGAAAGTACTTTTACTTCTTTAAAACAAAGCACAACTCAAAACAATTTTAAATTAACCTTATTTGAATTTCTAAATGAAGAACAACAACCTAGAAGCCCACACTCAGATTATATGCAGAAAGCATGATGGGCTGAACCCTCAATTCATATGAATATGCATTCCCTCCAAGCTAAAAATCAGCAAATTTAAACAGTTTACAGTTTGAATTTGGCCCACAGTAATGAGACTGCCTGCAAAGAATACCCTCATTCTTATGATCACAACCTGCAGAGAGCATGGTTTTTACAGCTTTATGTCTTCTAACATGATTCTTCCTCCGATTCTGAAGTCACAAGAAGCTACACTCTCTTAGGGGATAAAAATATACAAACCAAGCCCTATACCTGCGATCTTGCTTTTAGCGACAAACAGAAGCTGACCTTCAAAAAAAGCTTTTGTCCAGTCCCTTGCAAAAAAAAAAAATTTAAAAAAACATCAGAAGTGCTACTTGGTACTTGGGGAACATTTGGTGTAAATGCCTCTTACAGATCAAGGCAAAAATCCACCAAAAATCTTCAGTGTACGGACTTGACTCTGCCTTTAAGGAAGAAATCCACAATATAAAATCAAATCAATAACTTTCTTGTATTTTTATAGTTCCCTCAACAGCTATATCTCAAAGTTTTGAAAACAAATCACAAAAAAGAACTTTGAACAAAACTACATCTAACAAGAGGCATCTTTAAGCTAGACACGTACAACTAGGACTAAAGAAAAAAAGAAAAAAAAAGAGAAAACATACTTCTTAACAAAGATTTCTTGAGGAAAACCAACAGATCATTACTTACAGATACCATGGGCAGATTTTTATCAGGACAAGATCTACAGGGCATTGCTGTACTGTGTACCCCTACACTTCTGCTCGATTAAGGACATCCCGAGTTAGAATGCATTAAATGCACAAAGGTAAACCACTACTTTTGGTTTTCTTTTGCAACTCTCTACCACAAAAAGTTTGATTCTATCTAATCAAGAAAGATATGGGATAACAAGATTTTCATTCTATATGATGGTTTCATAAGCCTGTCCAGGTTATCTGATCTGAGTATCACCACACCAAGAAAGCAATTTTTCAGCCAAGCACATAAGTTCCTTTACACCTTTGTGCAATGATCCACGGGACTTAATGATATTTTCACAGTAGCATATCTTTGTAATGGGAAGTAAAATCACCCTTTGACCTAAGTCAGAGTTTTCAAAAAAACTGACTTTTTTCCTCAATAATGCAGTTCACAGAAAACTTCTATATGAAGAGAGACCTAGTTTAAAAATTACAGAAATACAACATTTCTGCTCAGCTGATGTGGTGAAAATCCAATTTCTCTATCTAAACCTGAGAGCGCTCTTAAGTAAAGGACTTTGACATTAAATACAAGCAAAGTTAAGTTATGTTTAACTCGTAATGAAAATTAAATTTCTGGTAGCTGCAAGGACTAGTCACCTGAATTAGAAGTAAAATGCAGTCTCACCTTGGAAAACTTCCAGCCTCAAAAGTTAATCTGATCCAAGACAACAACTATCAAGAGATGTACTTTAAGGCACAGCAGCATCACACCTTCTGCACATTTCAATCTACAAAGTTCTCGAAGGAATATGAATGAGAACCTGAAATTATGCACCTACCTCTGAGCAATCACAGAGCTGTTTTGTCTCCAGCAATTTGCTCTTCTTCAAGCTATCATTTGCAGAGCACTACTACTTCACTGTTGCTATACATCAAGGATTGCTTCAGTACATATGCTTCCCCACTTAGAAATTTTCAAGAGTCAGAACTGAAAATACACTTTCCCAATGTTTGTGTAACCTCAGCTTACCAATAGGGTTTCTCACTGACTCACAGGCTGCTCAGTGACTGTACTTGCCTTCATCAACTCTCAAAGACTTACACCTATGGGAAGTGTACTTTCAAAACTCATCATCCTGCCCAACTCTTCCATACATAAAAACTCTAAACTGAGTCAACTTTTATTTGCTGACTGCTGCCAGATAGTAGCTCCTGTTAGGAGATTTGAAGAAAAATCAGGGCATTGGATGACACTTCACAATTTTTTATAAGAACTATAAATAAAATGGTTTTTTAAATGCTAGCAATACAAATGAAGAGGCAGAATCTCAGTATGGTTTTGGGGTTTTTACATAAAATCACTCCAACAGAAACAATCAGTTCACAGACACCTGAAGATGGTGCTGGCATCTTTAACCATCACAAGCAACTCAATTTTCATTGCCATGTATTAAAAAAAATCTTCAGGTGCTATAAATCACCATTTAGACAGCCAAACCAGCTGGTTGTTTCAACCAACCAAACCATTCATATGGTGCTGGATTTCCCACCACTCTTCTGCCAGCTGATGCTGCAGGGCAGTTGGAGCTGTTGTTGCTTCAGCTGCTATCAGGAACAGGAGCATCAGACTGAGAACAAAGGGACAAACAGCTATCTGCAGGAGCAGTTCATCACATCCTAACTACTACTTTCCCCAGATTTTCTGATGTATCAATAGATCCCCATTCTTCTGCTACATCTGTCTGGAGTGCACAAAAACTAGAGCTTGCCCACAGCAGCTGCAATTATTCTCCTAAGAATAACAGCCATTTTACTCCACTGCCTGAAATGGGCCATCCCTAGATATTGTTGTTAGTTGTTTCTCTTCATTATATACAAACTAATTCGGTATCACACATTGATTGAGACAGCTGGTCATTTTTCCCTGAAGAGAAGTAAATCTCATTGTGCACATACCCAGAGGAATCAGCACATACGTGGCCTGGGCTTTATTGGCTGCTACATCCCACTGGATGCTGTTCAAGCAAGCAGGGGAAACCAGATGCTCAGCACGGAAAACCAGATTCCTCATTACACCATACACGTGGGTACTCAAGCAAGCGTTACTCAACCTTCTGCTCTAACTTTTTCCACCTATAAGGAAGGAAAGGAAGAACAAAATACTGCCTTTAAGATTGCTCCAAAATATTTCAGGCTGCCAGCAATGGCTCTGTCCTCCAAGCTGGAAGACTGGCTCGACACTGGTGCACAGTGCACATTAATCCCATCAAGAAATGGGGACAGAATCCGTTTCTATTGCTGGTGTGGAAGGGCATCACAGGATTTGATTTTGGCAGAAGTTGAGGTGAGCCTGACTGGAAATGAGTGGAAGAAACATCCAATTGCGACTGGCCCAGAGTTCCCATGCATTTTGGGCATAGACTTGCTCTGAAATGGGTATTTCAAAGACCCAAAGGGTTTTCAGGTGGGCTTCTGGAATAGCTGCTCTAGCAGTAGAGGGCATTAAGCAGTTGAACACCTTGCCTGGACTGTCAGAAAACCCATCTGCAGTGGGACTCCTGAAGGTGGAAGAGCAACAAGTGCCAATTGCCACCTCAACAGCGCACCGCCGGCAGTAGCGGACGAATCGAGATGCTGTGATCCCCATCCACAAGATGATCCGTGAGCTGGAGAGCCAAGGGGTGGTCAGCAAAACCCACTCACCCTTCAACAGCCCCATCTGGCCCGTGCTCAAGTCTGATGGGGAATGGAGATTGACTGTGGACTTCTTGGAGAACAAACTCCTACTAATCAAAAATTGGTCCATGTGAAGAAGAGGTGGAGCATTCAAATATTTTGAAAGGTATATAATTGAATTTCTTTCAACCAGAAATCCATGCCCAGACAATAGTCCAAACGGAACTGTGTAATTTCTTTTAAGAATAACATGCTGTAAGGGCACATGCATCTGCAAATAGGGATAAAACAGAGAAACTGCTAATTGAAACTAAATACTAACTGAAGTATAACAGATTTCCCCAGTTTGTATTGTGAAATAGAAAGAAACAAATAAAGGAACTAACAGATACTGAAGTGAATAGGTCAAATAATTAATATGGTCTTATTTTATAATTAGAAAACTCAAGTCATGTTAGTTAAAAATATGTATTTCTGAAATGATGCCCAGTAGCGAATATGAAAATTATATATCTGGAAACCTTTAGCAATCTCCAGAAGAAAGCGCTTCATACTGAAACACCCAGACCCATTTTCCTCTAATTTCAGTGTGTTGTCTTCACTTAAAACACTGGCATGTGTCACAGTGCACACAACACCAGCTGCTCCCACCTTTTAAACACATTTTCACACAGCCCCATATAAGTGAACTGAGCTTTTGCCCTGCAATCTCCCCATTTAAAAATAATGATTATACCCTTTAGCATACCAAGAACAATTAAGCCTGTCTGGATGAGTAAAACTACCACATTCTGCAGTCTCAACCTTAGTGAGAATTCCCTGTCAAAACTGTTTCTCTGCCCATTAACCAGCAGGTTTTAACCATGGCTTCTGACAGCCCTCAAGAAAGGTCCCAGGGTAATGTGCCTAACATTTCTTAAATCTTCAAACTCAAAGCATGCTTCAGGTATTGACAAAGGCTCTCTGTATTTAAAAAGTTCACCACATGCCAAAGTTGAGACAAAACAAAGAATGCTCCTGAAAAAAATAACAATACTCGACAAGAAAAATAAGCTTAGAACCAATGTTCATCACAGTGTTATATCTGACTTTCTCTTTTCCTCTTCCACACAGAAGGTCAAGAACCTGGGCAAGTATTCTTTTTTTAAAATGTCCTCTCATGTTCCTGGAAATTTGTTTCAATATATTTAATTTTTTTTATCTTTTAGTGAGCTGCAAGCCACCAAATACAATTCATTACAGCACAGATTGTCTTAAGAGATGCTTCACACTAGCCCTGCCTGTGTTACTCCAGTGTTGAATGTAATTCCTGTAGTCAACAAATAATTATGCAAAAACACATTACAGCAATACATTACTGACAAGCACAATGTTTCTAGAATAAATACAGAACATCTTGCAGCCCAACCATGAGGAGCTTGCAATTTACTGACCATCAACATTGAACTTTCAACATAATTACTGATCTCTAGTACACATGCATGAGTAATAGTTTTATTTCTCACACAGATAGTTCTAATTTTGGAAAACGTTTTTTCCCCCCCCTTCGACTATTTATAAAATAAAATGCACATTTCCAGAAAAATCTCTTTCAGATTAACTATGCCAAGACTTTGAAACTTAGTACTATTATGCTGAACTAGCATCAACCAAGTATTTAAACATGTTACTTCTAAATATTTCTAAATAATTCTTCCACAAGAAGTACACATTTAGAATAAGCCAGTGCAAGTTGCAACCATGGAAATTCTGGCAATACAAAGGAGAAAGTGTTTACAGCAAGGGTGGTGAAATACAGGACAAGGTTGCAAAATCTCCATCTTTGAAGACACACAAAACTCAGAGAGAAGGGGCCCTGAGCGACCTGATCTCACTTGGAAACTGTAGCCCCAGTTTGAGGAGAAGTTAAAACAAGGTAATCTCCTAAATTATTGTTTAAATGCATGACAGTCTAGGGGATGCCCATAGGCACATCGGAATTATACCCACACCAAATGTCTTACTACATGCATGATGCTTTTGCACCTTACAGAAGAGAACAGGCCTGGATTCAGACATAAAATCTCTGTACCTGAGGTATGATAGACTGCACAGGTTAAAAAGGAAGCCACTCATCAGTTTAGCTCACTGTTAATCTGAATAAACTCTAACAGTTAAATAACTGCATTTATGTGTCCTGTATTTGGGTTAGCTGAGATGCAGTTAACCTTCCTCACAGCAGCCCCCACAGTGCTGTGCTTTGCACTGGTGGCTGGAAAGATGCTGATAACACACCAGTCTGCACTGGAACAGCATCAACACCCTCTCTCCAACACTCCACCCTCCCACACCAGGAGTAGGCTGGGGATAGACAAAATCTTGGGAAGGGACATACTCAGGACATCTGACTCCCACTGACCAAAGGGACATTCCATACTCTAGGATGTTTGGGATGTCTGCTGATATAAAAGCTAACAAAAGGAGGAGGAAGTAGGGGCATTCATTATTTCCAAGGTTTGTCTTTCAGTGCAACTACTATACGTGCTGAAGCTCTGCTTCCTGGGAAGTGTCTGGACATCACCTGATGATGGAAAGACAAGAATAAAACTTTGTTTGTATGAAGGCAACACTTCGTTTTTGCTTTACTAAACTGCCTTATCTCAACCAATGGATTGCTTTCCATCTTATTTTGTCTCCCCAGGCCAGTTGAGAAGAGGATGATAGAGTGGCTTGGTGAGCACCTGGTGTGCAGTCAAAGCCTATCCACCAGAGTCCCAACAGCAGAACTACAGCTATGGGAATGACAGCAGAAGCACTAGTGACAACAAAGTCAACCAACCAAAAAAAAACCTCCTAGAAGTTTCATTAATTGCATATTTTAAAAATTAACAGAAAGGAAATAAATTATTTTAAAATGTTCATTTCAGTTATAAACTCACTTTGAATAACGAATGCCTGTTTTCCTCTGAAGTGATTGTGCTATTCATGGTGCTAGTAAAGCAAACAATCCTGACAAAATTCCTCCTGAACCTATTTAACTCACTTAAATGAGCTTCTCAATGTGGTAAGTGCGACCCAAATATTACAGCAGCAATGAGAGAAAAAAATAATCTGGATATTCTTTCATAAACAAATCCAAAACTAAGAAAACTCAAGTCAGTTTCTCAGACAGACTGCTTAACATCTTTTACTTCTCCATCTCAGAAACACAGGTATATTATTAAAACAAGCTAAACTTAATGCAAGAAACTATTTCCCATAACCTAATTTCAAATTTTAAACACACGTCAGAGGAGAAGAATATGTCCTCTATAAAATGTTCTGCTGACTTTAAAAAAAATCTGTATAAATTAGCACACATGAGCAGCAATTTCTCATGAATGATAATACAACCAAACTAAATCCAATAAATATGATGGGAGAAAAATATTGCAAGCAACATAGTTATTGCTTATCTGAAAGAAAAGCATGTTAGGATAAACAGGAATTTTATTTTCTCTTGGTGACACAGCAGCAGTACCACTTTCAAAGTCCCATCACCAATGTCCAGTCCAGTTTCAATACTTCAGTTGCTTTTTTAAATAAAGACGAGGTTACTTCCAAAATACCACCAAGAGTAGCTACTTTTCCATTTAAAGGATCCATCTACTGTTCATTCAACTGTGAGTGTCCCAAAATTATTCATCGTGCATCCTCTCCCCCACTGACTCGAGTCCACTGTCTGAGTCTAGCACTGCTCATCATATTGGACTTTATTGTAATGTCAAGTTCATGGAAACAAGAAGTATCTCTGATATGTATTTGAATGGTGTCTAGTACACACTTTCAGTCTGTGAGAAATATGTTTTAAAATACTGCATTATCAAACTGGGGAAAAAATTTCACCAGTTAACAAGAAATAGTGTAAGATGATGATAGGAATTAACAGTTGATGGACACATATGCTTTCTGTAGGTGGGTTTTTACCATAAGAGAACATTAAGTGCAAGACATTCAAATAACTACAAACTCTTCAGAGGAAGTACATCAATACTACAACTTCTTAGAAAGTTTTAAAGTGTCTAAATCCAGATAATTAGCTGGCACAACAGCACAACAGAAAACTGACAGCCAATTCAGCAGAACTTACAGGAAGATACAAGACTCTACATCTAAATTTAAATACCTCTTTATTGCTCCTGGAAGATCTAAACTGAATGGAATTCGATAGGAGGATGCCAAAGTGTCATCCACAGCCTTGCTTATTTCCTGCAGCTCTCTTAAAGAAATGCAGCCAAGTACAGCAGCCAGTTCACAGTCCTGTGACTGTATAAGCCTGTCTTGTTCTTCAATTTCTCTTCTCAGCTGTTGATCTTTTCCTTCTAATACAGCCAGTCTTGTTCGGAGATCTTCAATTTCTTTCTGCATAGAAGAGAAAAGAAACCAAAGTTTACTATGAACCCTACAAAAGAAACCCATTTGCCCCTAAGAAAAAATTGTACAAGTGTTAGAAGTAGCACGAACTAAATTTGTCCAGTTTAGCAAACATTAAATGAGACATCCTCTTGCTGACACACAAAATTCTTATGTCAGTTGTATTCAGAAACTCTAGTGCTTCTAGCAGTCTGAAATTCACCACCTCCATTTCAACACATTTCACATACCTCTTCCAACACCTACTGTCAGTCCTCTTTCACTTTAAAAATACATAGGTATTTCCCAAGTTCACAAGCTAAAAACCTCCATCAAAAAAAAAAAAAAAAAAACAAATGTCAGATCACCCATGGCAACAGAATCCTGTTCTACAGACTGGAAGCTAAACTGAGCAAACATCTATCCTGCAGAATATCCCTGCAATGGTTTGTCTAATGATTCTAATATGACATGAAGCACAGGATGCAGGCAGAGAATCACTATCTAATCAGCCCTTCGATAATTAACATTTCATTTTAACTAAAAGTACAAAATCCTTCCCTTGACTTAAAATGCAAAGAACTTCAACCTCAGTTGCACTCACTTTTCCAGAAGTTCAAATTGTGTGCATTATGATATTAATATTTCTTGCAAGAGTAAAACACAGTTTTTAGAATTCTACATAGAATTGTAGAATCATTAGTGCTGGAAAAGAGCTCCAAGATCATTGTGTCCAACCTTTGACCAAACAGCACCTTGTTAACTAAACTACAGCACTAAGTGCTATGTCAAGTAATTTCTTCACCATTTCCAGGGATGGTGACTCTACCCACCCCTCCCTGGGCAGCCTGCTCCAAAGCCTGACCACCCTTTCAGTGAATAAATTCTTCTTCATGTCCAATCCTAGTCTCCTCCCTGATATAGCTTGAATATGTTTCCTCTTGTCCTGTCACTTGTTACCTGGGAGAAGAGACTAACCTTGCTACAACATCCTTCCAATTAGAAAGTGGTGAGTCTCCTTTTCTCCAGGCTAAACACTCCCAGCTCCCTCAGTTGCTCCTTGTCAGACTTGTGCTCCAGACCCTTCACCAGCTTCATTCCCTTTTCTGGACATGCTCAAGCACCTCTATGTCCTTTCTGAAGTGAGGAGGTCAAAATAAAAAAAAAAAAAAACCAAAAAAACACCACTTCATGCATTTGCACATCATTCTTGCACAGGTTTTTCCTTGAAAACACAACAGATAGCTTGCATCCAAGGAAGTGTCACTTGTTGAAGGAATCTGGGCTGCTGAGGTTGTCATCAAACTAGCTGAATGCCATACTGGAGTATTTGAATCTATTCCTATGTTTCTTACTGTCTCTGTGAAACTCTGCAAGCCATTTAAACTATTATCTGCGCACATGGCCACAGACCATATGTTCATCATTTTCTATACAACCTGAAAGAGATCTCTGAGATGCTATCTATAGGTTCTCAACAGAAATCAAAGCTCAATTTTAAACTCTGATCGCCTTCAGTCCAACTACAAATAAAAAACAAAAAAACAGAAATCCAAAACCAAATCTTTAATAAGTAAATAACTAGGCATTACAAAACCGACGTTAGAAACAGCCATATGGCTTTTTATGGCAATTCACTTCTCCATTCTGCATCTGAGCAAATGGCAGTAGCACCCGAAATGGTGTTACAGAGATAAAATTAAGCGGCTTTGAATCACTAAGTTGCCATATTGATTAATACTGTAAAAAGAGCCCACTCACAAATTAATAAATTTGTATTCAAAAGAAGGTTTGAGTGGCCCACGGTAAAAGGGTTCTGGGGTCAAATACTGAGTAATGAAGATAAAATGGTATTCTGAATATCTGAACAGACACTTCAGCTATGTGTGAGGTAGGGATCTAGGGGGGGAAAAGGCATACTTCAATATTACAGACTCTTAAACAAAATATTTACTATGCACAGATAACAGACATGGGCATTTCTTTGTTTTTTTAGAGCTTTACTTCATAATCTTAACATTATTTTAATGTTTTCAATGCAATTTACATGAAGTTTAGTTCACTAATTTTGTTAACAAGCATATTTTCAGGTTTGTTGCGCTGTAACCAGCTTCTCAAGTATTACTTGGAACAAGAAGAAATTATCCTTGCATATTCAAAGGATCACTAGGCTCAAAATTTCAACTTACAATAGTCCTGCTTGATAAGTTTTAGATACAGCAAGAAGAGAATGGTGTGGCCCATGTTTCAACCCACAGGCATTTGTCAAGGACAGAAAGGTCAGCAGACCAAAAACACCAGTTTTGTTTCTTTTAGTCTCAAATTAGGCTTTTAGTGTGTACATAGGACAATTCTGTCTCTGTGTTACTGGCTTGGGAATTCTGCCAAAATCTTAATAAGCCCTACTTAATACAGAGACTTCCATATTCTGTGAAAACGTAGTAATTGCAATCACTGCAATAAGCAACCTACATGGGAACAGAAAGGAAGATGAACGGGATCTGGTTTTACAATCACACTTTTAGTACTGAAATGTACAACATAAATAGATACCAGAAGCACACAATCTGCATTCACAGAAAGAAAGCTGCTTTGCTCAGAAATAGTTCACAGGCATTCTTGTGAGCACGAAAATTTTCATCAGTGCACTGGAATTCTCCTGCATTCTTTTCCAGAAATGCAAAGAAGCCTTTAGTGTGCTCTTGGTCAGCATCGAGACATAAAAAGGGCCTAAAGTCTCATCATGGTAGAGTAGATGATATTCATCTTGCTAAACATAAGCTGGAGTTTTACTCTGCAAATTTGAGTTTAAACTGGAATTTCCAACACAACAGCTAATCAGTACTGACTGTATATCCCCAGCTTCATTTACGGACACTGATGGTGTCCATGAAGTAAAGATTGCAGTAGAAACATTAATACATAAGTTATGGATCCTGCCACAAATTTTCAAATCCCTGAAGACAAATACAAAAACAACAGGACAGAGGGTAGAAGAAAAAGCAAAGTGGGGCTGAGGAAAATTTAAAAAAAAAAATTATTTCTGATCATGCAAGATTTTGGGCAGGAGTAATCTTTAGGGGTTCCTGGGTGCAAACAATCACTATAGATCAGTCTTCCCCAGAACCTCGAATTCCTCGTAATTTTGATAAAATGCTAATAAACAGTATGCCTATATAATGTTGTGGTTAATTTTTCCCTAGTGTAGCTAGAGAAGAAAAAAGATTCAGCTTGAGCAAGTGTAAAAATTAGCTGTTGTGGAGTCTCAAATACAGCAGTTCACAGTTCAGTATCTTGAGGGGGCTCTTGAATATCTAGATTCAGAAAAAATTCTGCATACTGATAATACTGAAATATACTATGTCACCTCTTACTGGTTGATGAAATAAACCTAAAAAATACAAAGGTCATGAGTAGGATAAAAAAGACATTTCTTTACCTAAGTACAATTTTGCACATAAAACGTTTTTCTCTGTTTCTTTATGGGTTTTTTAGATATATATAAATTTATGTGTGCGCACACACAGAGATTACTATACTATTGGATCCACCAAAGGAATGAAAATGCCACAAAAAAAGATTACAATATCAAAGAGAAAAAAAGGAAAACTAGGTCTACTAGCTCTGTAAGGTGCCACACTGCTGAGTGTAATCACCAAGGTTTAAAAAACACATAACTAGACAGTACATTGAGATTTTTGAAGAATGGTGAAAAGAACAAGCTAAATTTTGCTTAAAAGGCCTGCAGACTTAAAGTTGGAGTCATGCCATCTTGAAACATTCCATTTGCCAAACTATCACGTTGTGACATCACATGTCATTGTAAAGCTATTGTTAGCAAATGCTGACTGCTCTGTGATGATTCCTTCATCCTTATGAAAAGCATCAATCATCTTTCAGGAATAAAAGCTGGTAAATCACGTATTTATAGTAAATTCTAACCAGAAACGGATTAAAACTTTTTGTCTTCAAATAAAAACTTCTGAAGATCAGTGTAACATTAAAATGTCAAATTATAACAAAAAGCACGCTTACAAAGATAATGAGGACAGTTTAAGCATGCACACAAGCCACCAAACCTTCCAGCTCTGCGTTTCTGTAATGAGATTAACAGAACTCCTGTGGCTGCCATCTCCAATCATCACTTAGATTATCGACTGGACTCCAGCCAAGGCTCTAATTACTACACAGAAGCAAAGTCGCTATTACAATAAATTTATTTAATTCTGTGTGACAGCTTACAAGGTTTTCCCCACACAGCACTGGTTCTTATACACAACTTTGCAGTCCTGTTACCTGTAACCGTTTCTTTTCTTGAAAAAGCTGGTTTCGTTTTGTGGGCGAAACCTGTGTCCTCTCCTGGGTAGTTGATCTCAAAAGTCTGTGCTCTTTTTCATCACAAAGACCATTTTCTTCATGTCTAACCCTTTGAAAAAACATGCCCAAAGTTAAAAATTAGTGGTTTTCACAAGTTTGTGTCTCAAGCAGATCAGAATGCTAAATTAAGCAGATCACAAAGCTGAATGTTACCTTTGGAGTGATAACACTCCATCACCAGAATGATTACATTTCGAACAGCTACAGTCAGAGAACAAGAGATGTTTTTTCCTTGGCATATCTTCCTTTATTATCTCAAACATTTACACTGTTTCTACAACACGATGAAGAAAGAAAATGGAAAGCTTGTATAGCTTTAGGCTTCCCCCAGCTTTATCATATTTCAGATATTTATTCATCATTGCCTTGAAAGAGACAAAACTAAGGCATGTAGTTTCTATCAATACAGAGAAAAATCTCTTAGACAGAAGTTTAGAAACTTGCCAAAGCCATTTTTGCAGCTTCTGTCAGCTTTTGGAGACAACGTTAGAGATCATCTGGAGTGTTTGCTCCACAATGCCAGATTTTACTTCTCTCTTGCACAGTGAGTTCTTTCAAAATCACAATCAGTGGGCCTCCTCCCAGTCATCTGTACAACCTTCAGTTGCAAATCCTTGCCTGACTGGACTCCAAGGTAATCGGCACATTATGCTAAGTATCAATTCCACAACCAGCCTCTCAAAACACACCTGCAAGCAATGCAAATCCATTTCGCCTTCCACATCCCCTACTAAGGGCATGTGCACTTGCAAAGGGCAATTGTGTTTCTGCGTCCATCTCTAGAGACACGTACATGCATCTGCACATAAAGAGCACAGACTCATTTCAGTATCTTCCTTAAATATTACTGTGTCTCAAATTAAGGGCTTTGAGGCACGATTTCCCACTGTAATCTTGCAAAGCAAATACATCCATACCACATATAAAACATGCATTATAAGTCTGGTGTAAGCATGATTAATCACACAATTATGATCTCCATGCACAGGTGTTTAACAAGTGTGTAAAACAAGAGGTTTTCATCTACTCTGCAGGGCCAGAAAAAGACACACATGCTTTACTCCCTCTCTGTGGACTACCGAATGTACTGAAAAAGCAAAATAAAGCCTCAGCACTAACATAGGTATCATTAAGCAATATAGACATAGTGACAGTATAGCTGCATTTCTGTATTAACAACATGCACCAAAGAGACATCCCTATTAATAGGTGCTAGGCCATCACTGTGCCTTACAATCATTACAGGTTCCTGTGGCTCCAACCAGCCCCACTTCCCAGCAGCTCTGAAGCCACCTTCTTCAAGCTGAAGCTGCATCATTCCTAGAGAGGTACGTAATAAATTTCCAAGTGGTTTATCAAAACTTAGAAAAAATTACATTATAAACATTTATAATGTTTATTTAGTTTATTTTCAGAACCTTCTTGGAAACTCCATGTGTATCTGTCTACTTGGTACTGCTGGAAGACAAACATCTCTGTGATCTCAAATCTGACTGATTGCACAACCACAGCATTTTTCATTCCTAAGCTAAACATAACCAAATCTGTCTCCCACCATATGCCCCCAATATCCAGTGTCAACATCAAATGCATTCACTTAAAACTTGATTTCATAATTTAATCAAGTAAAACAAAACTGGGGCATGAATTTCAGCTTCATATCTTAAATAAGCTGCCATACATACTTTTCCTGCAAAAAGATGAGATTGACTCAACTACAGTAAAATTGCAACAATCTGGTCTTCTGAGGCTAATCTGAATCTTTTTAATTTTCCAGGAGGTAAATAAAAAGTGTTCTTGGGTACATTGGTTTTGTTCCAATTCAAAATGAAAACAAAAACTGAAGCCTACAAAATTTCCTTGAGGAAGCAGTTATGTTTTCTACTGTACTATCTAAAAATACTGCTGGAACAGACCCTGTAGAGAGGACAAAGGGTACTCTTGCTGTATCAATGAGTCAGACCATAGACAAAGCAGTGTAAAAGGCTACAAAAATCAAGCAAGCAAATAAAAGGGTGTCACAACAGTAGTTGAACTTAAGCTCAAAGAAAGGATTGTGCACAAGGCAGAAAAGGGGAGAGGATATTCATCTGATCCTGAAGAATGGTGCTGCTCAGACCTGTGCAAAGAGAAGAGTTACAGATCTAGTCATCCAAAGAACAGGAGAACTTTCATAAATTTCATTACAACATCTATTTTATATATAAAAGCATTATATATACATTACACAGGATAAAAATAAGCAAACTGTATCTGAGAGATGCTTTAGTGATGCAATTTCTATGACAAAGAAGACAACACTACCTCTAATGCCAAAATCATTATTACAAATTAATGCATAGACCAAACACATCTTAATGACAAAATTGAGAATGGTGTATCTTAATCTTTAAGGAATGGTAAAGCAGTCTCTTAGAGCCTCAGAAGGTAGAAGAAAACAGCTCTGAAGGAGTGCAGCTTCTTTTAAACCTCCCTAATTACTAGATGCTATAAGTAGAGGTCAAAAATACCTTCAAATTCTCCAGTTTCACAAAAAAGTGTTCATCTGTACTGATTTTATCTAATTTTCATGTCTATCAAAAAATCACACTTGAAGGTATTGACTAGCACACTGCAGCCTTCATATTAACAAGTTGCCAGAAAACAAAAGGCTTTTCTTCTTTCATTTGTGCTATTGCATTTGAGAATAGCTTTCAATACTTAGAAAGTATTCTCTTATAATAAGACTAACTAGGAGCAAGGATGAAGACAGACCAAGAAACAGAGACTATTTTTTTTTCCTAAGCTATCCCTCTTGGGTCACCCAAAACATCTCACATTCCTCCCATCCTAAAGTTATCCCTTCAAGACAAGGTTTAGAATTTATTTCTGTGACTTCATACAGCGCTGAGCTCAATATTGCTATCTGAAGAAGTGGCACAAAAGGAAGCTCCCAAAGATCTAGCCATATCAAAAATAATCTGGTTTTTACTTTATATTTAAATATCCTTTCATTGCCTGAAAGGGAGCATCAGCATTAACTCCACAGGGAAGCGCTGCTCAAGCTGCGCTGCTGTTGTATGCTCAAGCTGCCATGTCAAGGATTCAATCCCATTCCCACTCAACATCAGTGAGAAATGTTCCATTTAATTTCCCAGTTCATCATAAGCAGTGTTTTTCAGGGGAATTCTGAAAGAATTGTACAAAAAATTTAAAAAAGGGTGCAGGGTGGGATTTTCCTAAACAAGTTCCATACAGATATGTTAGTCATTAAAACTCTTTATTATAATTATTCATAAGTTGTATTCTGCATTTTGAGAAAAAGAAGCATCATTTCATACAATGAATCAACAAACTTACCACTGCTCAGCAGCCCAGCGCAATGTTGCCTGAACTTGGGTAATGAACCTATTCAAAAAACTGCTAACTGAGGGATGCCTTGAAGGAAGCTGAAATTTCAAGGAATTTTTCTCCTTCTCCAGTTCTTCCAGTTTCCGTCTAAATTTATCAGCTAGAAATCAAAAAAAAATTTAAAAAATCAAACAGTGACAAAAGGATTCTGTTTTACCTGGGAGGAAAAAACAGTCTTTCAACAAAAAGTAAAATGCATCTCTCTGATGGTTCTTCCTCCTCTTCCTCTTTTCATAAAATATATTGGCCAGTTCTGCTCAAGGACAAATTAACAAGACTACAATGTAAAATATTGAATAACCAAGATGCCAGGCTACTTTTTTCTATGACAAGGACAAAACTGCAGGTTTCCCAGTACTTTTTTAATTTCATAGGGCTCCAAAAAAACAGGCTCAAAGTTATCATCCATGCTCTTTCTAGAGTAACAGCCAAGAATTAAATTCTAGGAAAAGTGCTACTCTTCACTGTTTCTATTTGTCTTAAAACTTAGATAGCAGTTACACACTTAAATTTTGACTGTACAAAAAATTTGTATTGTTATTAAATCAAGAACTGAGGAATCACACAACACAGTAGTATACTTCAGCAGAAAATGCACGTGCAAATATAGCAATTGAACAATTATCACATTCCAGGCTCTCCTGAATTATGTTCAGTTTATCACCCAAAACAAAAAAGATTTACTTTCAACTTTAAATAAAAATAACAGTAGTCCCTAAGAGACTACTTTGATTTTACCATATCCCTACACATTTCTTGAAGTAAACACTCTTCTGTGTAAGTTTACTTGTTTTCTGTCCCTGTGTAGAAAACAAAGGAACATCATTCTAACTACTCATTATTAATGCAGTACATGTATCTTCTATTGTGGCGCTGTACCAACAAAATCACATACATGACAAATAACAAGCCTACCATCCAAGACAGAACACCTTTAATGATACATTAGTCAAATCAGAGAGTTTTGAGCTAACCCACAAATGGAAAACCTTTGTAGTTCAGTACTCTGCTCGTGACCTCACTGCATACAATTTTGTGCGATTAGCAATTCTTTTAACATTTTTTATACAATATGCTGCTATCAGAATAGCATCCATCTGTGCATGCTTTTTATTGCTTATTTTCTTTCCTTATCCTCAGAGAGGATTTAACATGAGAAGTTGCTTACATTTGCTGTTTTAGCGAAATCATGCATTTTTACAATAATCACTAGTATTGACCTCCATTCTGCTTCTGCACCAACAGGGTAGATTAAAGACAGAGACCTTACTGATAAGACTAGATCTTTTCCCTGTCCCAGGACACTCTCATGTTGTCACTGGCAAGCAAAATGTCAGAAGGCACTTTCTGAAATTATCTCCCTACCCCACATGTATCCATGTGCATACTATTCCTGCAAAGTAGTGGAGTTGAAGCATACCTGTGATGCATTTCTCAGGGGCCACAGCTAAGTAGATTCACCCTATCCCTATTACCGCATGAAAACTGAAATTTGAGTTGAGACTCCAAACCCCATATTTTGACCAGAAAAACATATCAGCACTTGCATGCTAATATGTCATTTGGTATTTCCAACTCAGCCATCAAAAATACCTCTGTTAAACAGAATAGTAAGAGCTGAAAGGGTTGGCTAGTGACCAATGACCACTGAATGCCAAACCACATGGAAACACTTCCTTTTACTCACACCATTTGCCACTGGGCTTCCTAGGAGTTGTGGCAACCCTCTATAGCTATTTAACAACGTCGTCATTGTTCTTCAACATAATTAGGCTTAACTGTGTTTGTGTGTCCAGTTGTTTCATCATTCTGCTCCTACCCTTCCTGGCCCTAGAAACACACTATTTTGGGCAGGAAAACAGATGAGGGGATCCACATGCCAATTCCTCCTCTCTCTCTCATTAAGTCTTGGCTGCATCCTGCTTCATAAATTCCAATATACACAGTATTCAATTAGTTTCTACTAACAGACGTTTCTAAATAATTTGTTCCACTGGCATCTTATAAGTAATAAGATTGCTCATATCCACTTATCACTCTGCACTGAATGATTTTTTTATCCTTTTATCTTTTCAGCATCACACTTAAGAGACTTCAGTACCACTGAGCTGAACACTGCAGCGCTCAACTTTTAGAATCCTCTCCTGGAAAAGAGATCCCTGCCATTTGACCTGGCTGATATCTTCAGCGCATGGAGAGACCCAAGTGCCTCAGTGCCAGCTGCAGAGCAGGGAACCATACAAATAAGGCTCATATCAATCCAGCTTTTACTGCTGCGGCTCAAGAGAAATCTGGACCAAGCACAAGTAATGGAAATGATCAGAAGTCTAGCCAACAGGATGTGAAAGAGGAAAATCAGCAGGGTTCCTCAGACTAGCCGAGATAAAGACTGAGGCAACTTCCAGCATACTACAAGCCAGTAAGTTGCAAAGAAAGCAATAATGCAATGTTCCCTTAGAACTTAAGCCCTCAGTAACAAACCTGAGTTGCAGCAAATGATACATGAAAAAAATGTTAGATTTAGTCAAGCACTAAATCTAACTGCAGGGTTACACAGGAAATATCCTCCAGTGTTGGTTTTCAGATGTTGGTCAGACAAACATCTCTCAGGAATAGCTCTGGCAGAGTTTTAAGACTGAGGCCAAAAAAACAAATGCATTCTCCTGTTTGAACAAAGGAGAGAGCCAAATTCTGCACCTGGGATGGGGCAACCCTGGCTGTACGGACAGACCAAGGAATGAGACACTGGAGAGCAGCACCATGGAAAGGGACCTGAGGGTCCTGGTCAATGGCAAGTTGAACAAGGGTCAGCAGTGCCCTGGCAGCCAGGAGGGACAACTCTGTACTGAGGACATCAGGCACAGCATCACAGCCAGGCAAGGGAGGGCATTGTCCTGCTCTGCGGCAGCCTCACCTCCAGTGCTGGGGGCATTTTTGAGTGCCTTAATACAAGAAAGACATTGAACTGTTAGAGAGTGTCCAAAGGAGGGCAATGAAGATGATGAAGGGCATTGAGGAGCAGCTGTGTGAGGAGCTGCTGATCACATTTGGTCTGTTCAGCCTGGAGGAGAGGAGACTGAAGGGAGACCTCATTGCTGTTACAGCTTCCTTGAGAGGGGAAGAGGAGGGGCAGACACTGATCTCTTCTCTCTGGTGACCAGTGACAGGACCCAAAGGAATGGCCTGAAGCTGTGTCAGGGGAGGTTTAGCCTGAATATTAAGAAAATGTTTTCAGCCAGAGGGTGTTTGGGCACTGGAACAGGCTCCCCAGGGAAGCTGTCATGGTACCAAGTCTGACAGAATTCAAGATGTGTTTGGATAGTGCTCTCAGGTACATGGTGGGCTGTCCTGTGCAGGGCCAGGGGTTGTACTTTGACGATCCTTATTCCAGCTCAGAATATTCTGTGTGATCTCTTCCACCATATTTTTAGGATTTTCCAGCCAAGAAGTAGACACAGACGGCCTTTGCTACTGCTGAATCATCAGACTCCCAGACACAACTTGCTTTTACTTTCATTTTAATGTTTTAACAATTTATTCCAACAGAGAAAAGACCTTCACAGAATCCAAGAACTCACTGATAGACCAAGACACCAAAAAAAACCCACAAGCACTCAGGTATCTCCACCACAAAGAAAGGCTTAATACTTTCTCTACCCTATTCCTCACCTCAAAATAAGTTACTTAATGCACAGTTTACATGCCAAAAGCAATCCCCCCACTTTAATGAAATTCTTAAATGAACAAACTTTCAGGTACTCAATAAATACTGTTTTACAGAAGCATTTAAAATCAGGCCTAATTCTCTTTATCAGCCTTTTATTTCACTACATTCTGGTGCCAGCTTGTTGCCTTGATGAGTCCTACAGATACCCTAGGCAAAGCTCCTACTTCAGATCAAACAGTAAAAGTTAACTCTACAATTACCCTCCATTGCAATGCATTACTCTGCAATCCACTACTGCATGTGTACCTCAGACATCCCATTCATTTTAAAGCCAAACCACAGTACAGGCCTGGAAGATGTTGACTAACTGCTGTTCTCAATTAAACATCCAGCAGTCAGAAAACAGTAGTGTCTCCAATGATCATGATTTTAATAGCTTTGAGTAAAGGAAGCAATTTCCATAACTTCTAATTGACCATGTGAGAACATCTGGTGACCTCTACTTCTAGCATATTCTAACATTGGTTTTATTCCTCCAAAGAAAAGATTCACTTTATCAAAACTATTTATCATCATTTAAAAAACATTGAAGAAAATCATCTCAGCAAGGGCAGAACCTAATTTGCTAGGTGCTGCATATATTTATGTTTATTTATGTCTGCGCTAATAAGTAGGAAGATAATCAATCATGCTATTCTACAAATTGCTGGACACTTAAAAAGTGTTTCTTCACCTAGTTCAACTAGGGAAGGTCATTTCATCTTGCTCCACAGCTCAGCAAACAACCTGTTCCCTTTTGCCCTTGCATCCCCCCAAAATCTAAAGGTTCTAAAACAGGATTTGTGCAGGATTTACAACCATAACTCACACACTGCAGCTCTAAAATATTTTTCTTGCCTGCCAAATACTTCGAGAAAGACAATCTCCCCCATCATTTGCTTTCTTAAAAACTTTAAGGGTCCAAGATGACTGAAGTGTCTTGTATGCTCAGCACCAAAGACAGACAGGTATTTTGGAAGAACCAAAGAAGCCCCAGGCTCAGAACCAAAGACACCTCTAGCAGCCTCTATCCAAAACCACACACAGCAACAGGACTTTAGAGAGGAGACTAAGAACCAAGGTGCAAGGTGCCCCCTTTCTGTTCCTGAATCTCTAAGGTCTGTCAGCTAAAAGACTTCTCTTCTAAACACCAGAAACTTCTCTCTTCTCAGGCTATCTATTTTGGTCTCCAACATACATTGCAACAGAGAACACAAAAATTGAATTATGAATTATTTAAACACATACCCCATTTGGAAACTTGAGGAGGTTAATGTGGAGCTTGAATATGTGATTGAAACACATCTGGAGAGCAGACTAGTAAGCAAGGTGTGTACAGCCCAGTTACTAGCATTGGCCTCCTAAAAATAATTTGCAGGAGAAAATGCAGATCAATTAATATCCAGATATGGCATGTAAAGACGTATACTGCGATAAGAACTGAAGATATTACAAGCACCTGGGATACCTATCTGTTCTTAAGAATAAAATAATTATCCATTTAACATATACACAGTACCAAACATACATACAGTAGAAAATAAAGGTACTTGATACATATAAAATGGAGCTTCAGATTACTCTTGGATAGTCAAACAGCCAGCCCTTATCATGTGCTCTCTGGTCATCAGTACAGAGCAAATCTTTTCTACCTTCCATTTAGCCCTGCACATGGAAAAATGCAAAAAAAAAATTACTGCAAAGTCAAACTGTACACCTGGCCAAGGCTGGCTCACAGAAGTAGAGGGGTTAGGGACAGACATCACTGAAGCAACAGGAGAAGTAGAGTTATGCCTACCCTGCTGACTGTGTGGATTAACAGCAGAACATCTGCAGAGCAAAACAGTTCAGTATTGAGGCCCCAACATCTGCATTTCAGAAGGTCCTACTTTAAACTAGGTTTAGTGTAATGCCATGGATTGAAGGACAGATAGTTGAACCTCTCTGGCAACTCTACAGCACATCTTTAGGCTTTGTCTTACCTGAAAGAAAACCAGCCCATTGTACTACAAGACTGCTCTACAGTGCAAAGTAAAGCACAGTAAATGCGGACAATTGAGAGATTCCTTCCAAAGGCTCATGCACCTAATCTGAACTAAAATTATATTTGGGCCAGAGCCCATTAAATAAATCCAGCAGTCAGTGGAAAAAGCAGTTCCTGGGAGGGCCAGTAAACAGAGCCTAAAGCTTTCCAGACAAGGCTATAACCCCCTCGGGTACCACAGCCAAACATTCGTGTTCAGCTCATAAAAAGGTAGAGCAAAATGCAAATGTAATTATCCCACTCACTCACCACTTAACTTTTTCCATTCCAGTCAGAAAGGTAACTTTGTGCAATTTCACACTCCAGCTCTGCTTCTGAACTTTCAAGACTACTTTGAGGAACAAACCAAACTCCAGCTGCTGAACACCCTTTGGAGTCAGAAGCTACTGCCACAAAATTCACCTTAAAGCAGGAGGGCCAAAATCTGCAGGAGCTACAACTCTAATTCCTTGGTTTGTGTGTATTCCTCAGTTATTTCTCTTAGTACAGATGACAAACCCTTCTAATTCCTGCTGAGATGCTTGACTGATGGTTGCCTCCAGTTCTGGTGCTGTTTAAAGACTAGCAACCAGAAGAGTACAAGAGAATAAGTCTCCTGCATTCCTCAACAGATTTAAGGTACCAAAATAACCAAAATATTCAGCAATGACCTGATGTAGCATTTGATGCCACAAACTCCCCCTGCTGCAGTCAGCATCTGCTGCCTATCCTCAGATTCCTCCTCCTTTCCTAGCAATGGGACATCACTATACATAAATCAGGTGAGGGAGGAAAGGAAACCTGGTACTCAAACCAGTCCCTTCACAAGAGGCAATAGAGGACACTCTCTACAAGATTTCTTAAGAGGGAGGATAGCTCAAGCATGCTTTCTGCCTCCCTGCAAGCTCTGCATTTTCCACCCATCAGTTCATACCAATTACAACCCAGGAAACCGCTGCCCCCTTAAAATATATAACACTTCAGAATTTAGTGTGCTGAACATCTGTGTTGCAGCAGAGTTGGGAAGTCTGAAAGGTTTAAAATATACAAGAACAGACACTTGTTAGCTGTTATTACAAAAGGAAGCTTGACACATTGGCAGATATTTAATTTCCCTCCTCTAATTTATATTGAATTTAGGAGCATTCGTTTAGCATTGAACGAAAAGCTACATTCTTAGATCCTTTAACAGATGCTTCCTCCAAAGCACACCACCAGGATTTCCACCTACAGTTTACACCTCTAGTTAACATTGGAAAACCTGTGTCCCCAGAAAGAAACTTCTCCCCAGGAAGTCACTAGTGCAAAGCTTGGGGCAGACTTTTATGGCAAATTTTGACCAGTGCTCCTACTTCATAGAACATTCAGAGTAGCAACGTGACTGACAGACTGTCAGTCAGATCTATAATGTGTTCTCTGGCTGTCAATGACAACAGTTAACAGGATTTACAGGCACAAGCCATAGAACTCCACAGGTTTTGTGAGAGTGTAGGTACAGTTACTTTGAGCATCAGCAGGAACCAAAGCAAGAAGCCACAAAGCCAGAAGGGCTTTGTCCAGCACACCTCTGGGAAATATGGGGGTTGAGAGCCTAGTAGGAAAATATCCAAGTCCTGATTCGGACAATTAATTTCTCTAGTTACTTGGCCAATGTTAGAAAAATTTTGCCTTCTCACGTTACTTTCTCCTCACCTGGCAATGATGTAGAGTAAACTATCCTCACAGTTGTTATTTCTGGGCTGAATTTAAGGACATCAGGACTATTTGGATAAACTTACAATTTCCTGTAACATGACTGTCCTGAAAGGAAAGTCATTATTTACACTAGCATCTCACAGAGGAGCCTCCAATGGAGGTTTCAATTGTAATAAGCTCAGACAATGGTGGAGGAAGAAACCTTACTCCAATAAATTCACAATCCACAAAATAAATGACAGTCAAAGGGGCAAATGGAGAGAACAGTGCATCAGACCCACACACTGCATGAAAATTAGGGGCAATAATTTCAGCATACTAGAAGTAGCCTAAACTCCATTGTCCTTGATCTGACATTTCTGAAAAACAATGAGGTTTTTAGCAACATTTTAAATATTAGGATTTTCATAAATATTTCATATTAGAGCATAAACTAGCTACTTCTATAATTTTCTAAATGCAGGAGTAATCACATTTTTAGTGTGCCTGATAAGCATAACAGGTAGTGAAATAGTGGGCAGTTTTCTGCAAGTGACAACTTTGTAATTCATCTTTTTAACTGCATGAAAAGTACAATTTCAAACAGTCCATCTCTTCAGATTTGCTGCATTTGTAAAGTCCTCCAAACACCACAAGAGTTCACAGATAGGTATGTGAACATTGGAGACATCATTTCTCCTTTAGCCAGTTCACAATATAAATTAAACAGTGCCCACCAATTGTTTGCTTTTCACAGTCTTTCACGAAGTTTCCAATGAAACCAAGATCTTTACATTTCCAATATGACTTCACAATAAAAATAATTTACAGTAACATCAAAAGTTACATTGAAAGGGAAGAAAAAGCTGACTGCTTGTGCACTTTATTTGATAGCAAGATTATTCTGCAAGCAGTGCTGACAGTACTGTCACTACAAATGAGATTTTAGAGAAGTAAAAAAAACCACATACCACTGACTCCAAGTCAAATCTGTACCTCTAAAAATGTCAGGCTATGCAGCACAACGGCACAGACAACTATTGTGAATAAAATTCTACTCTGAAAGAAATCTCACAAGACAAGGAAGCTCTCAGAAATCAATGCAAAGCCCCTTGGCTTGCAACACAGTTCCTTCTTTTATTGGAGAGGGTAGAAGAAAAGGTTTGGTGGATGCTTCCAATCAGTGCAGTTCATATACAAGAACAGTCAGCTGTATATCAACATCAACTGCAGGTGATTCAATCCCAATTCACCATGTCCCTTTCCTTGTTCCAAGAATCTCTAAGCCAACATCTGTCTACCTTCACTGCCTCTGAATAAATGCCATGGATTGATTAGAAAACAGGTGAGTCAATTGCAGTTCCCTACAACTCCTTATACTGATACCTGTCATTTTTATAAAATTCTAAATACTACAGAAAGAAATTTTAAAATTGGATGGTCTATATCTGGGCTTTTATATCAAGAATTTTGTAACTAGAGACAGTCAGATTATGTTGGGACTTTTTCATACCAGGCTCTATTTAAGCACACATTGTGAGTCTAAAGTACTTTGTTCCAGCTGTCAAACAAAGAAGAGGATCTTTTATTATTGCCTAACCTGAATATATTGAGAACACCCCCCTAAAGCATACTGTTTGAAGGATATATTTTTTTTTTTTTGTGAGAGAAGCCACAAAGTAGTACAGATAATTTAAGCACTGCTCCACAAAGGTTTATCTTCATACTTTTAAAAGCCATGTTAAAAAAAACGCAGAACAAAGTGGCACAAAAGCTAAGGAACACCAGCAAGTAGATGTAGAGCTGCTTTAAGTTGAAGTTTGGAAAAAAACAACACAGATTTTGAAGTGTGGTGTCTATTAAACTATGCTATGTTTCCCAAGGACTACAACAGGGGAAGAAATCAGCTTTCTGTTCTGCTTAAGCCATCAGCTACAGAAAACACCATCAAAACAAAATGCAATTAGGCAACAATATCTCTCTTCTGTGGCAAGGCATGCTGATGAAAAGGTGTAAAATACTATTTCTTTTTAATTGAATATTACACACAGAGAACTATAAAGAGAATATAAATGTATACATGCAGCCCCAAAGCAATTGCTTTGAAAACTTCAGTGGGGAACTCTACAAGGAAACTTGGAGCTTCTAGAAACAAAAAGTAAGAGAAAAGATAAAGTAAGTCTTTTTGGTAACAGAGTTGAGAACAGTATATCCATTAATTATGGATAGTACCTGGATGCCAGAATTTTACTTTAGGCCAAAGCAATCTTTTTTCTGCCTCTCTCATTCCTTGCATTCTCCTTCTTGAGCTCCCACAATACTGCTCAATGTTTGCTTCTATTCCAGGTCCCCACTCTCGCATTTAATAGTCTTCATAATCTCAAATATATACAGTACAGTAATTTCACGACCATAAGGCGCACTGGACTATAAGGCACACCCCCCAGGAGTCGGCAAAATTTGCAACTTTGTAGATCATATAAGGCGCATCGGACTATAAGTGCACTTTTTTTTTTGCAGCAAGGCTCCACCCCCAGCTCGCCTCGCACGGTTGCTGGCCGAGGTTCCACCTCAACCGGGCAGCCATTGGCCCCCGTGCCCGCCTGTACCCGGCAGGGGCGGTGCCGCAGGCCCCCTGGGCCCACCCCCAGCCGGCTGCTGTGGCACTTCCAGCTCCCCCCACGGCTCACGGCTCACACTTCCCCTTTGGCAAATGTCGCAACTTTGTCCATCAGATAAGGCGCACTGGACTATAAGGCGCACTTCCAGGTTCGAGGGAAAATTTTAGTCAAAAGGGTGCGCCTTATAGTCATGAAATTACTGTAATTTCACAATCATAAGTCACACCTGATTATAAGCCTCACTTCCAGGTTCAGACCAAAATGACAGTCAAAATGGTGCAGCTTATAATCGTGAAATTACTGTAAATCTAATTTCATTGTTTCTTCCTTATTCCCAGTGCTCTTCAAGAACTAAAACTTTACCATCAAATTAAGCTGATAGCCTTCCCCAAGCACTCTGCACCAGTAGATGCAAAATCAAAAGCTGTTTTAAAACTATTTTAAAAAATAAAGGCAAATTTAAAAATATCAAATAAAATATGCTTAGATCAGCCTAGTCACTTTTCCAAATTCTACCATCCATCACTGTTCTAGCACGCAGGAGTTACACCATTCTGCTTCATACAGTGAAGACCATATCCTAAAAAAACGAGCAATAAGAGAGAATGGTTTACAACATTTGTCATTTGTTCTCAGGTTATGCTGACTGTCAAAACAAAAAAAGGATTCACAAACATTAGAATTTCATGGAATCGTGCAATGATTTGCATTAGAAGGGACCTTTAGGGTAATCTAGTCCAACCCAACTGCAATAATCAGATATCCCTTCAACTAGATCAGGCTGCTTAGAGCCCCATTCAGCCTGACCTTCAACGCTGCCAGAGATTAGGCATCCATCCATCCACCACCTCTCTGCAAACCTAACCCAGTATATCAAACACATTCATTGTAAAGAATTTCTGTCTTTTATCTAGTCAGATCCAGTAACTTCCACCAGGAAATTATTGCTCCAGGAATCAAAATTCAATGTCAAATAAAACAATTTAAACACAGAATAGCTGCTGACTGTTAATATTTGGTGATTGGTTTCCTGCCCTTATTAATCAATTTCCTCTCAGCAATTCGTGGGTACCCTTACACCCCAGTTTTTCCCCTCATTGTTTCTGCCCCTTGATCCTCTTCCCTGCTCACATCTTCCAGCTAGCATCTGCTTCTCTAGTCTACTTTCTTTTCCAAAAAGAGAAAAAAATACCATTTTTTAGCTGACTTACACCTACAGTTTATTTAGCTTACATATACAAGTACTAAGCTGTTGTATATACCCTACCATCTTCAACATTGTTTTCCCAAGTCTGGTTTTGGTACCAAATCATAAACACAAAACTATTTTAATAATTTTGGACGGTACGGTGGAAATGTAGTTGGATCCTGCAACTTCCTTTGGAAACCCAAAAAAAAAAAAAAAAATCAAACTAAAAACCTGCAAAAAGCTGCATAATCTTTTCATAATCTTTTCTATCTTTTTTCCATCTGGAAATTAATCTCAAGCACACTTTGTCCTATTGATCCTGAATTTCAAAACATCCTGCATTCCTGACATTCCCAAAACGTCACCAAATTCTGTTAAAAAAACTGAAAGTTTGTGGGGCTCAGAGCTCTGCACGAAGTGAACTTCTTTGAAGAGTCTCAGGCTGAACTGGATCAAAGCCACATCTCACCACAAGAATCTCAGAGGAGGCATTTCCTCTGCTATCAAGTTGTACTTTGGCAGCCTCTTATTAGCTTAAGCAGGTTCTTATTGTAAAAATTACTTATGTTTTGTTGAGCTGATGACTCAGAGACATGACCTCCCTGAAACAGAGTTCTACCAACAAATCATGGCATTGGGACAGTCAATGCCACCACCACATCCAACCTGTTACAGAGGCTTCCAGAAACAAAGGTAGCAAATTTGTCAAGCTTAGTCTTGGAGTAGCTCAAATTCCACCACCAGGGAAAAAGAATAGAACAACTAAATACAAGGCAGGCAACCACCCCACACTGTGTGAAGTAGGGTCAGAAGATGATGAAAGGCTTAGATGATTTGCTTAAGAAATCCAACATTCTACAAACAAAGCAGAGTAAGAATACCTCAAAATTCTCTGTTTACCCATTCTCATCCATACACCCCTACTTTTTCAGAATTCTTTTGTGGAATTATCAACAGCTCAGGAGTATTACAGGAAGCAAAACAGCAATTAAGAGTTGTTTGATTGCCCTATGGGAAGCTGACAAAACACTGTGTCTGCTCTGCATTGAAAAGATTTACATGAACACATGAAAGGAATTAGCATACAAAGCCCCAGCAATGTAGGTATATTTTCCTGCTGGTTCCCATAAACTTCACAAAATACTGGATGCTAACCAAAATATCACAGGAGCCTGCAAATCACACACATAGTATAAAAAAGGAAAATAAAAAAAGGAAAACCCAGGAGTAGTTATAGGCATAATGAAGATGGCCCATCCAGAAACAGTAATTTTTCTTAGTCCACACTTTCTTTTCATGCATCTACACATATCTATGTTTTAAGGCAAAGAGAAAACATTTGGGATATACCATTGGCATGGTTTCATGGAACAGGTTGGTTCTGCCATGCCTGTGCCAAGTGGCTTCAAGTCACACTGGGTACTCTCCCATGAACACCGATTCTAGGTGCTGTATTATCAGTAACCTTATTTCTTTCAGCTTCTAGGTCCTCTCTCTGTAAAAACACGGATAGCAACAATTGCTCCATAGGGGTCTCATTAGGCTTAATTAACACCTGTGAGAGATCTTCAGATAAAAGGATAGGTGTAATTACACAATCTGAACTGCTGCTTGCCTAAGAGACCTTGTATTAACCCTTTCATAATTTGAGCTTTGCAGACTGTTTCATGAAAAAGGCTCTCCCCCACTGGAGTCACCTCTTAACCTTCCCGTTTCAAAAGCAGATGAAGTCCATCATCTTTCCTGCTTTAACAAATAGGATCCTGGGATTTTTTTTTTAACATTATTCCCCACCCTCCTTCCTTTCTCATATACATTTTAACTTTTTACATTTACAATACTCCTTTCATCCTGCCTCTGATCTCCTGGAGTGTTTCAAGTGTAAAAACTACTCATCAAGCACACTGGACAGTAGGTAGAGCTTCTCAGGAGGAGGTCAGTATAGGGAGGTCAGTAGGGGGAAGAACAAAGGCTCTCTAAGGAAGTTCCACACCTCTTTAACCCTACTTTGGTGCCCTTCAGCAGTTATGAATCAGAAAACATCCCATCAACCACAAAATGCAACCAGAGTCCTGCATGGATTGTGTTTACAGAGGAACAGCAGCAACCACCCAAGGACAGCCACTGCAAGAAGTCCAACCTCCCCCAGCACGCAGATCCACACAAGAGCCTCGCAAATGCCCAACATGTGTAGAATGCAGCAGTGCCAAGGCACCTTCACTGGTCCTCACACTATAAGCTGCAAGACTTGAAAATTTCACATACAGGTTTCATTGCCCTACATAGTGTGAGCCCATGAAGTGTCACTGCCTCCAGCAGCATATCCCCCTGCTCAGCAGAGCCTCCAGAGGCTGGAAATGAAAGCCGTCAGAGCAGTGTCTGTGTTGACAGATCCAGGTGGGGAGAGAAAAGAGGAGAAAAGATTTTATCATCATACAGCTTCACATAAACTAATCTCTACTTTCTTTGTAAGTTACAATCAAATAGCACTACTACACTAGTGAATCTTGCTATGAATTTCACTCTGTGCCAGTACAACCACACAATCTGTTTTACCATAGCAAAATAAACATTTCTCTCCAGCCTTCCACTTTGACTCTGTCCAGTAGCATCCCCTGCAATTGAAATTGTTTGAACAGATTGTCTTCGAAGTAACAAATAATATGTTAATGTGGTTGTTAACAGCAACCTCCATAAACACCTAATGTTTTTTCCCCTTCCAAATACCTCCTGCAAATCCAACAGAAGAGAGCTGAGCTGCTTTCCCCTCCCACAGCCATTCAGCTCCTTTTTGCTTTACCTCAACGGACAGCTTAAGAAGAACTGCGGTAAAATATGTAGATCAGACAGATGGCATTTGCTGTTCTTTTCTCAGTCTTGCTGCTCAGTGGTTTTAAAAAAAACACAATAATTCATTACTTAGGTAGTCTCAGGTAGATCCTGAGCTCCACTACAACTTTTTCTTATCCATTTTGGAGGTGGAATTATTTTATTTACCGGAAGTATCAGAGCCTTCCACCAGAGCAGAAAGAGATACTGGAGTAGAGCAAGACACCTGAAATAACTGAGTATTTCAGTATTTGCTTTTAAGTTTCTCTTCAACAATCCTCTCCCTACTTTAACAGATGTGAAGAGCAGCTAGTATCTTCACTTCCTAGCTGGAGGAGTGGGGCAGGATGGTTTGGTTCTCCTTTTATTTTTCTCTTTATGCTATCTACCACCTTCACTCTGGAGTGCGCTTATAGCTCCCTGCTCCTCCCCACAACCAAACTTCTCTCTTCCCAAATTATATCTGGCCATTATTTCTCTAATATATTACTAAATACCCAAGAAAGCTATTATACACACATACACATACACGTGGCCATCCTCTTGAAAGACATCACTTTTTGTCATACACTGAAAACTGTTTCTCTTTTATTTCTCTTTTCTTTTTATAAAACAAGTAATAAGATTAAAATACAGAAAATCACTGTTATTTGGTTACAAAGCAATGCAGAAATAAAAAAATAAGCCAATAGATTTTACTCTGAAACATCACTGTTTGATAAGGTTTACTGGAATTTCAGTTAACCAGCATTCAAACTGCAATCTAGGCAGTGGTCATTTCTAAGCAAGTTGTTCCCTAGCGATAAAAGACATGCAAAAAGTTTTCATTATTTATTTACTAGAGTCTCCACATTTCCACACATAACTGCTTCCAAACAATAAGCTCCCGTCAAGTTAGTGTTCCATCAAATCTGTCAATTGCAACTCATTTGGCACTACAGGACAAGCTGACACATTGCATAAAGGTCAAGTGGAAAAATGTCCCTTCCACTACATCAGTGTCTAGATTGGTAAAGGTCACTCCATCCAATAATTGCTACTACAGAAAATAACTTTGTTATAATCTACATCATAGAGGGGGAAAAAATAGTTCAAGTAGTTAATTTTTTCCCAAGACATGACAAACTAACATTACTGTCACTTCATGACTGGAGTTCAATGGGTTTTGGAGTATTTAATTAGAACTCAAAGGGCTGTTGTATGACAAGTGATGATACACCCATTTTATGAACAGCTCAACTGAAGCAGATTGAAACACCTTGCCTAAAGTTAAAACAGCAAAAAGCAAACATGATTACGTAGACTACAACAAAACAAAAAAGGAAATCTGCTCTGGGTATGTTGTTTTTTTTTTTTCTTTTAGCTCCCCATTCCTGTCTCATCAAAACCTATTTTTTCTTCTTCAAAAAGTAGCACTTTAATGATTAGTAACATCACAGTATGTTGTAAAATACAAAGTTATTATATACAAATACAGAAATTTGCATCAAGCTACTTTAATTTTGGAGCTGAAAACCTAAGGCTAAGTGATCAAAAACCCAACCTACACAGACACATGACCCTTGTCACCCAGGGAAGCCTGGAGTTGTATTGTGCAATGATGGAAGAGAAGGGAAAGGAAGATGTTCAGGTTCCCCTCATCTCTACATCCCCCCACAACTCAATTCATACACAACTCTGTTTATTTTCAGCTTCCGTTACTAAAAAAACATTTTAAATTCAATATTGCTTAAGATTCAGATCCTGTATCATCAAGACAAGTTTGGAAGAAATTTGGCAGTTACTGGGAAGAGTGTAGAACTATTTTAGAGTCAACTCTAAAACAAGCAAAAATAAAATAATCATGCAATCAATGCCCTGATTGTAAGCACTGGGTTTCCAGATTCACTACAAAGCAAGCTAGGTCTTACTAAACTTTCCAGTTGCCCTGCATCCTAAAAAACCTTTAGACTAAAACAAAAAGAAACAACATTCTGCTAAAGAAACAAAGTTAACCAGAGACAACTGCAACTCAGCCCCTAAGATACAGAAAAACATTAACCTGAATGTTTCCAGAATAAGACTAAGGAAAATAAATCACCAGAAAGAACAGAATCAGGCCATTTTGTCAGTAAGTAACGCAAGGGATACAGTAACAGGCATCTGAAGACACATACCGCTTGTTCAAAACATTATCCCTCCATTAAAAAGAAAAAATCTGGTGTAGCACAGTAACATGTATCTCCTTTCCTAGGTTTTCACTTCCACAACGAAGAGAAGGCTGGAAGCTGGCAAAGGGACAGGGTGGCATTCTTCAGACCTCTTCACTGCTACTTCAGTTGCTGTATGCAAGAATGGAAGTGATGTTTGTTTTACCCTCTGGCAGGTTTCCTACCTGTGTCAAATTGAAGTAGTTATTCAAATATACTCAATAACAACAGTATCAAGACCTCAAAAAGCCACAATGGTTTCTTCAGTGACAAGCACGATGAATAATGGTAGCATCAGAATGTTAGGTTGCAGGCAGTTGCAGAAAACCCAAAACAAAACAGTTTCTCATTAAGAGACAGAAAATATAATTTTTAAGTTTTTTAGGCTAACGAAGCACTGTTTGATGAATGTCCCTCAATGTGTAGATGCTTTACCTGTAACTACATTGACACAAAACAACATTCTGAAGAATATCACCCAATAGATGCTTACTCTGTAAATAAAATTTGCCCTTGGCCAGCTGTCTCCTATCTGAAGAGGTGAAAGCTTACGGATCCATAACCTAAATATAAAGAATCTCATATTCACTGAAGCTAGTGGGATTCTCAGATGTGCAGGCTGGAGTGGTTACATGAGCCTAAGCTGCAAGAAAAAAATATATTTTGCTTTATAAAGGCCTAAAAAGAATAGCTTGCAGATGCTACCTTCTACCTTTGCCAGCACGAGTACATACAAAAAAACCATGGGCATATTACACCAGCAGAAGAAACCAAAAACACTCTTGAAGTGACAAAAATTGTTAGACTAGATCAGACCAGGGTCCATCCAGCACAGGATGCTGCCTGCAGCAGTTGTTGGATGTTTCAACCCTCAAAGGATGGAGAGAAAAGCCTACAGGGCAGCCCGCCAGTATCTGCAATATTGCACCCACCTCTGGTGCTGGGAAATCCTATAGACCTCCTTCAGCAAGTTCCAGGAGAGCATTTAGAAATAAACCCTCAGACAAAATCTCTTCATGCCAACTTTCAAAAAAAAACTTTCCAGAAATAACTTTTTAAAACACATTAAGGCAGAAGGTAAAATCAGGTTCAATAGGCAACATGTCAAATACATGAAAGAGTGTAATAAAAAATGCAACAAAGTATTTGCATAAAGTTTCCAAGAAAGTAAAATTCTAACATTATTCTAAAAAACCTTGCATTGAATACTTTCCTACATTATTTCCCAGTTACTGAGCTCCACCAATGATCGAAAACCTTTGTTTCTAAAAACAAAAAAAAGTAGAAGTTCTTCCTAATGCCACATTATTTGCATTGTCATCACATTCACCTTTTTCCTCCATTGTTGTTAAACAAGATCATTAGCATAAAAGTAAAAAAAAAAACAAGTGAGAAATAAATTTTGTTATAAACAGCAAAAATATCTCTTGTTCAGTTCAGGCATTCCTGGTCACTTCATCCAGTCTCAGAAATTTTCCTTTGAAAGCTAAACAAACTGTTCTTGTACTTAACATGGCTCTTTAAATTCCTTATTATCTACACAAAGGGCTAGGATACTCAGATATTAAGATGTCCTCTAGCACTGTGGCTTCTTCTCCTTTCCTAGTTTGGCTTTATTTCTAAAACAGCATCTGCTGGGGTTGAATTTGCACAGTAGGAGCCTTGGCAACTCCTCACAGCAAAAGTCAAGGCAGTAAGCAAATAGCTGCTTACTGGACAGCCCTTTTGCCAGGAAGCGACCTCAAGCAGAGTATTTCTGAATGAACAAGTACAAAACACCAGAGGACAAAATCCACCCTGAGACAGCAGCTCTGACAGATCTGTATTTCCCACTGGTGTCACTCTGGTAATTAGCACTTCCTTGTCTGCTATGGTCATCCCCACAGATTACAGTAACAAGCAGTTGCTTATGCTTGGAAGCAGCTGAGCAATAAAGGAAGAGGCCATTTAAATATTGATCAAAAACCAAGCATGGCAAGAGCACCACCTGCACAAAGACCACGCACAGGCAGTTCAGCATTGAACACATCATAATACTGCTGAAAATACCTCAGATCTACAGGATGCTTCCCAAACAGGTATTGGAGGCCAAATTGGGTTCCTCACCAAAAGAGGGAAGCAGAATTCATGATAGAATACCAGGCTGGAAAGTACCTCAGGGATCACCTGATCCAACCTCTCTTAGAGATGCACAGTCTAGACAAGACACCCCAGGACCCTGCCCAGCTGAACCTTAAAGGCATCCAACACTGGGAAATGCACCATTTTCCTAAGGAAATTATTCCAATGACTGACATGTCTCATTGTGAAAAATTTTCCTTGCGTCCAACCACTATCTCTCTAGGAGTAATTAGTGCCCAATACTCCTCGTTTTTTCATGTGTTTCCTTGCAAAAATGAACTCTCCATCTTCTTTGTAGCCACCTTTTAAACACAGGAACATGGTGACAAGGTCTCCCCCTAAGCCTTTTTTTCTAATGGCTGAACAAACCCAGTTCTCTCAGCCTTTCCTCACATTTAAGGGTTCCAGTCCTCTAGTCATCTTTATGGTCCTTCTCTGGACCCTCTCCATCCTGTCCACATCTTTTTTTTGTGTAGCAGGGAACAAAACTGAACTCAGTATTCCAGGTATGGCCTGACAAGTCCTGAGTAAAGTGGGAAAAAGTTGCAAAGCAGGCCAGTCACGAACTTCATGAGAGTTGGCAGTGATGAAATATTCATTCAACGTTTTGACCTCACCCCGAGTTCCCAAGAACATTCTTTGATTGGAAATAAGCACAGCACCAGCTTCATCCTAACCTTCAAA
This sequence comes from Catharus ustulatus, assembly GCF_009819885.2. Classification (NCBI taxonomy): domain Eukaryota; kingdom Metazoa; phylum Chordata; class Aves; order Passeriformes; family Turdidae; genus Catharus; species Catharus ustulatus. The sequence continues at coordinate 44,743,731 of NC_046223.1, read as the reverse complement.
AGGAGTCTGCAGCAGTTAGTTAATCTTGGCTGAGCAGAATATTAACATGAAGGAAGCCTATCTCTCTATTGCGAGTTGGTTTGGGTTGTTACTTTAAACCCCTTTGCATAGAAGGGATGACTGGCCTTTTTTGTGACTTTTAACCCCAGTATCATTTGTCTACTTGCTTGGAAGCCAAGATGATAGGTTTGTGTGCTACCCATAGCTTCAAAAAAGACTTCCAACTGTCAAGAGTCAATTGGCCTGCAGATGAGAACTGAGAAAAAAAGATCTATTATTTCACACTGTCTTCTTGATTTTTCCAAAGGTTATCTGGTCTACTTTGGTAAAGGGAGACTTTCTGGTCACCTAACGGGGTTGTAAAAATGCTTTCTTTGCTTTCCCAAGAGTGTTCAAAAAGTTCTGCACCCCAGATAACATTTGGCAATTTTTAGATAGGCATTGGAGACATTAGGAACACTGTGTGCTGTTACATTACAAGAAAGATAATTCTTGGATATTAAAAATGGACTTTGGTAATTCTGGGCAGATATGAAACATAATTTTGTAGTAGATAGGGAAAAAAAATTAAGATTGTGTAAAATAAGCATGAGAAAGAAGACACTCTTTAGGTCTAATAGGCATCAACTATACATACCTGAACAACCAGCCATACAAACAACTCTTTAGATCTTCCCACAAAGGATTGTGAACCCTGAAGGTATGTATCCACCTTACATGAAAGAAATTCAAAAACCCCTCATTGCTCTTGGCAAAGAGCACAGTAGCTTCTAGAATCCTGTTCCAAAAGTGGGGAAGGCACACAAGCCACTGACCTGCCCACTTCTGTTAGAGGAAGAATGGATTTGGGGAAGTGTAAAGAAGGTCAGGCAGCTCACTGGACTCCTTAGCAGGGAAGTGGGAGCACAGAAATTCATTTTTCTAATGGAAACAGAGGAAAGGTTGCCTCTTAGGAAAGGGAGAGCCAGTAGTGTTTATAATCAAGGAGGGTACACTTCCCCGAAGAAATAATTTTTCCATCTCTACTAACTTCAGAAATCAAAACTGATTTTGTAAGAAAATATTCAGTTTGCTATTAGTTGCTCTTACCAGCATTCACACTGAACAATTAAGACACATTGGCAAGGAGGTTTCTGTTAAGCAATTGTACATTATAAAATAAAAGCAGGAAAAAAGGGCTTCCAGACAAATTAAAAGCAGGCACAGCATGCAAGGCAAACTTGACCCCTGACTTCAGAGAGACAGGAGAAATGATGCTGTTTGCTTGCACCCAAGGAAGGCCAGGAAATATGGCAGACCTCACTAATGGCACAGTCCCTACAGGAGCATACATGGAGGTACAAGAAACCTCTCAGAACAGGCCTGAACTTCAAGTTTGCTTCCTTCCAGCTACAGCCTGGAAGATGCTTGTCTAGCAGAACCAGCTACTTTATCCCTCTGAAGGATTTCAGCCCTCACATGACCTACACCTCTTGCAATCTGCACAGAACTGAGCACTGGCTTGAATAGGAACTGAATTCATTGTTTTTCCCCATCTGAGCAAAAGTAGCATTTTTCAGGAGACTTTAACCAGCCAAAAAAGCTTCATTTCACTTTTTTTGACATTATGAATATTTTTTCCCTACATTCAACAAACAAGTGTGTCACAAGCATAGAAAGTAAGTCAAATACAGCTCAGCTGCTTTGCTGCCCACACTGTTCCCAAGTAACTCCCATCTGTTTGCACTGGTGAAGCATTCACCATTCTCACACAGACAGGCAGCCTCGCCTTCTCCTTTCTTGATTGAAAAGGAAAGGACTTCTTGTCTTTTTTTTTTGCTCTCTCTGAGAGAAGTAATAGCAATCGAATAACTTTAGCATGTAAGGTTGCCCCTATATATTCAGCTGAGTGGGTCAGTCAGTACAACACCTACAGGTAGGAAGAGCCTAAATATTTTGAAAGCAGGAACAGGGCAGAGAGAAACACCTCTGGTAGAAAGTAAAGGGCAGGTTCATCCAACAAGCAAAGTGGCAACAGTGCCTGACATGGGGAGTAAAAACTGTTTCTCTACCAGATTTCTCTCTTCCTTCTTACTTGGAACTTCATGATTGTTTACAAAAATGTTAAAAAAAAAAAAAGTCATTTAAATGAAATGACAGCACCCTATGTATTCCTCATAAGTCCTGGGAGTTACAGGTGTGGACATAAACACCTGAGATGGGAAATATAAAACTTCACAAACTCAGACTTCACTACACACAACCATGAACAGATTTTTTATGGCAGAATAATTATACCAATCTAGTAGCAGCGCTTCTGCAGGCACATTGCTCTGAAACAGAATTCTATTTTAATTCTGAAGTAATTCTACTTAGAATTTTTTTTTTTACAAATAATTCTTGGTTTTGTGCCCCTCAGTATCTTCAGTATTTCTTTCCCTGGAAGATCTTGTCACTTTACACGACATTGAGTTGCTTTGGGTTTTTCACACATACACATTGAGCCTTCTTACCTTAGGTTCTGCAAGGGAAGTGACATAGCCTGACCAGAACCTCTTTGTTCAGAGTTCCTCACTATTTTCATTATTATTAAACAGCACCAGGACTACCAGTGATTAAAGCCTACATGTGAATGGGGCTATTTCAGCTCTTGCTCTAAAGTGTTTTCTCCACCACGTAAAGGTAGTAATTAGAATATTTCAAACCAACACCCCTGAATATCAATATGAATTTGAGTTTGATTTTAATTACAGCTGTGTACTTAAAAGAACTGAGCTTTTTGGTTTTTTCCTTTTGTTTGTTCTTAGAAAGGCCAGGACAGCAGATTCTCTATGAACGTGGGCAACAAAGTATGGCATTTGGCCTGTGAATACAGAGCAGCAGATACTGCTTGTACACATTTGAAGGAGGTCAGAGTCAGTGTAGCTTCCTTAAGTCACCAGAGCTACCTTCTCTAACCTGCAAATGCAAGACCTCAGCAGAACTACTAATGGCCTATTGAGCTTTCTGCTTCCAGTTCACCAGTCTGACTTGCTCAGATTAAGGATTGAAAAATCAGTTCCCCTTGAGTGGTATTTGTTAGAGGAGGACTTTTCAGCAATAACACTACTAGTAGGCTTTGCACTGTTCTGGGATACAGCAGTAACATTTTCTCTCTGCATTCCTACATGCTCATAATTAAGAGAGTCATTTAATTTCGAATGACTCCTGTTGCAAAAGTTCTTGCTGTCACTCAGGATTCACACTGAAAAGAGCCCAGCTTCAACCCAGTGCAGAGGTACAGCCACAAGTCATCTCATTACATCATATGCTTTACTTACAAAAAATTAAAAATACATGAGGGCATTTCATACTCATTTGATAACACAAGAAAAATTAACTTACAGGTTATATTGCTTGAGGAAGTTTTAAACATACATTTCACTTTAAAACTATAAAACCCTTAGGACTAAAAATAATCTGCTTCAAAAAACAGATAAAGTAGAATTAAGTTCCAGAACTGGGCTGACATTCACAATCCTATTCATATGCCTTCATTTTGGATGCCATTATTCATTCCAAATTATGTACAACTCTAGAAACAACAGATCATTGGTGTGACTGCTTGGTTGATCTACACCTATATAAGGAAAACTAAGGATGGGGAAAAAAAACAAAATCACACTGTTTAGTGACACCAGCTTTTTCACCTGTGCTTTCAGAAGACCTTTTATTAGCAACATTCCTCCAGAAGTCTCTAAAAACACAGTAATTTCACGACTACAAGCCGCACCATTTTGACTAAAATTTTGCTCCCACACTGGAAATGCAGCTAATACTCAGGAGCTGCTAATATGTGAATAATTTTCTGACATTTCCAACCCCAGAAGTGGAAACCGAGGTGCTGAGTCAAGCAAACTGCCAGTAAAAGCCGGCATTTCGCGATTGTTACAAATTGTTACTCTGCGGCGCCGCGGGTGGAGCCTGGTTCCCTGCAGGCAGCACGGGGTGGGGAGAGGCAGGAGAGCTCTCTCCTTCCCTCCTCTCCTGTAGCCCGGGGAAGAGACGGGGGGGCCCTGTGCTGCCATCCCCACGGCCTGGGCGGAAGGTGGGGGGCTCCGTGCCGCCATCCCCGTGGTCCGTGGGGTAAGCGGGGGGCTCCAGCCCCCGCTTGCCACGGTAGGAGCAGGCAGGCTCCGTCCCCGCCCGCCGCCGCGGGATCGGGGGTGCTCCGTCCCTGCCTGCCACCACGGGGCAGTGCCGGGCCGGGGTGACCGAGCCCAGTGGCAGCAGTGGCTGGCCCCGAGTGGCCCCGCCGAGCAGTCCCACCGAGCTGGGCCACCTGGCCCCGTCGGCAGCCCTGAGTGGGTCGAGCCTGCACAGCCCAAGCTGAGCCAGTAAACCCCACCATACCGCGATTGTGTTACTATTTGGCAACTTTGTTGCACGCGGGTCCTCGCTGCGAACGACAGAGCGGCTTATATTCAGGTGGGGTTTATTTATGGACAAAAAACGAAATGTTTGCCAACACCCAGGGATGCGGCTTATAGTCTGTGCAGCTTGTATTGGTGAAATTACTGTACTTTGTATTCCAGCAACATTTGTTTTACTGCTATTGGTATTCACAGTGGGAAATTCTAAACTACTTGCTTTTGAATTTACAATTTCCTAATAAGGGATCAGTATTTCTTTTTCATAAAAAGAAATCCTTCCTAAATAGTGATTTTTGTTATCTATATGTTCTCTTGGTTATTCAGATTTAATGCAGCTGATAAAACCAGTAACATACTTGACATTATCAATCATCAACTACTACAAATACCAAACTGACAGTTTTAGAGAAGCAAATATCATTCTCACTGGAAAGTTTCAAAGACAAGCACGAAGTCTACTATTTCGTAGCAAACCTAGAACTGCCTTTTCCCCTCACACACATCACAGCACCACACTATTGCCTATAATACATTTATTACAGCACCACAAAACAGGCAGCACAAGGTTTGTCCTGCTAACTAGTCAGCCTGGGCAACTAGTTAAATTAGAACAGTAATACAAACTTTCAGGAATGAAAACTCTTCCACACCTGTGTGTCTAAAAGCTTATCTGATTATGGTCAGACTCAAAGATATTTCCCTGTGATAAACCTTGTCTGGAATTCATGGCCCTGCAAAATTCCACACTGACAATGAGTATATTTAACTTCAGAAGGCCAACATCCCGTACCCATAATTAATGACTAATCTCATTTGCCTCACAACACAAAAGGAAGAAAACAAAAATTTCCCACATATTTTGAACAACTGAAATCCTAGAGTTAGACAAAAATCTTACAAAACACATTTGTTCATGAGTGCTTCTTAAACAGTAAAGTGATATTGTTGTTCCTGTCAAACTCAAGACACCTCCTGTGTGTATAACTCCAGTGCACCAGCTTCTCAGAACACATCAGCCAGCACCTCTTTTCACCATGCCCTTTGAAAGTTTCTTCAGGCAAGAGAAACAGAAATGTCTGAGTTTTAGATGTTGCAATTCCTGATCTTAGAATAACCTATTCCAAGTTTAAGGTTAGATATTAAGACAACATAAAAACATTTTAGATACAGTACATAATGGAAAAAATAAATCAGATAAAACCCTACTCATTTCTAAGCAGATCTTATTCTTAATAACATTATTCCAAATGCTTCAATATGTGACACATTCCCTGACACAGGCAGAAGGGAACAGATTCTCTGCACAGTTCCACAGCACATATAAACCCAAATGGGTTTTGTTCTTTACTTCCCCTTAGTTCTCAAGAAGCTGAATGGCCTCTGGAGAGCTTCTAGAAACTCCAGGGTTACAGCCTTTTCTCCAGGATGTTATTTTTCCAAAAAGTCATTAACAGGGAGGCATGCAGGGGCACATGGCAGTGCTGGGGGCACACACCAATGAACATCCACAAATGAATCAGCTCAATAGTACATTCTGTTGTGATCAAATCAAAAAAGGCTGAACATCTTTATTTGTATGTGATTTCAAAATCACATTGGAATTATGCCTCCAAATCACAGCACCTCACCTTGCTTTGTTTCCAACTTTGCCAAACCAATTTGACTTCCTAATTTCATCTATCTTTTCACACTTAAAAAATCTCAGTAAGCCCAAGATGTCCCAATCACTTTCCACACTTCAAATCAAAACCCAACAGGAATCTTGACTGGTATTAAACTGGCAAGCAAGTTTAAAATGCATATTATCTGATGTCAGTTTGGATGCTCCCACAGTCAGCATTTCCTATGGATTCACTAAGTCTTTGTCCAACACATGTTATTCTGTAAGAATACCAGGAATTTGAAATTTTCTCACTTGGTCATTTTCATTAATGCTTACTGCCACAAACCCATTGCTGTCCTAAGAGCACTAAAGACCTCCATGGAACACCATATTTGCTACTTTTACCCTCCATAGGCTAATGATAGGAAAAACACACAGAAGATCACATACGTCAAAGGCAGGGCAGTGAAGCATCAGAGAGCACAGACATCTGCAGAACTATGAACACACCCCAGCATGGGTACTTTGATCTGGACAGGTGGACACAGAGGAGAGGAGGGAAATCTGAAGAGAAAGCAGAAGTTAATTGACTTGAGTCAATCCAACTTTGCAGGGGAGTTTGGAAAGCAATGGAAGGGTTGCAGAGATCTCCAATAAAAACATCCTGTTAAGGAATTTGACCAGACACCATTCAAGAACCAGCAAAGAGCATCACAGTCTCCCCACAGAAGACTTGCACTGAAAGGTTTTCGTATTTGCTTTCAACTGGTAGTCATGTTCATTCAGCATCTTTTTAATCCAAATTCACACAGAAATTACATTATCATGACATCTAGAAGCTTCCGTCCATGTCCAGTCATTTATTAAGCAGATAATAATTGAAAAGAGCAGGTGTCTCCCTTTCCTTAGAATTTTTATATCCCAAGTGTAAAACAAGGGCAGCAAAATCAATTTCTAGTTGTTGGTTGAATTAATAGCCATGCTGTCTCCAGTGGTCGTATTGCAAATGAAATGGTTTTCTTATCTGGAGCTAATATTTCTAAAGAGCTAGGGAAAGATAAGTCTGTCTTGAATACAAAATTTGTTTTCAAGTGCAAAGTAAGCAGATGGGCTGGCTGGGTATCAGGAGAGCCATGTCATTCACTCAGTGGGTACTGTCCAGATAGCACATCAACACTTCTCCCAAGTCACATCCATCAGAACCCAATGCTCCAAACAGCAATTCAGCAAGAAAGATCTTAAATTACCCGTAATTGCTTATTTTGTTAGTATTTTTGTCATTGCTTGTTTGTTTGGAAAAGACTAGCCAGGCTGTCTGGGAACAGCTTGGCTATATCATGGACTGAGAAATAGAGCCCGACTACCCTAGGAGGGTGGCCGGCAGTGTCAGTTTTAGACAGCAGATGGCCAGGAGCAGAGAAAGCTTCCAAGCACTCTGTATGCCAAAGCTTCAGCAGTTTTCCACTTGTCAAGCAGCTTCCAGAAACACAAGACATAGCTGAACTTCTTCTCTCTGGCCAAGATTAAAATACAAGAGCATAGCAGAATCCCATAAAATACTACCACTTCCTAAAAATATTTAGGCTGCATGGCTTAAGCAAGATACTGCATGACTACAGCATTTTCTGCTGTAATAATAATGTTGACTAATAATAATACTGACTAAGGAATTAGAGATACAGAAAACACAACTGCATTTTCAGTGTGGAGCATAACTAGACCAACAGCAAGAGCTTGTTCCACCTCAAAGACATTCACTGATGTGAAACAGAACAGCTGGCCTAAAATAAGGCTTCATATCAAAAGCATTTCAAGAACCTGCTGAAGATGTATGTGTTTCTCATGTAATGACTAAAAACAAGAAGTCAAAGTACCCAGAAATGCATACCAGACCTCCCTCTCATAAGCACTATTTTAGTACTATTCCAGTTGTCTACCTGACAGCAAGATAAGGAAAATTCATACCTTTAAATTGTGACTCCTGTTCAATTTTGCAATTAAATAAAACCAAACCAAATACAGTAGCAACTGGATAGGCCTAACACAGATTGCATAAAAATAAACAGTAACGTTGTTACTGCTGCTTGTGGATAGAAGCCAAGATGAAGCATTTGAACATCAGCATTTTGGTCCACAGTTTCAACTAGTACCAAACAAAAAAATGGATATGTTCAAAAAGACATTTTTCATTTCAGTCCACTATCTTAGAGGAACACAGACAAGAGGGTAGTGGTGCAAGGCTTGTGCTGCCTCTGTTTTGCAGCTAGATAAATTAAGTCTAATGCATTCTTCACTTAAGCATTTACTATCTTTAACCTTCCAAACTCTTTTGGGGAGGTTATTCAAATTTATCAGAGTAAGACAAGATAAACAAGATCCATGTAACAAAGATTTGGGTTTGAGAATTTATACAAGCTTTTTTTTCCCCCCATCCTCTTAACAGTTTTACAGGAAAGTTACAAAAATGAAACCCAGAGGACTTATCCACATATTTCAGGAAGCTTCTACAAGCTTGTGATAAAACAAGGCTCTGACAGCATGGCAGAACAGAAAGCCCTATTTGTTCCATCCACCCCAAACCCATTGACAAGTCAGTGGCCTGCAACTGCAAGTTACAAGCTTGCAGTAAGTCTCCTGTGTCACAGCAGCTCTGCTCCTCCAGCATTCACCACTTTTTATTTAGTCAGCAGCCTCAGCTAGAGAGCTTCACTAAACATACAGCTGGGTTTGAAGATTCAACTTCCAAAAGGTACATGCCGCACTGAAACAAGTACAATCCAAAGTAACGTGTTCTTGGAGAGTTATTTCCAGATATAGCTTCTCTCAAATTCCCTGTCCTTCCTCAGAAAGAAGCCAAGTTGCCTTCGTTTCTGTGTCCTGTTATAGCAGCCATCTGTCAAGCAAGCAGTTTAGTTCAAAATAATAGAAGTACAGTAAAGCAGGGATTCTATCCAATCCTCATCTATAAACAGCTCTTCCAAGAAAAAAAAGAAATTAAAAAACAAACAAACAAAAAGGACAACAAAAAGAACAGCACACCACCCACCTGCTAGAATATCAAATTAGTTCAAATGTTTAAGAGCTATGACTAGAAACAGTACCTAAAATTAGGAAAAATAATGCTCCAGTCTAAACTGCAAAAAGAAACTTGTAAAGACCAAACAGCTACAGATCTGGCCAGGTGCTCAGAATACTGAATTTTGCAAAATTCAGTATTCGCAACTGAGAAGTGGCAAAGGCCTTCCTCTGAGAGTCACTTAATATTTTCAACCCAAGCATTACTGAACATGATTCTCCCTCATTTACCCTCTCTGTAGTTGCCTTTAAAACAAATAGCTGGCTCAAGTGAGCAACAGCACCTCTTATAGTATAAACCTACAGGAGACTAATAGCTACAAAGTCTTTCCTTTCCCATCCTATTCTTGTGATTAAGGGAAAATGTGCAAAATGAGACTCCTACACACACCATAGGGTTCTGTCGTGATGCCCTGCAGATTCCCAAAGTATAGAAAAGACAATTGGTATTAAGAGGTCTTAAAGAACACCAGCAAAGCACAAAATAAAGAAAAAACATGCAAACACTGTTTTTATGTAGACCACACAATGCAAAAGTCTATGGCTGCTCACCAATTCACACAGCTCATCCTTTGAGAACAGCTGAAGGCTTATATGATGTTAAACCTATCTACAGCCTGAATCCTTATTGCTGAGATATGACAGATTTTGCCACCACAGGCATAACTGTTTCTATGCTCTTTCTGTCATGCTGGAGTGATGAAGAGTTGCTCTCCTCTACTCAATGACCTTCACCAGAGAACCCTAACTCTGAATTGCATGGGGGAATTAACATTCCTGCCCAGTTGCAAGCAATGTATCTAAAAAGAAAAATTGTCTTTAAAAAACAATTATCATAATTTAAAAGAAGGAGTAATTCTGCTGAAACTTTTTGCTCAGTAACAAGACAGCACATGAGCCATTAGTGGAGTTCAGCAGCAAGTCCTGACAGCTACCAATTCACTAGCCTCTTGCACCAGGCAAGGTGGAGAACCTCAAGCAGTAGAAAAAGAAAAAGATTTTCAAATGTTTGGGCAATAGATTTGTACTGAGCAAAATGCACTTGCTCCTACTGCAAGCACAACTCCCACAGACACAAAATACATAGTCTTTTTATTTTCCTCCTGTATTCAGCAGTGTGTTTAACCTTGGAGCTGTCAAGCTCCATCATGAATAATGAGCCATGACAACACTCCAAGTGATCCTTGGAGAACAGACCAATTTTTCCTATATGCTATGCAAGGCAAAATGCTTATATTCCCATGGTGCAGTACCTGCTTTGAAAATATACAGTAATGTGGCCACCAAGAGGAGACCACAAGTAAATACAGAAAAAAAGAAATTTATTTCCTGATATTTCAGCACCTAAAAACAGCAAGAGCAATAAAACACATAACATCCCAAGGGCTCCTCTTTAAAATTATACTGGGATTGAGGACATTCGTCTCACAGAATATGCATTTCACACAACTATTTCACAGCTGAGAAGTGTCCGCATTTGAAACAACCCATGACAGCTACAGCATGAAGAGAGAACACCCTGCAGGTTTCACAGCACTGTGACCTCTAGAAAATGAGCACCAATGAGGGACACAGGGGTAGTCTCCACCCCGAGTAGCCCCCAACACTCAGAACAAACACATCCCCCATGCCACACACACAGCACTGCTACAAAGTGTAGGAAAAAAAGTGTAGTTATCCAAATACGTGACTGAAGCTCCCCTACACCAACACCCTAACCATGCCAAGGCAGGTCTCTCAGAAGGGACAGCACAATCAAGCAATAGCAAGAGTCACTTCTCCTGGGCATCTTTCAAGTTCAAGGGGAAAGAGAAAGTAAATAGATTCACTGAAGAAAACCTAGGAAGAAAAAAGCTGAAGACTTAAACAAGCACTCCCTTCTCTTAAACAGGCATTCCCCTCTCAAACAACAGCAGAGCGTTGTGGTTGCCCTTATGAAAATCTTCCCTCATTCAGGAAATAAATGCTAATTCATTAATGTTACCATGTTCTCTGACAACTCAAGTAGCATGCATTTGTCCTATGTTTCTGCAAGGTGAAAAAACAAATATATCCTTATTCTTGAGCTGTTGGCAACAAGGCATTTGTCCATGGTTTTATAGGGGGATAACCATGCCTTTATTTCTGTGTCATTTCCAGGTCTTGTTGCCACAACCGGAAACACAGTGCATCCTTTTTCCCTCTCTGTAGGGGAACTACTTTACTTAGAATTCAGTTTCAATGACTACCTTAAACTACAGGAGCTTTCAAAAAGCTCTGTAGAGCAGGAAAGCAACAATACTAAACCCGTGATGCTTGTCTTTCCTTAAGGTGAGAAGTTTGCAGTGTCAGATGGCAGAAAATAGTTCTGAGTACTTAGAGGAGTTTTAAGTGCTAACATCTCCCTCCCACCAAGAGGCCTTCCCTCAAGACTAGAGGACTCTTAAAGAGCTGGAGTCAGAAAATCTCTTTAAGTTTCTTGACTATGGTTGAATCTGGAGAGAAGACTCTACCACCAAAGCAGTAGTTGCATATGATAATGTATTTATTGGCAATTTAATTTTCCCCTTGGGAGTCTAGCCACACATACCCCTCCTCCACCTGCTCTTCCTCCCTCTACTCACCTTTTCCACATCCAGGGCATTTCACAGCTATTCTCATCACACTATGTCTATCCTTTCCCTGCAGTGTTTCCAAATGAGCAAGACCTGTGTTGTCACCACACACAGTCCTACCATGATCTCCGATTCAAAACAGTTCTGCTCTTAACAGAGGACTCACTCTATACTCAGAGTCATTCCCCAAACTACAGGATCAGTAATTTTCTCTCTACCATTACAGTTAAAATGTCCCTAGCCCACCCCACGCACCATGTTCTTGTCTCCCACTCCCTGATAATACATCACCATTCATGCCCCACATCACAATTATGCACATTTAGCAATTGCATTTCCTGCTAGCAATACACGGCAATAAGGCCCCTTTAAAAAAGGCTAATTACAGATTTCACCTGAACAGAAATGCATACTCTGCTGATCTGGAAACTCTTTAACAACTTCACACCAGGGAAGACTTTATTCTCTACCAGGAGCAGTGACACAGCTCTAAAAGGAAAGGCAGAAAGCTTTGCCACTGCAAGATGAGGAAGGAAGGTCACAGCTCTGATTCTCCTTGCACCACTGCACCTTCTCCATGCAAGTCTTATCTTGAAGATACACTGCCTGTTTTTCACAAAAGGAAAACTAAGGCACCCAGTTCAGCCTCCATGAAAATAATGAAAAGCAGACACAAAAAACCCCAGTTGATAGTTGCATCAGAAGCAGAAGAAAGACTAGTGTGACAGAAAACAGGCCAATTACTCAAAAGCTAGGAATTGATAAAATTCAGAATGCCTGGTTGCATGCATACATGAAACAGTGTCAAAGTGGACCTCTAGTTTTCAAAGGAATGGAAAAACTCAAGTCAAAGTCTCTAAAGCACCTCAGCATCCAGTCCCATAACAGGACAAATGTTCTGCCTGTGTATGTCAGACTAAGCACAGAAAACAGCATCCCACCTGTGGATTCTTCCCACTTTTTCTTTCTGTGACCACAACACCAGGTAAAGTAACATTTCAGCCAGACCATTTATCTGAGGTCTGCAAGCTTCTGCAAGTCATCCTCTGTGCCAACCCTGCTTGATAACTAGGGTGGAACCAAAAAGCATGAAAGGAGGAAGTGATGGTCAACAGATGACTAGTCCTGTTTTAAGGATACAAGACCAGTTCCCAGGAAGACTACACAAGAGCTTTCTGTGCAAGATTCAACACAAGTCATCATTTTTCTGTGGTCAATGACTATATGGCATCACATGGAGATGTCACACCTGATACACTGAAATATTGCTCTCAGACTGGCTGACTGCCTAGAGAATCCCAGCTGGAATCTGTGGTAACCATGCACACCGAATACACAGCTGTTGGGAAGTCTCCAACTGTGAGCTCAACCCACAGGCACTTAAAAAAGAAGAGTTATGAGTGTTAGACATGTAAAGTAGACACATTAATAATGTCTATTTGACAGAGATTAAACCCATAAATATCTACTACATCCTCACATTTTAACACACCTAGAGTCATTCCCCGTTAGGAGATGGCACACTAAAAGAATGACTTGTGACAGTAGCAGACTCTTCTCCTATACACAGGAAGGTCTTTAAGAGGGCAATAGAACCTCTCTTGCAAACGTGCTACACATCTACCCTTTAGACACTGTATTTTCATGTTGGGGACAGGGAAACAGAGTCATGGTACAACTGCAAAGCATCACACATTAATTCGGAGAGGCAAACCACAAGTCTGACCACTGCCCAATTCCTAAAAGCCAAGATTATAAAAGTGGGAGGAAAGGAGCTGTCTTTTTCCACACTTCCCACTTTTTCTCTGAAGTAACCATGCACATTTTAATGAAATGTTTGCAGACTCTTCCAACTGAAGATAGACCTAGCAGGAAGAATTTACCTTAGATCCTCTAGATCATCAAAATATGAGTAACCTGAACAGATTACAACAGGAAACAGTAAGAGATCAAACATTATTAATAGATGCTCTAATTATTGATGTGCAAACTTATCAGAAGTGCCAAGGCATTTGAAAGAAAAAACATTGTTCAAAGATAGATACTTGGCAGCAAGTGTATCAACACCATATTCTCCAGCTGATTTTGACTGAACTCCATGGACATCAACTTAATCCCACAAGACAGTATCATTCACTTCTGTAATAGCTACTGACCTTATTTCTATGAGCCCTGTTGTAATGTCATGACTAAATGTGGCAAGCAGCAAATCTCACTCTGTCAGCAGCCAGTGCCTGTCCTTTCTCCTTTTGAAGTTTCCACTCATTCCTGCATTTTTTTCAGTCATGCTGCTTCAAAACAGCTGATCCAGATGGTGGGTATTTGGATTTCAACCTTCCCACATGGTGATGTGGCTCAAGAAAATAAAAGCTGTTGCTACCTGCTGCTGACCTACTTTAATTTGTTTCCTGCAAAAACAATACAGTTCACTGAACCAGTTTTCCACCCCTACTCACTGCTATGTAGAAAATATAAAATAAAACTAATAGAGGAAGAAGGAAAGGAAAAAAAAAAAAGCAGGATGATCCAGGGGGGAGTAGGGAGGAGCAGCTCTCACCTCTATCATAGTCATCTTCCTCTATTGCTTTTTCTTGAAGCCTCTGAATCCGTAAGATCAAGGATTTTAACTATGCAAAGAAAAAAAAGTTAGTTATGAAGAACCTGCATTTAAAAATATATAGACTATTAACTTCTACACAATACAAATTTAATGGATTACTACATCACTACAGTGGCCAAATTTTTATAGTTAAGCCCAGTATTTGTTAAGTAGACAGACCTATTTGGAAGTCAGTTGAACTGCAGCTACTTGAGCCAAGCATGGCTTTAGTCCAAACACACACAGAATAACAACTGATATTTCTTGAAAAGCACAGGAGATCATGGGATCATAGGATATTTTTCAGCCTTGGAATAAATGAGAGTACAATTATTAGAAGATTCTGTCAGCATGAGATCTACTTCTGATCACATTGTACTCAACAGTGTGTTCCCAAGCTCATTCTGACAATTTTCTACCCGAGTTTAGCAGAGAACAAATATAAAATTTCCATATGCAAACCACATTTTAGACTGAACACAGAAATTCAGTATGAGTATTTTGGAACAGGTATACTCATGTTATGGGTCAGAAAAAAATGTTAATATGTAGCCAAAAAATTTTCATTAAAATACAATTTAGGCTCATCTACATAATGTTGATATTTGCATTTTTGCAATGCAAATGTTAGATAACAAAAAAAAGCAGAACATCAAGAATACCCAAACCACATACAGAGTATTCTCTCACATTCCAAAAGAGACTTACCATAATCAAGACTTATTTCAAACATTAATGCTTCTCTTTGTTAACATCAAGAGTCTGGATCAAAGTTCTAAATTTACTAAAAATTTGTAAGGTGTTCACAAGTATTTTGCTGATAAAAGAAATTGGTTAGAAGGTAGGTTTAGTCCTCTCCTCACTGCCATGACAGCCACAGCCTAACACAGCTGTAGTTACAAGACTGGAATGTGTTTCTTATTAAATTTATGCATGACCTGTACCAAACAAGTCACTATCAGCCCTGAAAAAGGTGAGCCTGCAGAAAGAAGTAATGTATATTCTCAAGGTCCAAAGCCTGAAGGTGCTTGGGAAAGCACTAAAATTCACACTTTAGACATCCTGCACTTAAAGATTTCCCTTCTCCCTGAAGCATTTTCATATTTAATCCTCATATTTAAAATCTAAGTTGCATACAGAAAAATAGGTATACCCAGTTAACAACTGAATAGAAGCACTCAGTTATCAAAACTACATATCAACATAAACTAGACAGTCAACACACATACCTTTCAATTCAGAATTTCCCTCTAAATATGGTATGTGAAAGTGGACTAGTAAGAAAATAACTATAAAAATAAAGCCAGGAAAGTATCCAAAAATGTTTGATTAATAATAGGCTACAGGATGCTCCAGAAGAAAAACAAACAAAAAACATTGCAGACACTCCAATTTCTTCTGTTTTACTTTATTTTGCTTTTCACTTCCTGAAACTCCAATCTTTTTTCTCTGACGCTAGTGACGAATGTGGATGGTACTGAAGGGAGGAGCTCTGAACCTTCACCATAAATTATTTTCTGTGTTTTATGCCTGACTTTTTATAGAGTTTTGAAGAATCCTGCAGTAGGAATGATTCAAGTGACACTTTTTTCATATACATGATGTATAACAACCATCTATATTGAGAGTACAGTTTTGCTGCTGCTGGCAGTGTTTATTCCATCATGCACTACAGTGGCAGGTCATTTAAAGTCTGCTCGGGTACCACAGCCCAGGCACGCCCACGGCAAACTGACTGATGCTGCTGTGAAGTGCTTTCTATTTGCAGGCTGGGGAGACATTTGGGCTCAACTAATCAAAGACCTGCCTCTGCTTCAGCGTGGCATGTCCTAGATGTGCACCAGATGAAGACCACTTTTTAAGTACAAAGAAAGCATCATTTTAGCAACTTTGGTATTGTCTCCTTTTCTTGACTACCACTGCCTTTGTTCCTTTCTGAAAACTTTGAGACTTACTCATCATCATTACAATAGGAAGGTGATTCAAGTTAAACATACACAATTGGCTAACCAAGAGCAAAGACATCCGAGGGCACAAATCCCCAGTTCTCCATTCAATGAATTAATGAATACAGAAATTAAAGATAGCAGTGTTTCTTTTGTGCCTATCAAATAAGCAATACTGAATAGAAAGAAAAATAATTCCCTATTTTGACTGCATTATATGTTCCCAAATTTGCAGTGAATTTCCCAAACCATCTCAGACTATTGCACATTGCAATTCCAGGCATGAAACCAAAGAAATTGCTCCATGTCAGTGTGTATGAAGCCTGTAAATAAGAGAATCTAGTTTGAGTTCTACACACACTACCTATGAAAAGAAAGTATTACAGAGCATTGTAAGCCCAGGTTAGATGTCACAGTAAGCAAAGAAAGAATAAATGTTTCTCAGCCTTCTGTCTTACCCAGACAGTAGGTTTGTGCAAAGTCTCCCCAGAGCAGGCTGTTTCATTAAGCCTAAAGACAATACAGCACATCTCACCAGATATGTGTCCGAGCTGAGCAGTTACAAAGATCTGAGTTTCTGAAAGGTACCCAAGAAACTCAGGTACTAGTGAGACAATTAACATTTAAAAAATAATTTTAAAAAACCAATAAAACAAAAAACAACCCAAACAACTCAACAAAAACAAAACCCCAAAACCCCCACTACCCACACAGTGTAGCTTCAACAAATTAGTGCAATCCATTGTGCCCACGTTAACCTCTGGATTACTGTTTCCTGTGTGCACAACAAAGCCAGTACTTGGTTCCTTTGATCAGGTAAGCTCAGAATGCCCACCTTACCATACTAAAAATACAACACAGTTGATCCTTCCTAAAGTTTCCCCACTCCTCTCCTACAAAGAGTACAGTGAATGACACTGCCTTATACATGGTAGGTATAAATGTGGGAATATACATATATGCAAAAAGACTCCCGACTCACCAGCCCACTGCTCCTCTGGGGTGGAAGGGGAAAAGAACAAAAGGTTCTGTCTCCAGTTCCCAACTGGAGACAGAGGAACTTGACCTCCATTTTTCTCCACGAGGGGAGAGCACCTATTAGATTACGCACTACTTTCACAAAATTGCCTAATTCTCAGAAATCTTTGGCTCAACTTCAACACTTCCAATTAAAAAGTTTAATGTTGTTAAATCATGATTCTTCAAGAAACGAGTTCTTACCACCCCTTAATTTCATACAGCATATAACTCAAATTGCAGACAAAACAGCCACATGTGAAAAGATCTGGTAGTTATTGATGTCAGAACAGATGTGTGATGTTACAAATGAGAGAATTAACGTTTCGGTAGAACATAGAATATGGTACTGCAACAAATCATCTATTTTTAAAGAACAAAACAAAACCTATTATCTCATTTTTATCATGCAGAGCCTCACCGTAAAACTCTGAACAAAGGCCACAAAAGCCAATAGTATCTGAACTATATGAACTTTGATTTTGGTACTATAAATAAAAATGTTTTGAGGAAAAGGTATCAAAAACAAAGTGAGATTACTGACCTTTAATGTACTGCGGTTGCCAAGCAAGCAATCCTGTAGCACTGGTTCATATTTTTTCATCAAAGTATCCCAGTTATGGTCACTGACAGTAAAGCCACTTTCGTAGCCTGAGGTGACAGAAGAGCCAGCAGATGCTGCATCCGAGGAATCGGTAGAATATGAAAATGTTGCGTCTATATCCGAGAGAGAGACAGTCTCACAGTCCTGTAATTTATCATTTACTGGGCTCTCATGGTCGTGTTGCAAATCTTCACCAGACCTGGAGAAGCAACACAAATCTCCCAAGTGCTCATGAGTTTGTGCCATTTCTGCTGGCTTCTGCAGATTGCCTGTGGTTTTGGGATGCAGAACAATCTCAGCTTCCTCAATAGATTTGCCCTCAACATCATTTACTCCAGAGGCCAAGTTCAGGGAGAGCTGTATGAAGCTGAAACTTGAACTAAAGCTATCGTGTGCACCAGCAGAATGAGAAATACCATCTCTGTTTTGATATTCATAGTTATTATTCACTTCTGTCTGATCCAAAGCATACATGTCTGGGGACTTGCTCACTTTGGTGCTGCAGTTTTTCTCCCACGTACAGCACACAGCAGCAGCATCTCCTTTGCCTGTTGTGGCAGCAGGGCAGACCCCTATCCCTGTGCTCTCTGACTGTGGACTATTGCAACATGAAAGATTTTTGCGGCATCCTGAAGTATCTCCAGTAGCGGCCAAGGTTGTTACCCCATTAGCAGGAACTACAGCACTACATACTGCACCACAGTGCAGGAATTCCAGGTCATTTTGGCACTGTCTGTGCAGAGCACAGCCCTCAGAGCCTCCACAGTGCTGCCTGCCATGCTGGAGCTCTGCTGGGCTGAATCCTGTGCAGGCACCCAGGGACTGAAACTCGATCTGTCGCTGAGCTTCTGGCCTCATGTATCCAGGTCTTTTTGCCAGCTTCTTTTTCCGAAGAGAGCTTGCTGGCATTAATTGCTGGTGATCATCTGGGAGGGGAGAAAAAGTCAATAAGTGTTTCTGCAGTTTTCCAGGCTTAACATACCGTGGCATCTGAAAATAGTTGTTTCTGAAATTTCAAGCAGCATATCGTTTTCCATTTCAACAAAACAGACACTGACCATACTGCAGATAGACGACACTGGGTATTCATTCACCTTCTAAAGAGTTTGCACCTGTTTTTAAGAGAACTCACTAACAAGCTGCTCCACCAGGACACAAAACTGGGTATAATGTATCACATCATCTTCCCTATTCACAATATCACTCTGCTTTTCCATTCTCAACTTGCTTACCACCACACTGAAGCAGAAACTTGGTTTAAATTTCTCTGATCCAAAATTATTTCAGACTTACAAGCACATCTAAGATAGGACTGAATCTGCATCCAAAATGTGAGACCCATCACCCCAAAGCAATTTTGCTCATAACCTGTTGTTGTTGGGTGTTCAGTTTCTTATGTTCATATCCATGTTTTAACACTAAGGTTCAGACTCTATCATAACAGATACAACTGTAGCACCCTGTTGGTCTAATGAGATATTGTACAAGTTGTAATTTAGATTTATGATACTATTGTCCAAAATGTAAATTTAAAGGAAAAGTTTTGCATGAAGAATCACCAATCCTAGAAAACTATTAACTTGTAACATTACTGAAGTATTAACATCATTAAGAAGCAGCCTCTGCTCAGTAACTCTATTTCCTTACACATTCCTTACTTACACAGATGGAAAAATAAATTTGCTGTTTGTAAAGAATAGGAAAAAAAAAAAACAAAAAACCCCACCCAAACAAGATAAGAATACCAATGTAAACATTAAAAGTGGGATTTCAGAATACAGTATCTGTGTTTCTGTACATTTTTATATATGTATTATTGGCAAAAGATTGCATGATGACTACTTTCATTCTCTCATGGATTTACTGCTAGTTAAAAGGTATTCCATTTGTCTGTCCTGCACAATGGGAATCAATGGGAATACAAGCTCTGCACTATCATCCATTTTGTAACACAAAAAGATATTGACTGGACCTATTTGCCAGAATCACCCTTCAAGGGAATCTGATGCCTAGCTGAAATATGCCCTCTATTAGCTGCCCTCTACTCACAGAAGCAGAATCAATTGGCTGCTAGAAATATTCATATCACCCACACAGAGCCCTTACAAATACAGAAGTCTCAATTTTTTTTTCTTTAAATCTAACATACCCCTCTAATCACAGCCCTTCTCCAGTTTTTACACTGATATGCACATAACCTAAATTCCTCAGCAGCTCCTAACACAGGCCTCATACACACCTCACTATGATGACATCCTATAAAAGAATTTAAGCATTAGAATTGAAACTTCCCAGGAGAATTTTCCCAACATTCATTACATTCTCTCCAAATAACCTTCCACAAAAGCCATTTATACATTTTCCATATACTAGAATAGTGGCACATCTCACCATGGGACTGCAGTTAAGGTTCTGTATTCTGTTTCCTATCACCATAAATTAGAATATTCCAGCAGTCTCTTACATTCTCTTTTGTCTGAGCAAAAGAAGCATCACAGAAATCAGAAGTAAAAAAGGTCATAGAGCCTGTCTACTATAAAAAGACAGTGAAATACTGAGCTGTACTGGGAATAATATAAGAAAAGTCTTAACAAACAGGAATCATTCTCAGAGCAAGAGAATAAAAACTGAACAGAATGTTCTTTAAAATGTAATTCTTTTCATTTATATACGAAACAATAGCCTAAATTTTACTTCAGCAGAAATCAGTCATGCATAAAAGAATCTTTCTAAGGCTGCATATACTCCATGACCATTTAAAAACGCCTGTCACAGGCCTCATCTGTAAAAACACAAAAGGTCCTCTGGTTTAATTAAAATCAATTTAAAATTGATCTCACTAAATCACTTTGAATTTCTAAAGCAGACAGATAATTACAGCACTTTAAACACCAAATTTAAACTAAGTTAATGTAAATAACGTTTAAATTGGCCAAAGCATTAGATATTTGCATCAAGTGAACTGGATGCAATTCTAAAAATTATTGGAGCCAAAGGGGTACAATTCCAGTGTCCTGGATGAGATTACACACAGCACACACTTCTCTGCACTCTTCACAAGGTTCACAGGCAGCCCTCTAGACAGGTTTGGTGTTCAGTTCCTTATGGACTCCAGGTCTATCTCCTGGTGAGTGCACCCAGCAGCACAAACCAGAACAGAGCACTGCTCGAGTTATACTCTGGATTACAGCTAGGTCAAGCCACCAGCCATCCAGAGGATGCTCCAGGGAGAGAGCTGCAGGTCCTTTGCCCCAGTGTGGCTGCCACTGAGAGCAAGGCAGAGTGGACAGAGCTGGGACCAACATGAACACAGACACTCACACCTTACCCAAAAGTTAAGGGGAAGCCTGATCTCCAGGTCCAGATAGAGAGCATTCAGAATGCCCTCAGCCATCACAAAACCCAGCCAGGAAGTTACTCTTGCCTTGAGTGTACTGTTTGGGCACTGTTTGCCCTTGTGCCATGCCCCTGTTCTCAAGACTAGAATAATTTCAGTTGTTTATTATTACATATCTGAAAGACAGTTATGTAAACTTTCTCTGCATAGCCTTCCAACCATAGCTTGCCTTGTCAGCACGGCAGAGAAATTACACTGAACCAATTCAGCTGGCTTGTTAAAACAAAAAGAAAGGCCTTAAATTCTTGTCATCTTAGCTCAGTTTGAAGAGCTTCACATAACTGTTGGCAATTAACTACAAAATTATCAGAATGAAAACATCTGAAGGCAGTTTTAAAACCCTACACTACAGTGTGTCGTGCATTGTATGTGACACACGTTTAGAAAGAGAGAAAAGCCACAAACGGAAGAGCCTTTCAATTGTAATATTAAAAATCAACTTTTTAAAATAAATATTTTACAATCTTAGAAGATGATATAACATATTGGATGGCAGATATGTGCAAATTACTTCAAATTCAATTACAAAAGCTCAGAAATATTCTTAACAGCTCTTTCACCATAGCAGCCTTTCCCGATTATCACCTTTTCACGTAAAATAACAGTTCAGATCCAGAGCAGAAGGAAAAAGAAAATAGTCTATTGCTGTAAAGTAATGTTGTTCACATTTTAGTTGCACCAGTGAGATGAAAGAGAGAGAGGTGAAGCCTAAGAGCATTTCCCACTGTCTCTTGTGCCAGACAGACACTAAAGGACAGCAAAACAGTCATCTAATTTATTTTAGATCATCAGTCTTTGTTTTCAGCCACAAAAGTGGCAGTTCAGGTTTTTTGACCAAATGTTCTAATAACATCTGTGGATGAAAAGGTGTAAATTTTTGTTATTCCAATAGAATTTTATAGAACAGTACAGAAACTGATCACCTTCTCACTCCTGCTTTAAGTATGTGATGCAGAATGCTTTCGAGTTCATTTAGGTTCTCCCTGAAAGTGAGAAATTATAGACGCAGTTTTAAAGGTAGCTCAACTACATCTATATTATACACAGTTTGTTTTTATTAGAATAACAAATTCATCTTCAGAGCATTTGTGGGTGGTAACTGATGTGGGAGAAAAGGTATTCGGTCATATTCAAAGTCAACTATCAAAGCACTGCTCCAAGCAATTTCTGTAATGTTGCTTCTCTTAAGGAAGCCCTAAACACCTGCATCAAACTATACAAAAACAAAATAAGTGAGTTTCATATATTTATTATTTGCAAACATACACATAGGTTAAATGTTTAACCTATCAGAAACAAAAATTAACCATTCTTGGAGCTTAATCTTACATGCCAATAACCATTACTATTCAGTTCCTACATCACAGAAGTATGGAACACTTTGCAAGTTCCTAATCAGTTATAGTTTGACTCATTTACTGAATTTCAAAGACACCACTAAATATGCAAAGATGGCACTGATCTCAACACAGCCTATGTAGAAACAAACAAGTACCACCTCTTTGTGCAAATAAGTTTTCAAAGAAAGTCACTTGCAAATAAAGATTTTTGTAGCTATAAAAATGAAAAGGTCTCACTTAGCTTTTTCATCTCACCTACTGAGCATTAACTGCAACTGTGTTTACCTAAAGTTTTACAAAGTGTACCTACAGCGGGAAGCACGGCTGGGTTACGTTGTATTGGACATAATGACACAAATTATTTCCTCACAGAGGCTTGCTGTGGTTTCTAAGGTCACAGACTGGGTTCAGTTACTCAACTGTTATTTGTGACATTTTGGAAATTTAACATTCTCTCAGGTCATTAAATGCATGTCAGTCCCCATTCTTCATTAAAAAGCACCTCAAAGAGTTGTGCATTGTAAAGGCCAGAACGCTCTTCTTTAGACAGGGTTTATATAATTGCAGTTTATTGACACACTCCCATAATGTATTGAGTTGTTACAATCAAGCCACTTAACTCCTTAATACAACAACTCATTTTAAGCCATTTGATGAAATTACAGCACCTCTCTCTAGAATTAGAATCACATCAGCTGATATTAATACACCCATCAAATTTTTCACACCTCAAGAAATAAAAAAATACCATTTAAACCTGGTCTAGCCAAAAAGTGAGTTGGCAAATAACAAACACTTCCCATGTCAGTAACCATCACCTATTTAGTCAGGCGAATAAGAGAAATAGCCCTTTCCTTGATTACATATTTGTTCCTACATCTCGGTTTCCCAATTCATCTGTGGTTGATCAGCCTCAACCTAATCACTCTCCAAATCTCCTTACACAACTCACTGATGTCTTTCACCCAACACAATGATAGTTGCCTTGGCCAACTAGAACTGCCAAACACACATCACCAGCTGCCTGGCAGAACAGTCCCCAATCATCACTAAACCTACACCCAGCTCAGTGATCCATCCTGTCAACCCATGTGATGAGTAACAAAACATCCCAAGGAAGAACACAAGCAGGCCTGGAAAAACAAACCAGTACCAGCACTGGGTGCCTTCAGCATAGTGAAGCTCAGAAAGCACTTCCCCAAAAATACCCAGCCCAATTTTTCCCAAACCTGCGGGCAAATTTCTTTTTAACTTATAGTTAAGTTACTGAGAATAATTTACCCATTTTCCAAAGAGGCAGACGGACACACAAGCTGCAAGCCTACAGAGAATATTCACAACAGAGAACCAATGCTTATTGCAGGAGGTGGGGTGTGGGTGTGCGTAAGTTTTGTTGTTGTTCTTCCTGGGGAAAAATGCTTTTGTTCCCAGTTTCAATACAAGTCTGTAGACATAGTCTATGCAAATGTCTTCAGAGTAGATAACACTGATTCTTTCAGTCAAGATCTGACAACAGCTTTAAATATTACACAGAAATATGGGAGTAAGGATGCTGTATAGAAACTGTGAAATTTTCTTAGGTCATAAATTAATTTGCAAACAACACTTAATGGGTTTGCAGTCATATCCCATAAAACCATTCCACCAAACAGTCATGAAACTATGAAATCAGTACACAGCAGTCCTTTTCAAAAATGGTCTATTTAACACCCCACACTTCTCTTTCATCACTGTCTACAGAGTGACAGTGTGGATTTCCACTACTTCTGCTCAGTCAGATCATCTACAGCAAGACTCTCATATAAAACACATCAGGGGGGAGGGGAGGAAGGAATTTTTTAAAAAGTGTGAGAGCACATTGACAGCAGTCAATTTCTAATTCAAGCAGAGTTTGAATGCTCCAGCTTGGAAATTTGAATTTTTAATTTAACCAAGAGAGTGGGTTCCAAATTAAGCATCTGATGCACAGTCAGTCTGAAACCAGAATTGAGTTTACTGAAATAGAAAGTAATTTTCTCTTAACAGCTCAGTAGTGATCA
Organism: Catharus ustulatus; assembly: GCF_009819885.2. Classification (NCBI taxonomy): domain Eukaryota; kingdom Metazoa; phylum Chordata; class Aves; order Passeriformes; family Turdidae; genus Catharus; species Catharus ustulatus. The sequence continues at coordinate 44,719,126 of NC_046223.1, read as the reverse complement.
CATATAATGAAAATAAAACAACGTGGCAGTTCCTATATTGCCAAGGGTGAGGAGTCAGAAGGCTTTTAGCTTTGTAATTTAATATCAAAGTCCCAGGACAAATGCTCCTCCTTTGCCTTCTAAAGTAAGTTCGCCTTGTAGCCCCAGTCAGGCTGTCAGATGCAATGTCCATGTTGTCTAGGCAAGAACAGAGATGGAATGGAGCTCCAGACACCAGGAAAGCTGAGCACTAAATTCCCACAGAAAGCAGAGCACTCAGGATGCAGATTAAATACAAGACACTGCAAATGCCAGGCACTGACACGAACTACAGCTACAGCAATGCACAGAACACAGGGCCAACTTGTAGCAAAGAGAAAGGCAAAGAAGTGGTGCTGCTCCCCCCACCCTGCTCCCCAAAAACAAAGTCTCGGGGCTTTACATGAAGCCCTGGAGTTCTTTATGCTCCAATAGAATTTCTGCACTTGGGTATTCTTTGCTCTTTGCAGCAGCAATCGTGTGAACTGTACTTCTTCCAGCTGACCATAAATCCCCGCTCTGAGTGGTGAGACGAAGATCCTGCAGTGAACCCAGGGGCACAGCCTGCAGCACCACTCTTCTGTCCTCAATGCCTGCACAAGCAGCTTCAGTTCATGCAAGTCCTTGCCAAATGCCAGCACATTGCTCAGCATCATCAGTCTGCAGACATTACAACCTGAGAGGGGTGGAAGTGTGCTCCAGCAAGCAGTGCGCAGTTCCCTCAGAGACCTTTACTGGCAAGTGGGGAAGACACACGATATCCGTTCTGAGATCTTCACTGAAAATACGGTTTGGCCTTTACAGCCCTTACCCAAGGCTGTAGACAGACAAAATAGAAGCTGGAAGTTTGTTTTACTGGGCCCCAGAACACAAAAGTGAAGACGTCAGCTATATCCTTTCCCTCTAGCATAGAGGAGAAAAGTAGGTTGTTCAGATAAAATTCTGAGATTACCTATGAACAGGCTATGGAAGAACTACTATAGCAGAGATTGCTGAAACAGCAGGAGAATACTAACCACAGGCAAGAACACTTCTAGCAGAAATCACAGCTCCTTCTAAATACAGTGGGTCAGAAGTTACTCTGCCTAGAGCAAGTCAGCCATCTTTTTTTTAAAGTTTTTTAAAATTAACATTCCAGGAAAGAATAGTTCCTCTCTAGAAGGTAATTGCACTGAACTACAGAATTTAGCAGATGTGGCAGCACAGAGGGACAACAGGTGATAATACAGAGGTTGAGAAAACCTCCATATACAGCTGGAGAGCATTCAAAGGAGACACCCAGCAGCACCAGACAGCTAGTTCTCCATACCTTCCCATGTAGGCGTCCAGGCATTAGAGGCCAAACTTGCTATTTCCAACCCACATCACCAAGTACAGCAGGAACAAACAGATCCGAGCAACTGTCTGCTCAGCTTCAGGCAGGAGTTGAGAGTAACCTCGAGCACCTCACTCAGGACTGAAGACCGGACACTCATCAGGACCAAAGCCTGTTCACACGCTTTCAAAAGCCATGGCCACCAGAAGCAGACAAGGATCAAGGAATACAGTCAAGCAAGCAGCCAGTCAGACCCTAGACTGAGGGAGGACACCACCAACAGATCTACTTTGACTGCCATTCACTCATTTTAGTCTCCATCCTAACTCTGCTGATCCCAACACTGCACATGACTTCCACCACTCCCATCAAACCCTGCCTTCTTTTACACTGACTTTCACTGCATTTCAATCATTGCTCCCCAGTTACTCCTTCCACACCAAGGGCTCACTTCTCTTTAAGTAAAAAAGAGAGTTGATACAGAATCTTCGCAATTGCAGCTCTGGAACTTTGCCAAAACTCTGGACAGGTCACACGTCACAGTCTAGAATGTTCACCATCCACAAAGCTCTCAAACAGTGCTTGTTGAGAGATACTCTCTTTCCCAATACCACTTCTCTTCCTTTCCAATCTTTCCTTTTCCAAGCCTCCCTCCAGCCCCTTTAACAGCATTTCTCTCACAACAGCAAAGAAGCATGTCTCAGCTTACCCCCAAAAATCCTCCTCATATGAGCTTCCAGGCCCTGTACCTCCTCAGCCCATCCCATCCCTTCCTAGGTGGAGAGCCTTCCTGCTTCACACTGCCCATCAGCAGGGCTCAGAATTTTCTAGGCCTTCCCAGATACATCCAAAAGAAGCCCAGCCCCACTTCAGCTGTGTTCATTGATTTCATCGCTTCCCTCCAGTTGCTCAGCTTTTTGGCTACAAGAACTTCAGACAATTCACAGGGTTTCTTTTACATCTTTCACAGCACACAGTTTGTATGACAATTTAAACCAAACCTCACTCTAAAGGCACACTGACTCCATTCATTCCCTTAGAGATCATCTCAATGAAAACACTCTTGTGAGAGCTTCTTTCCTGTGACTGTAAATCACTGCTATTCATGTCTAGGAAATCAAGACAATTACCTGTCACAATCTACTCTGACATTCTCCCTGGGCTAACATACATTAGCTAATAATACAGGCTACTCTTACTAACACGTGTCTGTGCTGCTCAACAAAAGCAGAGACTTCTGCCAGAAGTTTTTTTAAGGTATTTCTGTCACATGCTGTTTGTGATTCACATAAGTACTACTACATAAGTACAAACCCACAGTATCTGCCATCTTTCATTGAACCTTACCCATCTGCTTTTATTACCAAACTAAATGAAAGCACAGTATTACTCTTCAAATAAATTGTACGCCTATATGACATAGACTGTTTCTTGGGTGAAAACAAAAAAAAAAAATCAGACCTCTCAAAAATATTCTCTGTATTACAGAATAAGCCAGTGAACAGTTTTTCAGGTCAACCTATCTTAGCATTTTTAAGTAGATAAAGAAGGTGCAGAATGTACCATATGGCAATAAACATACACACCTGAACAGATCTGCTTCAGTAACAAAAAACCTGGCAGAAGAAAACTCAGAGTGTCATTCAGATAGCTTACCAGAATAAATACAGATTGTTAACTCATTACTTCCAATACTTGGGTTCTCTAATATATTATTTGCTTTAGAAAACACCTGAATTCATAATCCAGGATCAGCAGGGTCCTGTGCAAGTTATTTCAGTTGTATGGGATAGGTCCCTGTGCAATTAAGGATTTCTTCTGCATCTTTCAGGTTGACACACAATACTCCTGACAAGTATTATTACTAAGAAGTAGCAGTCAGAACTACTGTAGCTTCCTTTTGAGGAAAGCAATGCAATTTCAGAGACATCCGATCTCATGAGTTCTGAGGCACAGCAGTAATCTGATGCATTTGCTTTGTGGTTGAAGCAGACCACGTGAGAAACTGCACAACTTCTCCCAGTCACAAAGCATGCCCAAGACAGAACAAAGGACTAACACAGCTCTCCTGAAAGACAGTTCAGTATTTTCACTATCAGAACACACCAAAAGCTTTGTACCTTTAGAACTCCTGTCTTCACGGAAAAGGTTGGAGATTTAAAAGTAGCACTCGGATAGAATTTTATCTTTATATTATCTAAGCTATCAAACCTTAGAGTCACAGGTCCCCTTGAGGAAGCTCCTGCAATAATGCAATTCCATCTGGAGAATTTTTTCTGGAAACTTCAGGTTTCACTTAAATTTTTCATCAAAAACATGAAGGAAATACAAACATCCTATTTAGAGGCCTCTTTGTCTATAGCGACTTCTACCTGTCTACATTTTTGCATTCCAAATCTAAACAAGTCTGAGATCTGATACTGGAAAATAGATTTATAAAGTATCTGTGTCAAGTAAATCCACTACGATAATCTATAGACATAAGTAGTTAACTGACAGGTTTCTTTAACTACTGAGAGAAACAGCTCTGCCTTTATGTTGGAAACCTTTAAAATTTCCTCCTGGCTAGGCAGAAAGGAAAACTCACAGTATTTTGAAGGTACTTGCCATAGTTGCTCAACCTAGAAAGTATCCTCTCTCTCCAGCCCTCTGTGAGCAGGAGCACCTTGCACGACTAGCCTTACAAAGAAAAAAAAAAGGTGACAACAAAACCATGAGAGATACTAAGAAGACTGAGATTTTCATTTCAGAATAATAAAAGTGTCACAGTGCTTCACTGAACAAAAACACACGAAATGTCTTAAATTACCTTAAAGTCTGAGTCCTAAGCAAGGACTCTGTACCAGAGAAAGCCAGGAAAGCAGAACTAAGAGCATCTTTAAGGTTAGAATGCCCTCTTTGGGTATAAAGACATATTTGCAGCAACAGTAAATTTCATTAAGTACAGTGCTATTTTATGCTGTAGAAAGAAAAGTAAATCAAAGAATGCAAGTGTGCTACTCAAAGACTTCTAAAGATGTTAGAAATTACTCTAATTACCCTCTACTAGTAACAATGTTCTGAAGATGCTGCATAATGATAGTGAGGATGACAGCAATCCATACACAGTAGTGCAGAGGGGCAGGACAAGAAAGAGATGGGTATAACTAAAAATAGGAAAGCTTCCAACTGGATACAAAGAAAAACTTTTTCACCACGAGGGGAGACAAGAAGCAAAGCAGCCTACCCAGAGTGGCTGTAATATCCTTGGGGGTTTTCAAGGTCCAACAAGATAAAACCTCTGAGCAACCTGACACAACCCCAGAGTCAGTCCTGCTTTGAGCAGTGAATTGGACCAGAGATCATCTGATGTTCCCTCAAACCCAAACTATGCTAACACATCTTTAAGATTTAAATACAGATCTCAGGATTTGCAGTATTCCACTAGTTAACTACACCCACAGCAAAAGTTCAAGAGTTTCATCTGCGGAAATCAAGAGAGCAACTTCTGTGATTTATAGCTCCACAAAGGACTCACTAGAAGCTAGCAAACAGCAGTTCCATCACATCCTGGAAGCTGAAAACAGCTCACTTTCTATGAATAAAATTCAGAATAAATTTCAATACTAAAAATAAATAAGTTCTCAAACAGCATTTAAGCATCCATCATTCACACAGAGAGAAATTACAAGCTTTGGTGATGGTCAGGGCCTTAAGCAAGACAGATACAGCAAAGCATAACACAGGAACTCCAATTGTTCCACAGCAGCGCGCCATTAGTAGTTAGCTGGCAATTAAATGATGCTCATGAGCATCACTTAAATGTCACTTTGATCTATTGCAGTTATTTCACAAAATCTTTATTACTGAGGCTTTTTATTGGCTGTAAAAACATTGGCAAGCATTTCTCTTCACTATATTAAAAATTATTTTGATACCTATTCCTAGGCTGCTTGCCAACTGGAAGACAAGATGGAGCCATCTGTGAGACTACAACTCTCTGAAGACACTTGCCTTTCCAAAACATAATCCCTTAAATGGTGCCAAGGGCATTACACACAAAAAACCTAACATCACATCTGAACAGCTGCAGCAAAACCTGCCTCTCTCACAGATTTCCCAGCAAAGGAAGGAGGAATACTGCTTCTGCCTGGGGAATACTGCCTCTACCCTACCCAGTCCATGAAGTCCGATTATGACACGAGAATGTAAAAAGTCGTGCCTGAATACTCTGCCACACAGATGTATCAGGCAGCCAAAACTGTGCCAGAATGCTACACGTTACAGATAACTGAATTAAGTAGCAAACACAGCTATTTCTATATCTTCTCTTCCTTGGTTTGGTGGAAATTTGAGGGATTTTTGGGGCTGGTCTCTTTCTTCTTCCACTGCTTAGCAATGTTGGGGCTCAAAATATGTACACAGGCTGCTACCCAGAATTCCTAATACCCTCTGCATTGTCTTCACCCAGTCTGTTTGATTTTGATTATTATTACTCCTGGTATTATCCCCTATTTGCCTTGTAATCCTCCTTTTAAAACCTCCTCTCATATTTTATATCATGATTTCCAAGCCATTAGAGATCGGTTTTAGACAACCAACATCTAGAACAATTACTCCTAGAAGACCTGCAGGAAAGACAGCAAGCCCATGTACTTCTCAGAGCTTGCACTGAAGATTCATACTGGTCTCTCAGCATTAAAACCACAGGCAATATAAACTTGCCAGGGTCACACTTAATGCCTAGGCTTCCAACTCTATGCCTAGGCAAAGCACACAGAATTTCACTAGGGTGTGGCAGCACACAAAGCAGTAACACAAGAAGTGCATGTGCATCCAAATCCAGGAGAAAAGTCTGGACTCTCACCAAGAAATTCAATGCCACACCAAACTCACCAGAAACACAGCAAAACAGTTGCTATACACCACACTCACTACTCGTAGTAAAGATAAATTAGCTAAAAATGTGAAATTAATTCAGAAAGTGAATGACATCAATATACACTGCCTACCTAAACCAAAGATGGAAAACCTTACTAACCGCAGTCTAAAAAACACAAGGCCTTGAAGTACAACAGGGTAAGCCAGTAGATTTCACAAAGGGCAATCAAAAATCTTACAGATTATTCTTCCCAAAATAGCAACGCTGGCTTTTACCTGCCAGCCCTACCTCCCACAGGAAAAGCCGATAACAAATCTAGTCCTGAAAATCTACATCATAACTATACTTAAGGTGGGCAGAAAGCATAACATGAAATGGATCCTAACTTGACCCTGGAACAGACGATCCCATGGAAAATTCTGTCATTGGCAAATGCTGGCACCATAGTAGGAAAATTCTCAATCAGCTAAAAGAACACATACCCTACTGCTAGTGCTCACTGCATACCAAAAAAAAAAAAAAAAAAGTATAAGCTGATCTTTTCTTACCTTACAGCAACTTGAGACCCCCTGGCAAAACCATATTTTCCCCCAATATCCACTCTTATAGGAAACAGATATTCAGTTCTGACAGATTGCTCAGAGGAAACCATTAACTGGAACAGCTCCTCTCTCACAGCCAAGTCTGTACAAGTCCCCAGAAGACCACAAGCGTGGGAACACTACAGCAGCCTCTCTCACCATGACTTGGGGAGTGTTTAGGCTCCCCAGGGGAAAGGGAAACAAAATACCTGTTGATTATTAACTACTTTGGGAGCAAAACCACGCAGAGCTGCTCTAGTTCTGCCCCAGACAACAGTAATCAGATCCTTCTCCCACAATTTCAGTGAGGGTCTCCTCGAGATTTTCACTGCTCTGAGTAAATTAAAATCTCCTGCTCTCTTAAATAAGGATTCTGGCAGGACAGGAGTAAAGTTTCAGCATGGTGTCCTGCCAAAACACTGCAGTGGCAGCACAGCCTGGGACCATCCAAGGTCCAAGAGCACCTTATGCCCCTGAGATCCAACATCACTGCTGAAGCACAGATATCAGCATCCTATCCACATCACTCCCAATACAGATACGGCAACCAAAAAGATGTTAACAGTGAGGAAATCTTGCTACAGCAACGTAAAGTATCACCAAACTCAGCAGCTGTGCATCACCCCCTCCTGAGACTGGTGTGCCTACTGTTCTTCAGGAGCAGGGCTGGGAAAGCAGCACAGCCACAGCTCAGCCTGAGCTATTAGTGCAAATACTGACGGGTTAATGCACTCCTCGTTAAATGGGAAAAGCCAAGCCCCAGAAAACAGCTGTGCTGCCTATTTCCCTCCATCACTGGGATCTCCACGGGCCATTAGCAACAGGAAGCACCTGAAGCTTAGACCTGCACAATGAAATTCAAACTCATTCCTGTCTCAGTAACCATCCTTGCCCAAAATCCTAACAGAGAATGGAAAGCTCTTGTCCCCAAAGCCATGCTCTCTAACAACAGGGGGAAATTAAATTTATATGATCAGCCTAGCTCTTGCAACAAAAAGTCAGATATTTCATGAATCTGAGGCTACCTCAATTTACCACCCTGAATAGGCTAAGGGATGCTCCTTCCCGTGAATCTCGTGGTGTTTCCCTGAAGTAGAACATTTATGGGTGGAGGAAGGGGAACAACCAAACACAAGAATTAGATAGCCATAACATAAAAGAACAGCCTGTGGTTATAAGTACTTGGCCTTGCAAGCAATCTTACCCCAGCACCATTCCAAGTGGCTGCATATCTGCAGTAATGTTAACCCATAAAACTAAGCTGGTATGTCAGTGGGAAGAATGCTTACCACCATAACAGAAACAAAATACTTAAAGTATCCCACTAAAACAGCAAGAAAGCAGTTTACTGTCATGAAAAAAAGCTGTTCTTCCCCTTCCCATGCTCTCTGGAGAATTTCTGGCTTCCCAAAAACAAAACAAAAAGATGTTAAAAATGGTTTCCCTAATTGCTTACAGTGTATTTTTCAGACCAGTCTGAAATCAGCATCATCAGATTGGCAATTTAAACTCAGATGTGCTGTGCTAGGGACTGTAGTGCTCACCCCATTAATCAATAAAGCTGTGAAGCCATTGACAAACTTCTTTGTCTACGGACACATTCAAAATACCACTATTACCTGATTCTAATTTTCCATTAGTGTTATTATTCACCATTACACAAAGTCTTGAAAAGCTACACCAATGCCACATGCCTCACCTTACACAGATCTGGAGACTTCCAAAACAATTCAGAAAATCTAATGATATCAACTCCCAGTTCCTGCCTCCCACAGATACTAACCCTCTCATTTTACTTAGTCTTACAATACTCACTATCAACCTCTTGACTTTTCACTCCACAGGTTGCCCCAAAGTCTCCCTACTACGAAATTTTCCTCTGTAATGGCTTCATGCCCCTCTGACCTCTCGGTCCAGCAAAGGAAAACTTTCAACAAGAGCACATTAAACCCCTCCAAACAACCAACTCTTCAGCCACTGCAGAGAACAGGGAAAGGTCACACATGCCACATCCAGTCTGTTCTTAATTTTAAGGAGCCACTTTTCCCACACAGCTCTTTCCCAAGGAGATTTTATAATCTAAGCATACATACAGTGTGTCTAACAAATTTCTGTTCAGTTGTAGTTCTGACTTGGCTGCTCCTTCATTCAATCCATAAGCAGAGGTAGTGCATACAACTTTAAAGGAGCTAGCTAAGCAGTACTAAGTAAACATATTTTCCTTTTTCCATCTCTTATTCTGAGTACACAGCTGTTTGTGTAGTAAATATTGACTATTCAAGGTAAAATCTAATTTAGTTGGGGTTTTTTACACTTGTCAGTGTTATGAATAAACAGAGTGACAGAGGGCAAAAAGAGCAGAGTAACAAGACAATTTACCCTGACACCAGGGTGACATGACTAAGACACCTATTTGTAAAGCAGCAAGAGAGGAAGGGAGGAGGGGGTGAGAAAAATCAGAAAGCGCCATTGATCATACTCATTAGACAGCTGGGTCCCAATTAGAAATATATCACACAGAGATAATAAGAGGTGCTCTGGAAGGAAGCTTGGCTGTGAGATGAAGGAGGGTCTGAAACACAGCAAGCAGCATTTTACAGTACATACAGAGGGGAGGCAGAATCCAAATTCTGCAAGTCCCAAAGGAATCACACCAAACAAAGAAACCCTACTTGAGGCAAGCACGTGATCTCAGCCCTCTGCCTGCAGACTTCAGATTACTCATTAAGCCACTTCACATTCTCAGCATCAATAAACAGAGAAGTAACTCCATGTCAATAGCTCATTCAATTTCCATACAGAAAACTCATGTTTAGCAAACAAAGTATGTCCATAGTGGATCTTAGTCTCCACAGCATCAGTAGTTTGCAGCCTTGATAAAGATTGCCTGATTTCTCTCTGAAAGCTTTTTTCAGGTGAGCTCTTAATGGAGTCCACACGTATATGCTAAAGAAGAAAAAAGAAAACTACATGGTGTGTAAAATAGTTAACACTACACAGAATTAAGGAAACACCTTCAAATAAGGATACTACCATGCTTAAAATAGGCACAGTAGCCTTTGTTCAGTGCCAGAGGGCCAAGTTTTTCCCTGTGTGACTGCTGGTTTACAAAGGGCGCATTCATTCTGAATACATAAGGGTTTTGCAGCAGTTTTACTTCAAGAATATTGAATAGTATTACAACATACCCTGGGCTCAATCCTAATCTAAGTGACTTGGCATGAAAGGGCTGCTTTCTGGAAAAAGACACAAGATGTTAAGGATGAACTTGGAAATCACCATGGCAACTGTGCAGGTCCCTTCCTGTTCACCTTGGAGGCCGATACTCCAAAGGAGGCAAGGAAACCCTTTTCCACAGGAACCATTAATATGCAATATGGCCAAAACCAGAAAAGGTCACAGCCTGTCTCCAATCAATTAGAAAGAGGGGTTTGCTCAAAGAAACATAAGGCTAAAATGGGAAAAGGAAAAAAAAAAAAATCATAACGCCTGAGGAGCACTCGAGAGGCGTCACACACTCGAGTAAATCGCACTTGAAAGGTCAGCTGGTTCAGTAGCTGTCAAAGGCCCAAGCTATGGTGAGCAAAAAAAGCCTAACCAAGTGTGCCTAATTTGCGAACAAAGTCAGAATTAACCTTTAGGGTTTTCAATTTTGTTGGTACAAAACATTGTTTGCAGTGCTTGCTGTCCTCTTGTTCATCACAATTAATTTATCCTGGTGCTAATAAATCCTCTTTTCTTACACGGACCCGCTACAATTGCGCCAGAAGCAGCATAGGCCCAAAGTTGTGACTTCACTTTACTGAAAAGAACAAAGGATGATTAATCTAAACTTAAAGAGGGAGGAAGCCAGGGGCAATACAACACTTGCCTCTGACTGTGCTTTGGAGTGCTGCTGCACTGTCATCATTGGTGGTGCATATGAGAACGTGCCACTTTCAGTGCCCAGTCTCAAAGAGAGCTATAAAGAAAACTGATAACTTGATAGTTATCAAGCACTGGGACAAAAAAAAAAAAAAGACATCTTGAATATGATCTCAAGCATATAAAACACTGCACATAAGCATTTGGTGCTTCTTGTACATTCCCTCAGCTTGCCACGATTCCAATATTTTAAGTGACCACAAATCTCTAAATGCAGCCTTTTTTTTCTTTTAAATCAAGTATTTAAACGCTCCTACTATGCCATTTCATAAGGGCCTAGAAGCACTATGAATGGTAAAAAATGTACTGTAGCTTCATCTGGAAAACCACTGTTAATGCCTTCCCAGAACGAACCACAACAATTTCAGCTTCAGCAATGAGATGGGGGAATACCCACACAACGTCATTAAAGGGACTTTAGTATTTAAACACCAAGAAACGTTTTAATAAGTAGAACTTCTCCCTTTTTCAGGAGTGACTGTAAGGCCAATAGCGAATCAGCAAGTAAATGAACCAATAGGAAAGGACAAAACAAGAGATAATGCATTCCAGAGGACTTCAACCATTTCTTTGAAAACCATCATTACTTCTAATTAGCAGCAGCACTTGCTGTTATACCTTCTGCAGCATATTTTGCGGAAGCCTTTCTTATAAAAGCACTCCTCTGCAGAACTCTTAAATTGCTATGCAAAAGCATAGCAAGAAGTTACTCAAGCCCTTGTCCACAAAGTTTAATGTGGATTACCAAAACAGGAATGAGCTGTTTTCTATTAAACTGTTGGCAAGGACGACTGAAGTGTTTGCAGAAAGTCTTGGTGGACTCATGGAGCTGGGAGAACCACATATCCCAAACAACAGCAGATATACCTAGTCCCAGCTGTCCTGGGAAAGGTGAAGTGGTTTTCTCCAGAATTTCCCCGTGGCTCCAGCCTTTTGCCAGCACCCCCGTGGATAAGGAGGGCAGCCCTAGTTCAGACCAGCTGACTGCTGCTGCTCTGAGAGAAAAGGAAAGCAGTTCATCCACATTAGAGGTCATGGTCTTGTAAAATTCATATATTTGTAAAAGCAAATATACACAGAGTGTCTGCTGAAAAGGCACTTTTCTTTTTCTTCCTTAAGCCAAGACTGGAGACATAATGTGGGTGAGTTTTCTAAGAGCACCATTACTTCCCTCTTTGCAGTTGGTTATTAAAGAGAAATAAACAAATAAACCATACAAAAAACACATTGCTATCTTTGTAGCACTACAATGCGCTCACACGGGCTGAAGTGGAATCAAAGTATCTTAGTTATTTGAGTTAAAAAAACTATAGCTACATTGCTACAAAGTTGCAATACCCTTTCTTAGACCGCATTAACTGCGAAATAAATGCCAGCATCACCAGGGGCTTAAAAAACTAAAAATAAATAAATTTTAAAAACACTAAAAAAACCCTAAAACTTTCAGACTGTGAAATGAAAAGATCCAGGGGTTTTTTTCACCAAAGAAAAAAAAAAAAAAACCCCAAAAAAAAAAAATAAAACCCACTACATTCTCCCCACAGACAACGCGCCTGCCGAGAGCTGCCGCCGCTCCCAGCCCGAGGGCAGCAGCCACCCGAGCCGCCGGGCCCCTCCAGCGGGGAGCAGCGCTGCCGGCCCCAGCCCCAGCCCCAGCCCCAGCCCCAGCCCCGTCCGGGTGCCCCAGGCCGCCCGCTCGCCCAGGGGCTCCTGCGGAGCTCTCCGGCCGGACCCCCCCGCCTCCCGCCTGCCCTCCCTCAGCGCCCGCCGTGCCCGGCCCGCTCACCTGCGCGCCGCCTGCCGGCACCGCCCGCCCGCGGCTGCGGCCGCCACATCCCGACCCCGGCCCGCAGCGGGCGGAAAGCGGCCCTGGCCCGGCCACTCCCCGCCGGGGGCGGGCCCCAGGCAGCTCCACCGCCCCGGGGAAGGAGCGGGCGGCGGGCGGGACCGGCCCCGGAGGGTGGTGCGGTGCGGTGCGGCCCCGGGGAACCCGCGCCCTCCGGCCCGAGCGGTGGTGTCAGGCTGTGCGGGCTCTGTGCCCGCAGGTCTGCAGCAGGAAGTTAGAGAGGAATCAGGGAATCACAGAACCGGTCAGATTGGAAGGGACCGCAGCGGTCCAAGCTCCCTGCTCAAGCAGGGTCATCCCAGAGCACCTGGCACAGGATTGTGTCCAGATGGTTCTGGAGTATCTCCAGTGAGGGAGACTCCACAATGTCTTCGCACAATCTGTTCCCGTGCCTGCAAAGAAGTTCTTCCTCATGTTCAGGTGGAATTTCCTCAGTATCGGTTCCTGCTCCTTGCCTCGTGTCCTGCTGCTCGGCACCACAGAGAAGAGCCTGGCTCGATTCTCTTGACACCCTCCCTTCAGACACTTAAAAACAGGATAATGTCCCCTCTCAGTTGTCTCTCTTGAGGCTGAACAGGTCTCTCAGCCTTTCCTCATAGGAGAGTTGCTCCAGTCCCTCCATCTAATCTCTGTGTCCCTCAACTGGACCCACTCCAGGAGCTCCATGTCTCTCTTGTACTCTTGTATGTTCCAGCATAACAACAAATATATATACCCAACATACCCTTGGAAAGCAATTTATTTTCAGATTTAGCTATACTGGGCATTACTTGGTCTCAGAGCCATCATGTGACTGTTTGTGAGCCCTACTCTGGCACTGCTTTGCATGTCAAATACTCACTGAATCTAGCAAGATGTGTACAGTTATTACGGTATTCGTTGACTTCAAGTAGCCATAATCATCTTGGGAGGAGGACTTAAAGAGATACTAAGAAAGTTAGCAGATTATACAAAATTGGGAGGAACTATTGACTCCCTTGAAGGCCCTGCAGAGAGACCTCAACAAATCAGAGAGCTGAGCAATCACCATCCATATGAAGTTCAACCAGGAAAAGTGCTGGACTCTGCACCTGGGATGGGGCAACCCTGAGTGTACGGACAGACCAGGGAATGAGACACTGGAGAGCAGTGCCATGGAGAATAAAGGAATAAAGCTCTTAAGAGAGTGTCCAAAGGAGGGCAATGAAGATGGTGAAGGGCCGTGAGGAGCAGCCATGTGAGAAGCTGCTGAGGGCACTGGGAAGTTCAGCCTGGAGGAGACAGAAGGGAGATCTCATTGCAGTTACAGCTTCCTTGTAAAGGTGAGAGGAGGAGCAGGCACTGATCTCTGCTCTGTGCTGACCACTGACAGGACCCAAAGGAATGGCCTGAAGCTGAGTCAGGGGAAGTTTAGGCTGAGTATTGGGAAAAGATTATTCACGCAGAGGGTGTTTGGGCACTGGAACAGGCTCCCCAGGGCAGTGGTCACAGCACCAGTCCGACAGAGTTCAAGAAACACTTAGACAACACTGTCAGGCACAGGGTATGATTCTCAGCACCGTCCTGTGCAGAGCCAGGAGTTGCACTTGATGATCCCTGTGGGTCCCTTCCAACTCAGAATATTCTGTGGTACTGTGAATTCTGTGTCTGTATTTTTATTGCTTTTGTATGACTCCACATGTCTTTATGTCACAGAGCTTTTTCATTTTGATGAAAGATGCTATCATTTATATATATGTATGGGGGTTTGTTGGTATAGAGGCAATTTCCTTCATAGTAGCTTATTTAGGACTCTGTTTTGGGTTTGTGACCACAGTCAGAGATGTTTTAGCTGGGCAGTGCTTACACTTCTTCTTGAACTACCCTGCCAGTGAGCAGGCTGGGGTATATAGGAAGCTGGGAAAGCACACAGCTGGGACAGCCTGACCTAAACAACCCAAGGAATATTCCAAACCGTATGTCCATGTGACATCACACCTAGGAGTAACGGCTGGGGGAAGGAAGAGGAAGAGAGGATGTTCAAATTTATGGTATTTTTCCTCCAAATTCACTGTTATGCATGATGGAGCCCTGCTTTCCTGCGGATGACAAAATGCCTGCTTGTCCATGGGAAGTAGTGAACAAGTTCCTTGTTTTGCTTTGCTTTGCTTGTACGTGTGGCTTTTGCTTTACCTGCTGAGCTGTCTATGCCTCACCCCATGAGTTTTCTCACTTTTACCTTGGAAAGGTAAAAGTCACCTTTATCTTGGAGAGATTCTTTCTCCCATCCTATTGAGGCAGGAGGTGAGTCAGCAAGTGGCTGCATGGGGATTAGCTGCCTACCAGAGTTAACCTTTAATATACAGTAAATAATTTCAAGTCCTTTTCCTAAGATCACTGTACCTTTCCTGATTCTGTTCTCTCAAACTTACATATCATTGGAACAACATGAATTTCTGCTAAAATCCCCTCTCCTGTATTGTGTTTTAGGTAATTTTAGTCCTCCACCTTTTCCAGTGTATCTTCTCCTCCCTAGTTAACACATACATCATCTTTTGCTATCCCTAGTATTTCTCTACTGACAGTTTTATTTCTATTATTATTCATAATTACAAGCTTTATATAAGCTTATGAGTGCCCACTGACTACAGCTTTTATTCACTTTGCTAAAGTGGTACCTGCTTTACTCATAGATCATCATATCCACTATATTAATCACATACATGAAATCAATGTTTTCCAGGTGGCCTCCATCACCCTAGTCTTCGAGAATGGTCCTTCCTTCTCAGATGCAGGAAATGTAATTGTGAGTACACTATCCTGTGCATAAGGAAGTTTTCACAACATTCAGAAAAGTTGCTAAAAAAAGCCTGGGTTTATCTAACAACTGTCATCTTTCTGATTTTCTCTGGTTTCAGTCCATTCACTAAGAAATACAGGACATGCTAAGAGAGTTTTGACCTCCTGTTCCAGCCTGTGCCCTTCCTGACCTGTGAAAGAAGACAGCAAGCAGCTGTGCCTCACATGCCAAAAATAGCCAGGCATCCTTCTCCTTCCTTCAGCCTTGCTGCAGTGCATCTGATTCAAGTGATGTCAGTGCTGGTTCCCATCATTCAGAAATAAATTGGTTGTAAAAGGGCAGTTCTATCGGTACAGACAAAGGGCCCATCTAGCACAGCCTTGCCTCCAGCTCAAAGCCAAGGCAGCTGTCTCAGCCAGAGCAGGAACAAGGCAGCACCCACAACACTTCCCCTTTGGACTGTCCCACCTAGCCTCTGACCAATGTGTGCTCAGGGGTTCCTCAGCTCAGTGGGACTTCCTGAGTCAGCAGCCCCTCTCTAATTTTCTTGTTTCTGCTTTCTGGGATGAGGGGACTAAGTAAGTGTTCAGGTTTGCTATGGATTCCTGCAGTGGCACCTTCACATTTCCTGTTCTGTTCTGTGTTCCTTTGCAAATGATCTGTAACCTTTGATTGAGTGCAGCCACACACTTAACTGATGTTTTCTGATATGTAACTAGTGCCACGGTTTTCTTCTCAGTGCTGTGATCATTTCAGAGCTTTTCATCTTTTATGAGAGGCTAGGATTTTCTTCCTGGTAGGTGTTGATTCAATTCACATGATGAATTTCATCTGTAGTTTGATTGCTCAGTTATTCTATCTCACAAGATCCTTCTGCAGTTCTTTGCAGCCAGCTCTTGTTCATGCTACCTCAAATAACTCAGCATCAGCAGCAGACTTGGTTCAGCTGCTTATATGGTGAACAGGAGAGGTTCAAGAGACACTAGTCAATACAAAGCTACCAAAAGGTACATAGTCTCGAAACAGATATTTAAAAGAAGCAGGGCATGAGATGTACTTGGGGAAAAAACCCTGCTAGTGAGTTCTTTGCATTTGTTCTGAATGCACTAAGCGAGTTAAAGTTTGTCCCAAACCTCACCACTTCAGCTTCAGGTGAGCTTGCCTTACCTCGTGTGTACTTCACATCAGTGTATACATTTAACAAAAAAGTCCCACCATAGAATACTCAGCAGACTGTAATTCATTACCTCAGATGATAATCAGGAATATGTGTGAGTGTGTACACAGAACATGACATTCTGTTCCTTTATCCAGAAAGGAACTGCTTTTTGACAACCATGAACGTTCCATTGCCAGACCATTGGAAAGGAGTTGCAGGGGAATGGTAGATAGTTTTTACTGAAGATTTTAGGCATAACTGTAGAAAAAGGCACAGACACCCTTCTGAAGCAAATGCTAGTGGGGGAGACTAGTGTCCTTGGGTTTTAATGCTGTTTTAATTGTGTCCTAACCTAATTATAACCATAACCCTGATTCAAATGACATAGTGAGACATCCAGAGATGCAGAGAAATCTACCCCACTCCAGTTTGCCCTAATGCACTTTTGGGCAGTAGTTAAGTGTTTAGATTGAGGTGGATGGTGTAAGAAATGACACAGAAGAGCATACCTAACAGTAGATACTATAGTGCTGTCTTCTGGTTTAGATTAGTCAGGAAGGAGCTGGAGAATGTTGCTATTTCTTAATTTCCATTTTTCATTATAATAGCACATACAGGCACAGCTGCCAAAAGAAATTGTCCTGCCTGCTCCCTCCACTACCTCTCCAGCTGTCCCTGCCTTCCCTTTCCCCAGGCTACTGCCTGCTTTGTACAGGAGAGTTTCATTGGCTCTACAATGAACTAGGAACTTTTTTTCTTTCCCCACTAAAAACTTTTCTCTACTGAAAAGCAACTGTGAAGGTACAGCATTACATGTTGCATCAGAAATCACACCAAATTTTAACAAACCCTCTCTGTACTGTGCTGCTGCCTCTTTCCTTCTCAAACAACTTCCTGAGCCCTCGTGCAAGCTCCAAATGGACCCGTTTTCCACTGCTTGTCTTGGCCTCTCAGCTTCTCATTATCTGCACATAGCTGCTGCTTTGTGTGGTACCTTCGCTTCCAATTGACATCAGTGTGTGGGAGCTCCCCCCTGCACCTGCTGCCATAAAGAGCAGATTTCCTGTAGCTTTGTCCCTTGCGACTTCTGGTTCATCTCACAGCTCAGCTGCCAACTCTGCCTTTCTTCTTCTTGTATTCATCTTTGTTTTTCCCTCTCTGCCCCATCACTGCTTTTCCAGAGACCTTTTCTGTTTCAGTAGTAAATAACGTATTCATCAAAACATGCCCCTGAAGGGAATCCAGCTTTACTTGCAAATTCATGTCAAATTAAAAAAAAAAAGGTTTTGCCTGATATAAAAATGAGGAAATCCCAGACATGTTAGACTTGTTTATTTTTATCTCTTTAGGATCAAGACATCTTGATCTTTTTAAGCTAGGTTCACACATGGCACTGGGGCATCTGTGGTAGATCACAAGAGTAAAAACATTATGCTCATGTTCTAATATGGATTTTTTCCAGCTATTCTTCTCATCCTCTCTCCTTCCCCTTAAGAATGATTTGCATGGCACCTTTTGAAGGATGGCTGCAGCATGGACTGGGACAGCTGCAGTGAGGTGGGAGTTGTGGGAAGGAGTGGCCAGTGTGGAGCAGCAGCATGAGCTGGAAGAGCTCAGTGAGGCAGAGCACCCAATTGTCCAAAACCAGAAGAATTCATTTGACTTTCAACGATTAAGTTCATCACCAAACGATTGTTTGCCATCAAAGACCAGTAAAAGCCAGGATATTTTGGATTAATATGCAGAGGACTTTTAAATATACATATTTTTAGGTCGTCCACAGAGCTGAAGCAAAAAGTTTTTTGCATGGCTTGGTTAGATATACCATCATACCCTATCCAAAATGAGATGTTCTAAATTTGTGCTTTAGTTAATTCTGTGCATACTTACAACACCTCTGGAATACATTTTGTGATATGATTAGCATAAAGGTAATCTTCCTAATAGATAGAGAAATAAAATAAATCAGGGTGCCTAATGTGAAAGGTAAAAATCCCAGGCTCAGTTATTAAACCAGAGAACTCCTAGAAACTTCAGCTAAGCCAGGGTTTTTAAAAAAAAAAAAAATTAAACAGCATTTTAAAACAAGTTCATGTAAATCTGAAATAAAGAGATGAGACTTTATTGTGATTGTTGTTACAGGTGAATACATTTCACTTTCCAGAATCACTGGTTTCATTATTCATCGACAACTGTAACAGTGCAGCTGTTCGGCTTTACTGGCATCATTTTCTGATCCTGTTCCAAAGAGAGTGACTCAACTGGTGTCAGGTTAGGCTTCAAAACAAGAGTAAAGCTGATAGCTCATTATCACTCAATTCAAAATATTTATGGGATTAATAATCACATATTATGGATAACTCTAAATGTCTGAAGTCCTAATCCAGTAGAATACAATTCAAAAGAGTTAAGCCTTCCAATGTTTATTTTGACTGAATGACTTTCCATAAATTTTAATTAGTTGAAGAAAAGAACTAAGTTTCCCTAGAGATACCTGATCACTAGCAAACAGCATGAAGATTCATACTGTTGTTCTGCAGGCTTTAAAAACGGCCTTTACTCGTAATAGTGTGAACCAGCCATAATTATATATCAGTAGATCAACTAAGAACAAAACTGTGAGAAAGAAAAGCAGGAACACTGGTGATTTAAAAAGCAGAACAGACATATTTTTCTCATCAACTGTTCTTTTTACTGAACTAATCACCCCAAATCCCAAATTTCCTCAAATTTATTTCTCACACAGTTCAGTACCTACTGCTTGTCACAAACTGGGGTTAAACCACTATACTACAGCCACTAAGTAAACAAACATTCCTGCATTAATTTTTTTTTTACATCTGGAATTAATTTCTAATGAGCTGTCATTATTTTAGGGGGAGTTTTTACACAGCACACGTGTATTTGGATTTGAAGTTGTCATTATTGGGCTGTAGCATCCATATAAATAAACCTTACTTCTTTAACGAGTCATCTTAGAATGGCCATTGTATAAATCCGTTCTCATGTGTGGATTGAGTGGGCCCCGTGGAGGGGAGGGCCATTTTCTCCTATTTTCATACCAACATACCTCGTAAGTGAAGAATCACTTAAATAATGCATTGAACAGAAATTCACAGTGTTGAAAGTTCTAATATGTAAAACATGTTCCCTCGCATGCCAGAAATCCAAGGGTACTAAGGCAGAATTGCCATGTGGGGATTGAAAGCCCACATCCTCCCTTCTGTAGGGTTTGCCTGAGAATGTGCAGATGGGCAATGTAGCAGGCATCCAGGCATTTCTGAGGAAACAGGAAAAAACATACTCTCTTCCGTGACCTTCACATGCCTTGCCTGTTCACAGGTATTTTCCTGACTGCTAAGCCAGGAGCCAGTCCTGCTGGTGGTACTGTTGTCTCTGCCTGATCAGAATTGTAAAAGGAAATATTCCTCTGGCTGGTGATACAAACCACATGTAACAATTCTAGGAAATTCTGATTGTCAAAAATAGATTTACTTTTTAAGACGTAAACTATATGAATTAAAAAATAGTACTCATTTTATTCTCAAATTCAGGAAATGCCATGAGGTGACACAAATTTTTTAATTATTAATGCCTGAAAAGAGGAAAGCTGATTCCATTTCAGACACCATCAGATAATACTTTTGCCAGAGGATGTTATTACAGTTTTAGGCTAAATATATAATATAAATAACCTGTCTTCTGCTATACAAAAAACCTCTGCTGGCTGGAAACAATTATTGTGAGATAATACAGGGAAGTTTGCCAGCTGGGCTTGTTACATTTTCTAGCTCTACATTTATAATTTACATTAGTGCACAGCACTATCTCTGAGCACAGCCAAGGCTCTGCTGCTCTATTCATGAACCCTCTTTACATATCAGTGGCAAAATTATAAGGCTGAAGTAAACCATGTAGTGAAGTAATCTAAACCAAATCCTTAGAAGATATTAATTTCCATTCAGGAAATAAGCACCACCTTTAAGTGGACCACATTCAATATGAGTGAATTATTATTCCAATTATTCAGCCAGCTTTACAACTTGCCTGTGGCTCAATGCCAGAACTTTGCTTAGCAGACTAATGAAAATTTGATTATCAATGGCACCAGGTCATCTGCACACACAGTGGCACTTGGGGCAAGAGAGCAAGCTGGAGTAGCCACCTTGGTCAGACACAAGGCCAAGGAATTGTCCATTACCTCATTTTATTATGTCGGTAATAAAATTCACAAAGAATGCTCCAAACATCTATCTGGGCCTAAGAAGAGGTGGATGTGGACCCAGTTTTGCCTGCACCAGTGATCTGCAGAGAAGAGTAAAGTGTGGGAAAGAGTGTCCTGCTGAGCCTGCCCTGGGAGAATGGACATTCATGAAGGAAGCTGTCATCCCTCCTGTGCCACAGGTGTTTATAAGGGAAGGCAGGGCAGAGAAAACCACTTAGACAATTTTTCTTCACTCTTGGATCAGCAAGTTGCAATGGCATTGGAGGTGAAACTGGCTTCCAAGGGAAGCCAGTGATAAATCTCACAGATAGATCATAGGACCAGACTTCTACAGAGAAAACCAACCCTTACCATGTAACAGCTTGTGACCAACCTCAGAATACAACCGAGCATGCTCTGGGAGGGTTGTTATAATGTCACCCATATTTTCTTGGTCTGGTCACAGAAAATTGGAAAAATCTCTGTGGGAACAAATGTCTGGACAGTGATAAGGCTGCATTTGCAGTTCATGGTTCCTGTGTGATTTGTTGTGGAAAAGGCTAAATGTGGCTCCTTTCAAAATGTTGAAGTTAGCCCCTGGGAAACATTCTCTCAGTGAAATGAAAGTCATGGAAACTGTGAAGATGTCTGCTTTTAAATGGCTGTGTGAGAATGAAAGTTTTGTTTCTCCTTTCACTTTTATTTCCTTACTCCTTACACAATACTTATTTTAGAGCAAATAAAGGAACAGGAGCAAAAGTGTTTGCTTGGCTTTTTGAGTTGGACGAAATGCTTTGTCTACAGCAGAGATGGGACTCTGGGGTGGGGGAAGGTTGTGGAAAGGCTCTATCAGCTGCTGTGCTGCAGATGCCACGTCTCCTGACTGCCAGGCTCTGGGCAGGAGCCCAGTACCTGGGAGGGCAATATTGGTTAGAGGGAAGATCCCCTGATTTGTGCTTCTCATCCATCGGACATGTGTCAAAACTCTGCAAAAGCAGGATTTATACTAAATAAATTTGGGTCCCCAATTCAAAGCCTGTAAGTTAGGATATTCGTCTGTCTTACTGGTAGCTCATGGGAGGACATCAGTCTTCACAAGGTCTTGTGGCAGGTCACCTTCAGGAGGCTCCCATCTCTTCCAGCTGGCTGCAGAGGGAGTCAAGGAAGGTCACCTTCCTCAGCTTAGCACCCCAAATCGTGAGAGATGACTCTGGGCTATACAAATGGCCACACAAACAGAACTGCTGTGATTCAGTCCTTGGGAAAAGTAACCTGAAAAGGAGAGAGTGATGCATTTGGTTTGGCAGAAAGCAAGAGAGAAAAGTAAGAGATATAGGGAAGGCAAAAGAGAAAAAGGGGAAGATATAGGTAGGAATGAACGTGAGCTGTTAAGACAGAAAGCAGCTGCCGAAAAAGGGAAATAACAAAGAGACTACAGAGCTAAAAGTGCCGGAGAGGTCAAGCAGAGGAAAGTCAAAGGCAAATGAGAGACAAGCCTGAGCATCCCATGGAGACGCTCATCCCTATGCCTTGGCAGAGGAGCAGCAGCTGCCCAGGGCCATGAGGGTCACTGGCTCAGCCACCCCCATGGCCTGGAGGGAGCCCTGTACAAAGGACACTGCAGCTTGCTCTGTGATGGCCCCTTCTGCCATTCCTGGTAACAGAAATTTAGCACTTGGTAGCCAGCAGCCAGAGAATGGAATTGTCTTTTCCTCATGACAAACATACAGCACTGTTCAGCAGACACAGGGCAGGGCTTCTGACATGTGGTACCAGCAGGAAGAATTTTTCAGCTTTCTGTTTTCAATTCTCTTTTAGACGTGAAATAGTTGGCAAATTATTCAGTGCTTTTTCCTTGCTCTGCTGCCCAAATTATGTCAGCACAACCAAGGTAACATAAGCACAGAGAAGCCTTCAAATATATTCAGTGGATTCTGGAAATCTCAGGAAACACTTTTGGTTTAATTGTTAAATATCTTTCATACTTACAATGTACTTGCATGTTATAAAAATCCAGTGATTAAAAGTCACTTATGGTTCATAACAGTAAATATACTGCTGAATGGCAAAGTTAAGTATGGTTAATAGAAAAGAATGTGGAAAACATTAGCCAGTGTATTTGCTTTGAAAGAGTCCATTATCTTTAATGGAGTTTTTACAATTGTGCACACGTGTGCCTGCTGTGAAGACACCAAATTACAAATAAAACTCTGGTAGAGCCAAGCCAAACCTGACTATTTAGACCACTGATAAGAGGACCACCCTTGCAGCTGGATTAAGTACTGGAAAACACAGTGAGATGTATTTTCTCTTTGAGAAGCCTTCCTGATCACCACTTGGTGCCATGAGGAAGCATTCCTGAGGGGCAGCCTGCACATCTGGGAAGAGAGCTGGGTACAATGTGCCTGGAGCTGCAGCGAGAGGCCGAGGGAGGCACAGAGGAAATTCTCACAATTGCCTGTTTCCCCGCAACGCATTAAGTGACTGAGCGATCACAGGCCACTACTGAATTACAGGAGTGAGTCACAGAGTTCAAAACAAGAGCATCCACTAATTGTTTCATGGAAGAGGCTCAGGGAAGTCTGAAGAAGGATTTTGTAGGATATTCTTTTACTCATTGGGAGCTTTGTAGTCTTTTGTAGCAAAGCCAGCCCTTCTGATCTGAGAGTTTATTTTACAACTTATAGCCCAGGGAGGGCTGTGTTCCAGGGCTGGGCATCCATCCCTCATGGGCAGCTTTTTCTGCTGTGGAACAGCTTTGGAGCTGTCTTCTGGAGCTCCCAGACACCACCAGATGGCAAATGGGGGAGGGGATAAATGGCCTTGTTCCCAGTCTAGCTGCCCCATCAGTTCTGTGCAAATGTTTTGATCAGTCTGAGTAAGATTTGTTCACCTACGTTTCAGGTGTTCAAGGCAGGAAGATGATCTGTAATTTTCATTTGACAAATACCTCTACCCCCAAGCCTCTAGACTTGGATAAGATGTCTCAATGATCATCCCCTGAGCCTTGCTCAGTGGGGCTGTAGAGCCACACACAGAGGACATTCATCCACTGCAGATTGCTCTGGTGAGGTGGTCACTGAGGATGAAGATGGCTTCCACAGTGCTTATTACCACAGGGTTACAAGCACACTGCAAGTTTAGGGCTTGGGCTGCCTCGTGGCTGTGCTTTGGCCCTTCCCTGCCCCTTCCTGACCACCACCCCCAGCAAGATGCTGCGGTCAAGACACATACAGCCCACTCAATTTTATAGGGCTGAGTCCCTTGAGCTCTTTGGCCTATGTCTTGGAAAAGAATTCTGTTACCCCTTCTGGGTAACTCAGCTCCCCCAAAAATGCTCCTGCCCCTGATTTGCCCAATTTGTGTCATGTGCTCTCCCACAGCTTCACTTCTATTGTGCTCCAAGTTACTGGGATCCATTTTTTGGAATCCAGGAATGCAGAAAATAGTCCAGGATCCAAAAGGCACTGGTGGTATAGAAACATCTGCCAAAAATGACTTAGTGTATGCTAGGTTTCAATGTACCCATTTCTCAGTATAATTCAGATTTGTGGTCTCCAGCTGGTGTCCAGTTGGTAACTCTGAGCTTTTCCTTTCTACTGCTTTCTCTGTCCTTTGAGACACAAAGTTTTCTCTCATTCTTGACATCAACTTTCTGCTTCCACATACCTGCCTAAGACAGGAAAGGATCACATCCTATCTATTGGACTGTTGCTTTCCAAGCTAAGCCAGAGCTAACCGAGGTTCACTGACTCATTTGTCTGGAGTCATGTTCTTTTCTAAATTCAGTCCCAACCTGAAGATAGAAAAAATCATAGAAAAAATCAACAGAGGAAGCAGATGAATCAAAATGGCATTTGCAGTTTGTTGGAGAAAAGAACTGTGAAGGCAGATTCACCTGGCAGAAGTTCAGCTGGGGGGTTCAGAGGCAGGCACAAAAGACTTTATGCAGATCCAGTGATTTCTTCCCATTGAGATTATATGGGTACAAAACATGTAGTGCCCAAGAACTAAGGTCACTTGCAAACCCCTCTATGATTTCATTACGATCTCATCTTTGTATTTTTCTGAATGAAGAAATTAAACAGTGGCTGCTTCTGGACCTGTCCTCTGCTAAGGGCTCTCTTGTGGAGAAAGGTCCCAAAAATTGGAAATTTTCCATATTTTGCACTTGGATATAATGCAAAGTCCATTTGGAATAAAGGTACTTGCCAAATTACTAACAGGAAAGAGTTAGAAAAGTGATCAGCCAGAATTCAGAAGGAGCCCAAGTTAGTGGAAAACTGTCACGTTTGGGGACCGTTTACTAGAATAGTAACACTTATGGTCTTGTATTGAAAACAAGGGCTTGGTCTCAGCTGTCTGAAAAACCCATTGCATTACTGCCAAGTCATTAGCTTACAAAGCTCCAGGCCCTGTCTACACACAAGCCTGCCATCAGTTTAGCTAAAATCACTATTTAATCCATTTAGAGCAATCAGCACAACCCTTTTTTTGGGTAACCAAATTAGCCTAAATCAATACAAGCCTGTTGCAAACACAGACAAACAATTTAGGGACATCGTCATCAAAACCTGCATTAGCTCAAGCAGTGCAAGTTTTGAGGCAAGGCAGGAGCTCAGGTCAAGCCAGGGAGATGCTGCCATGGTTCTTTTTGCACCATAGAGCTGTGCCTGAAGCACATCCAGCAGCAGCTTCAAGCTGAGGTGCCCAAGGGGTCTCTCCTGTCCCATGCACAGTCTGGGCCCCCACTGCTCCTCTGAGCCATGCCCTGCTGTGCTCAGGAGCTGTGTCTGCCCTTACCCTGTCCTTTTCCAGCCCTGAACCCTGCATGACAAACCCAACCAGTTTCCTGGGGGAGCTTCAGGGCAAAGGTTGAAGACATGGCTTGCTCCTGTAGAAATCATTCAGCTTCAATGGCCCAGGAAACCTTGCCCAAACTCCACTCTCCAGTGCTGAAAAACATGAGACCAGTTACAGACACAATCCTCCTTCCCAGTGTTTGCAGCTGCCCGGGCAGGAGACAGATCTCCTCTCCAGAGACCTCCTGCACCCTTCTGCTGGGAGACAAGGAGGAGAACACCAGCAGCACCAGTAGCAGCTGGCCAGGGCACAGGCTGTTCCTCCGGGCTGTGCAGGGTTTGGCTGCAGAGCTCAGCCCCTGCAGGGGCTGTTCAGAGTTCACCCATGCCGAGGGAGAGGGCAAAACTCTCAGCAGGGCCACTGTCCAGCCAAACACTCACCTGAAAGGAGCCTGGACCCAAAGAGGTCTCAGGGGGCTCCTCACCTCAGTGGGATTTGTTGAGTGAGTAGCCTGCAGGGCTCTTGCCCAGCCCCACTTTGAGCCTTCAGCTTTTGGCCCGCACAGCAATCCACAAGTGAGGGGTTCCGCAGCTCTCCATCCACTGCGCAAGGCACAGCTCCTGGTGCTTGCTCTGAGTCAGGCTATGGCCAGCTCCAGCTGATGGTGTCTAATTCTTCTTTTGTGAGTGGTTGCTCCATATCCATCTTTATGGCACACATAACTCTGTAGGCCTCTATTAAAACCTCCCTATCCAGCCCACTGGACTTGCAGATTTCCTTTGATAGAGAAATTATTGCCTACTTTAGTCATCTTTTCTGCCTTTCTCTGGACTTTTTCCAGTTCTGCTATATACTTGCTGAGATAAAGGATCAGAGTCAAAAGCAGATGACCCAGGAATTCATACAGTTACATTTATACAGCATTGCTTTTATTCCCAGTCCTCAAAATTCCTAAGAATACACTGTTTGGGGGTTTTTTGTTTGGGTTTTTTTGTGGTTTTTTTCTTTTTGACAATCATTGCATTGATATTTTCTTGGGAAAAAAAAACCCAATATTTTGAAGGGTGTACATGGGGATTATTTTTCCCTGTCTATTGGTCCACATCTACCTGCACTAAGTCTGTTTCCCCATCCTGTCACTCTGCAGGTCCACATTGCTCTTCTGCACATTTTTTAGTCACCTGTTGTCTTTACTACAGTGGTTATCTCACCGTGAGCAAACTGAGTCACCTCATAGCTCACTTTCTTTTCCATGTCTTCATGTGTGTGTATGCACCATATGTGTGCACAGGGCAGGAGGGAAGTGCACAGGAAATGAGACAAAAATCCAAATATGTACTCAGGTATCAGTTATCCCATTTTCAGATGTTGCATCAGTAAACGTCCATGGTAATACCCTACAGTAAAATGTGATTCCCAAAAGCAAAGGAGAGCAGAATTAGAAAAGCAGGGCCACAGGCAAGTTAGGGAAGGGCTGCCAAGTTTCAGAGACACCTTCATAGCTGCCCATCTGAGTTTTCCTGCTGCCTATCTCTGAGATTTCCTGCTGCCCAGAGGGAGCACTGAGCTCAGCTCTGAGAGCTCCTGATGAGCTCAGGGAGCTCTTTGAGCTCCCTCAAGGCTCAGGATTTGAGCTCTGACCTGAGGGGAAGCTGCAGGATGTAGCTGCTGAGTTTTGGCAGCTTAGGGATACCACCAACTTCCCTGCTGAAACACGGGATTTCAAACTCTTTTTACTGAAGACACCAGCTGGAATTTCACTGGAAATTATTATAAAGACTGAGAGGACTCAAACTGTCTCCGACCTTTACGCATGTGCATGTTGGGTCCTGAGCATTCAGAGTTCACAAACGAAATCTGTCTTTGTTAAGCTGTGTCAGAAAAAGACGGAAATCCCTCTGAAACCTGTGATCTTCCAGAGGCAAAGGAACTGCTCTAAAACAAACCAGCATCTCCTTCCTCCTATGGCTGTAATCCAGAAAGCAGTTTACATTAATGAGGTATCTGGCCCCCAGCTAAGCTAACAAAAGCCAAAGATGCTCAGATACAACTGTGACAGTATAACATAAAACAGGACTAATTTTGTACTGCAGAATGCCTGGGTAGCAACAAATGTCTACAGCCATGTGTCCAGACACACCAGCCGCACCTGATCTTTTCCAGTGTGCCAGCCCTCTGCCCTGGAGCTGGGTACAGGACAGGCAGGAACTATGGGTGGAAGAACAGGAGATCTACACTGTTCTCTGGCTTTTAGTCTCAGAGTGGGTATCCTGTGAAAGGTACCCTGTAGGAGAAGGACCTAAAATGACTCAAATGATCTTAAAAAGAAGAATCTCCAGGGTGAGAGTGTCACCATTTCTAAGTCTATTGATGCAATTTTATAAGTGATTTTTATCAATGCCTTTCCACTGGGGCAATCCAAGTGAGGGCTATTGGCTGTGTTATCCCCTCTAAAAGCCTGATGCTTTATCATCCCTCTGCTGTGGTGCACGCCAGGTCTCTCCTGGCCTTGGACACCCCCTAAGCAGCACAGGGCAAAGGAGACACAAAGGCCCAGGACAACACAAGGGACCAAGTCACCTTTAGCACTAACTGGGCAATGTCCCAGGGCTTAACCACTGACCCCAGCCCCCTTCTATTCAGGGAGCACAGCACAGCCACTTCTTTTATCCTGCAGACACACAGTGGGTTTGGAGCCTCTCCTGTTTCTACCTGAGGGGTTTCTGTGACAACAACAGTCAGGACAGGGAAGCACACAGGCACATTCACACATGCAGAAGAATTTGATTTTATACCAGGATTGCAAAATGCTTGCATTTTCTTGTAGAGGTAGCATGATTAGAACATAAATTAAAGAATAGGAGTCTGGTCTATAAATCCTTATAGCACTGGTACTCCTTCAAAGTACTAGTTCAAATAAGAACATCTGTATAATTCACAAATCTGCAAGAACACACCTGTTCAAAGTTTCTCACGCTTTTTATTTATCTGACATATGATGAAATATAAAATAAAAATATTCTATTCTCTGGTATTTCCCAGATTTCCAAATAGCAGAGTATGCAGAGAGTAAAAATTATTACTATCAGAGGCTTACCTCAGTCTAAAAATGAAATTTACACTACATCACTAATTATGTTTGTAAGCACTTCAAGAGAAAACAATAAATAACTTGTAACTTACATCCAAAAGCTCGAGCACTCCAAAGGCTGGACACTAGGTGGCAGAAAAATTATACGTTCTCCAGGAACTGACAAATCCTTCTAGTATTATCCTTCTAGTAAGAAGGCAGGCCGAGGGAAGTTACAGCACGTATCTCAAATAAATTGAAGGTTTATAGCTGCTCTGCTTTCCCTGATCAGTTCAAACAAGCACAGTCCATGTTAAAGTTGTTTTTTTCATTCCTGGATAGCAACATTTCTCCAACAGCCCATCAACCAGGAGCCATTACAGGCAGAGGCTATGCTGAAAAAGCAGGAAAAAAGGCTTGGGAAGGAGGCAAAGGGAACAGGTACGAGCACATGTCCTGCCGACACCCTGCTCTCCTCTTCGTGCCCTCCAGCAAAGATATACAAACCATAAACAAAATAATTAATAAATATAAAATAACAGCCATCAGGACTCTATGAAGGCGAGCAGGAAGTTCTGCATCTGTGTTTCCAGCATCATCCCCTGCTCACTGGGCACATGTAAATGCAGGCATGTGGCAGGTCACAGCCATGCACATGCGAGTGACTGTGGCATTTTTGTGCTGCAGCTTCTGGCCTTGGCTGGCTCTCAGGAGCAGAAGGAGCTCAGGCTTGCATTGGTGGGAGCAGGGCTGGAGGTTAAATAGTCATATCTTATTGCAGGCTCCTGGCAGATTTACTGTATGACCTGACACAGCTCCATCTTACCCATCTCCTCTCACAGCCCTGGCATCTGCTGCCTGTCACCTTTACTTCCAGGTACAAGGTGCAAAGTAAAACACACCAACCAAGTGCCCTTGCTGCAAGGAAACAGCCCCCACTCCCTCCTAAAAGGAGACTCCTGGGATTTAATGCTCCCATGACATCCAAACTCCCAGAACTGACTATTCAAGCACATCCTTCACCACCCTGGGATCTGTCCCTGAGCACCAAAAGGCTCATTTTAACAAAAACCCAGGCAATTTCCAGACCAGTATTTTCAGCTGCTCTTGCTCAGGTCAGCTGAGGAGAGGACCTTAAGGAAGAGTTTAATGGAACTTGTAGAACCCTTCTGGATTAAAAGGGACTTGCAATCCTGCAGGAAAGCTCAGGGCTATAGGAGAAGTGCCCAAAGCTAGATGTACCCCAAAATCTGCATTGCACCTGTAGCCAAGCAACAGTTTATGATGGGCTCAAGAAGTCATCTGACCTATTGTGGCAGTGGAGGAGTAGAGCACACACAACAGAGTCTTTCTTTAGGAGGAATGAACATCTGCATGACATGAAAACAACAACACTAGGGGGAAAAAAAAGAGAGGATGAACCCACATGTCACTGATCTGCAAAATCCAATAGTGGAGGCTCAGAGCCCCCCCCCATGTGCCTGAAGGGACACCAGAGCCAGCCTGCCCGGCCTGTGGGAGGAGCAGAGAAAGGAACCATCACATCACTTTTGGCCAGCATTCAGGGAGGCACCAGCTTGCTCCAGAAGAAGTCATCAGCAGGTCTCTTCTGCTACATGCTGCACATGGGCCTTTCAAAGAGATGATGGGTGAAGTAAAAAGAGGTAGAATTTGTGGGAAATCATACTCCTCAAAGGCAACCTTCCTCAGAACTGGAGAAGAAACTTCATGTTTGTAGGCAATTTTCCTTGGCTCGTGATGATTGCAAACCCCAGAATAACCAAGGTTTGCTCACCTGCAAAAGCAACATGAGATCTGCCCACCCACCCACCCATCCTGACACATGGCACCATGGCTGCCATAGGACATACGCACCAGGCCTTATCCGAATGCAGGAATACCAGACCTCTCCCCTCAGAGTCAGAGCACTACTCCCAAATTTGGAGGTGCAAGCAGACAACCCTACCTAAGAAATCGATTCCTCTTCCTGCAAGGATACATTTTACCCCAGGATTCCAGCTAGACACGGAGAGGACTGAACCATGGGATGGACATGGGCAATGGCTCAAAAGAACAGTACAGCCTGAGAAAGGATAAGTAAAGAAAGGGAAGAAACAGACAGGGGTTTGGAGCAGCAACGCCAGCGAAATGGACACGTAAACACCACCCGAGGGGAAACTGTGGTCACCGTAAGCATTCCTTTATGTTAAAAACTGTATCTAACCATGTCTCTAACAGCTGCAGATGGCAATTCAGACATCAAGGTTTGTGGCTACCAGTGTGGGAGTGAAGAGAATGTGAATGGGAAGTTGGGTCATATGGGAACTGAGAGCTTGTTGATTAGTGATAGCACATCTGTAAGCCTGCAAACCCTGCTCAGTCCAGGACCTGCAGGTTCTCAGCTGCTCAGGAAATCAAGTTCCCTTTATTTATGGCCAAGGCTAGATCAATGCATTGGGGACTTTGTGGTAATTTTAAATTCAGTTCCTTTGGTCAACTCCAAGTCTCCCTTATAGCTGAGTCACTTGGTTTCAAAGTGTTGTTTCCAGTTTCTTGCAGGGCTGTCTTCCTGTCCCACGTCCTCCCCAGTCCCACCCTCCTTGCATGTGCACCCGCTGTCCCATGGCTCAGCCTGCTCTTCCTCCATGCTGTCCCACTCCATGCCACTCTTCCCCCCTTTGTCTCTACCTCACTTCCTTCCATTTTGCCTCTCCACTGCCTTCACCCTTCCCAACTAACCCTTTACTGTCACAATGCAGACTTCCATAAGTTTTGACAAGTTTCTTTTCCAAAATGGGAAGTGGTAAACCAACCTACTACTACACACTGTCTTCAGGTAAATCTCCTGTCACTTTATCCCCTCCCCTTTCTACCATCTTCCTGTTGTTTGTCTTGGCTGACCTTTTGCCTACTCTTAAACTCTTTGAGGGCAGTGCCAGAATCTGGTCTGGATTCTATAAAGCACCTAATATGCTTAATACTATAAAAGGTCAGGTTTGTTTTCTTTTTGTTTCTTTCAATTTTCAGTAAACTCACTGAACAACCAAGTAAGCAGCAGTTTAAGTAGACAGACATATGTGTCTTGTCAACAGGAAGTTTCTCTTGCATAACTTCTCTGGCAGTCCTGGAAAGCTAAATGCGGGTGCCTTTTTCCTCACTCAAAATTAACAGTCAGGAAAAAAAAGTGAACCCGTAAAGAGAAATCATTTCTGAGAAAGGAGATTCCAGAAAGGCAGATGATTTTCAGCACGCAGAGCTGCCCTTGTGAAACATCTGCTATGACGTAGTCCTGCCCTGGCTGCAGACCAAGCGTATCAATAGCTCCATAGAGTAATGGGATAAGAAATGGGAAAATTGCCATTGCTTGTTTAGCAGCTTGTTTTGCTGATAAATGTCTGTCACTTTTCAAATAGCTACAGTGCAATTGTTTTTTTGGGGAAAATATTTCCTTGAGCAGGAGGTTTGCAGGCCATTAGCTACTTCCCATCTCTGCTGGTGTTTCAATATCCCCCACATACACTTTGCTCCTTATTAGAAATTATTCACAGCTTTTGCTTACGGGCAGGCAGCGTGAAGTTTAGAAATCATGTCTGCCATTACAAAAATTTCTCTTGCCTTACCAAAATTTTAAATCTCAAAACCAGTATGTACTTGTTGAAAGAGCATATACTTCTAAAGCTTGCTAGAGGAAAAAAAGTACTCTTTTTAGACATCTGTAGTTTTACAATAATGAATGACTGACTGTATAAAAACAGGAGCTGACTAAAGTGGTGGCCACTGTGTGCTCATTCCATGGCTAGAGGCAGAATGTCACTGAGCCAAGCAGTGCAATGTGCTGGAATTCATCTCATCCCTTTTCAAACTGTGCCACGAACATTTTTTAATTCCCCCTGATAGCTGCTAGGACAGACAAGAGACAGACCTCTGTTTAATATCATACACTATGTCTAACAGTATCTGCTTTCACTTCACACACTTGCACTAAACAAGCAGTGACTTGCAGTAAATTTAGCGTGCCAAAAGAGACACAACCGCACTGTAGCTGTACCAACTGAAATGCTAGGTGTATACATCCCAGGGAGGGAGTGACACCCCAAAACTACTCCTTTTTAACAACTAGCCTCCTTTCTTTCCCCTCCTCTCATCAGGAAAAAAATAAAAAAGGCAGAAAGAAAAGGTGAGATGTAGAAACACGGATACTGTTGCAGATTTGTTCCAGGGATGTACTTGCTTTGTCATCTGAATCCTTTGCATTTTTTTCTGTCAAGAGATTCACATGAAGTTTCTATCCTAACTAGTTTTAGGACACCACAGAATAAAATTAAGGGAGAAAAAAAAAATCAGCATTAGAAAGTAACCATGGAAGTATGAATATAGGAATGGAGCAAAACTTCTAAGTGAAGACCTTCACAGTGGGAAACTGCACCATAATTTACCACTTGGACTGACAGGCAAAAGGACCAACAGAGACAGTGACTACTTTTCAGGATTTATTGTAAAAAATAGTATTAAACAATAGGAAAAATGCCACTCCTTGTTTAACCCACCACATATTGCTTTATGTGGAAACAATGGAAAAATTTGACAGAAATGTATTTACCCATTCCTATCCATATATCAGATGATTCCAGCTACTCAGGACATGCTCATGGGAAAAATATTGGCAGTATCACAGCATATGGAAGTGGAAATAAAAAACATGCAGTATTTTCAATTGCAGTTGGGAGGCCTATTTCCTGGAGTCTAGAGATCATGTTGTTTTATCTGTATCCCTCTAGCATTATGTACATTATCATAACTTCAGACACCAGCAAAAAGCCCTGATTTTTTGCCAACAGTGACATACCCTCCTCA
The DNA here is from genome assembly GCF_009819885.2 of Catharus ustulatus. Classification (NCBI taxonomy): domain Eukaryota; kingdom Metazoa; phylum Chordata; class Aves; order Passeriformes; family Turdidae; genus Catharus; species Catharus ustulatus. The sequence goes on along the minus strand of NC_046223.1, from coordinate 44,685,733 downwards.
AAGATAAATGTGGAAACCAGAATGCCTGCCTTACTTCTGTTTGCAATTTCCTTTCCATAGGAACACGCACATGATACAGTTCCTGTTAACACACATTTAAAGTTTGGCTAGCCCTTTTTCACTTATACCAGTTCAGTCCCACTGGAGGTCCTCAGGGCAGCACAAACAATGGAGAACAGACTTCCAGCACCACAATGCGTTTATTCTGGCCAAAAGCTGCTTGTCCTAAGACCAAATTGCATATTTCGTATGACAATTTCTTTTGTCTACAAAGAGAAATATGTCAGTTCTGCATTAAACTGCATTACAAAAAATGTAAAACAATACTTTCCACAGTTATTTTCTGTGGATTCCCTAGCTCATCTCAAAATTGTGAAGTACCAGTGTTAGCTCAGAGCTCAGTTTTAACAGAGACCCAAAATAACGGGTGACAATAGTATTAACTTGGTGCAATTAGCTTCATTATCAATTGGCAAAAAGTTGACTTAGTTTCATACTTTAAAGCACTAATCAGAGAAAACTTGAATTACATGGCACTGTTGAGACCACCCCAGTTTCAAGTCAAGGGATGCACTTCCACTACAGGTGCATTGTTGTAGGTATGAGTACAGAACCCAAATACTCAGAAAATGGGTCAGCAGAAACCTATGGATAATGCTAAATAAGAGCACCTAACCATTTTTTTTTCCACTGCTGTGCTTGAAGAAAACTTGTACCAACAACAGTTTGAGGTGAGTCACACAAATGACAGTCACTGGAGTAGAGTGCAGTGGAAATTTTGGTCAGCCTGAAAGAAGATACAATGGAGCAAGCAATACAGGAAATTCCATACCAAGAGGCCAAAGTCAAACATTTTTTCTCTTGCACATCATAGAAAGTATTTTTGGTTACAAACAACCACTGCAAACAGCTTTCCCATAGATAAAACTAAAAACGTCTCTACCTAAAAAGCTCTGAGAAGGGTTAAAACCCCACAAACCATAACTAAAGAGCTTTCTCTTCTCTTCTGAGTAGCAAGAGCCTCCTGATTTTAAGGAAGCCCCTCCTCTTGGTCAATCAATTCTGTTTTGGTGGAGAACACATCAGCCAACATGTGCTTTGGGATTTCGGACCCCCGTACTTTCAACGTGTAGCAAGCATTCTCTACTTTTGCCAGACTCTGTTTCAAGGTATAGAGCTTCTTTGAGACTTCGTAAGGTCCGGTGTTGCCGATGAAAGTAAAGCCATCGTAAATCTGACGCAAGAACTGGCTCAGTTCGAAGGGCGTGTCTATGTCCCCGTTCCCAACGCTGCTGATGCACAGCCGCATCAGCTCTCCCGTCAGATCAGCCACTCCCAGCAGGTAATCCACAGGTGTTACCTTCAGGCTCCACGTGTGGGGCTGGTTATCATGGGAATTGGAGGTCTGGGGACAGAGTGGAACAAAGTCCAGTACAGAAAACTGTGAGAAAGTCATCCGTAATGGTTCAACCACACACTAGCTCATCCAACATAACTGGAAATTTAAAACATTCTGGAAAATTAAATTGTGCGGCACTTCCACATGGTCTGACTTCAGAAGTACTAATCTCCTTCCAGCATATAAGCAGGTAACAGTCAGTCCAAAGTTAGCAAATCAGTCAAAAATAGTCTGCATTATAAAAACAAATAATGTAATTTCACACTAGTATCTTGAATTTCAAAATATTTCTACAAGTAGCCATAGTATTCTCAGATCTGTTTTATCAAATGAGCCCATTAAAATAGCAAACAAAAATCTTCATGAAGCAAATCCATTACAAAGTTACCCATTTGCTCTAATATCCAAGTTTCCAATACTTTTTATTGCCATAATATTGGTAACATGGGAGACAGTGCGGGTTTCTTCCTGTTCACTTTTTCCCATAATATGCTATCTACCCAAACTGACAAATCTGGTCAGAGGCGTGCAAACTGGGGTTAACAACTTCATAGTTGTTACCTCTGGTAAAAACAAATGAATTTAAGCTAAAAATCAAGCTTCTCTGCAAATATCATACCAAGACAATAAAGAAAGAATTAGAAGTGTTTTACAGGAGAATCTCTTCAGTAGAAGCAGACTCAGGAATTCATGTAAAGGAGCATTACTGCACACTGCACCTCAACTGCTTGTGCACTTCTGTAGATTGCTACCAAATCACTGCTGCCCCCTGCCAACGATCAAACTGCACCCTGTTTACCATGTTTGGTGACAGCAGTTTGTCCCTATGAGCCATTTAGGGCAGGATAGGGTAAGGTAGGAGTACAGGAAAGTCAAGAAACAGCAGATGTGGTATTAGGGCTAAGGTATGATGGGGACACCAGCTTGTCCTGTGAAAGGAATCAGCTCCAGGAGAGTTACAAATGATGCAGCTAAGACATATGCACAAGGCAAATACAGTGCCTCCAGTGACTAGCTCAATATCAGCAATAAGACTTCAGTCATGGAGTTCATCCTGCCTTGGATTTGTTTGTGTCCCCCAACTTCTACAACATCACTATACACCAGAATGTCTTACAGACAGTCTCAGGTACTAAAAATCCCCCTGCTACATTTGTTAGTTAGCATTCCACTGTCCTGGATCTTTTGCCGTATCAGAAATAGTTCAGTTTGCTCTGAATAAAAAGGATGTGAAATTTATAAACTTGTATCCCATGGATTTAGTTTACTACTTATCAGAATAAAAGACATGTTGTGAACAAGTGAGTCAAAGCCCACATGTATATCTAATCTCCTTCCACTAACCGGCCTTATTTAATCAGATGCCAAAAATGTGACTAAGCCCTCTCGCTGCATTTCCATCCCAGAAAGTTGTTTGTCAACTGAGAAAAGAAAAACTTTTACCATGTTTGTTGTTTCTTCTCTGTCTTCTGCTGTAAATATTAGTTGTTTGTTGATCTCTTCAACACTGATCAAAGATCGTGTTTTGATAAAATACTGAAACGAAACTGCCTCAACATATTCTTGAAGGCCTGCAAAAACAGCAGAAGTAAGCTCATGCTTCAAACTTTTCAGCAATGATCCATACTCACAATTATTTTATTTTTTTTAAATTTTTTAAGTGAGATTATTTGAAGGTTACCAGCAAAAATTGAAAACCAACATAATCCAGAAATAACATTGAAACATATTCTAACATAGTATGTTTCTGAAGTATGAAAGTCAGACCAAGCACACAGACAAACATGTTCAAGTTTTTAGTCCATCGGCATTTTTCATGCAGAACCTTCTGTAATTTCAACATAAAGCATCATGGTATTCTCAGAAACACACTCAAGATCAGCTCCCCACAATGTTCCCATGGGCTCATAGTCAGACCAGTATTGTTTAATACCTGCATCAATGTCATAGAGTGGGATCAAATGTACCCTCAGCAAATCTGCAGATGACACTGAGCTGAGTGGTGCAGCTGACACACCTGAAGGATGGGATGCCATGCAAAGGCACAAGGACAAGCTTGAGAAGTTGGGCCCATGGAAATCCCATGCAGTTAAACAAGACCAAGTGCAAGGTGCTGCACCTGGGTCAGGGATCCCCAGTATAATCACAGGCTGGGTGATGAACAGATCAAGAGCAGCCCTGCCCAGGAGGACTTGTAGTAGATACTTGTTTAAAACTGAACTTCCCTCTTCTCTGTTCTTCGAAAATCAGGCTCCTTAAAATATGCAGGTTTGGTGAAATTCATGTGCAAGACAAAGTATCTGTTGTTACAAATCACTCCAGATCAAATAAATAAACAAATAAACAAACCAGACAGGACTGTGAGGTCCAATAAGAAGACCAACAGATGATCCTGCTTCGGCAGAAGGATTGGACTAGGTCATCTCTAGAGGTCCCTTCCAACCCTAACTGTTCTGTGATTCTATGAATATATGCTCTGTCCAAAAGAGCATATATTCTATGAATAGCTGGTCTGTCCAAAAGAAGTTACACTCTAAAATTAAGGCATGCAGGGGGACAAAAGGAGTTGGTGTGTTGGAAAGGGAATAAAGGATGGGATAACAAATGCAGCTTGTACCAATTTGTATGCCATCTACTGCTAGCTGCCACAATTATCTCTCACTACCTACTTCGAAGATGATGGTTTTATTATGCATTGCAGCAAAGGTGAGATCTAAAAAAAAAAAAAAAAGTTTGAATATTCAGAGAGATTTCACAGGTCGTCAGTTTATCCTTATGTGCAGAGAGCAGATTGGGGGAAGCATGTGAGCAAAGTTCATAAACAGAAAGTTGAAGCTGGCACTGCTGGTGGAAAAAAAGGCAGAAACAAAGCTGGAACAAACAGCCACGGCAGTACTAAGCTAAAAAAAGTTGTAGAGACAAAGTCAATGCCTGTGTATATCTGACCCATGAACAGAGAAAGCCCAAAGAGGACATTAAAGGAAAAGACACATAACAGAGATGCTTCTAGCAGAGATATTCTGAGCCATTTTAAGGGGATGACTTCACTTCAAGAGAAGCAAACAGGTATCATGCTGCAAGAGGGCCAGGATTAGACAATAGCTTTGTTGGTGAGAAAATGAGGATGTAACCAAGGGTACCAGAAGTAGAATCCTGTTTCCATTAGAATAATCTTAATACTCTCAATGGACCTGTAAAGTACCAGGACCTCACCTTATAGGAATATGCAGGAAGAAGCAAATTTAGACTTCACCTGGATCAAAGAAATAGTCTAAATCAAAAAGACGAGAACATAGATTTGAATAACAGATGAGTGTGGAAATATTAAAAAAAAAAAACTAGACATAACCTCAAGGAGTAGGATGCTTTCCATGTTACAATCATAAAAGCATGATAAGTGACCTGCATCTTTTTTTTTTCCTTTTAAATACATTCAAGCAGAAGCAATTCAGAATGCCAATTCCTTTACAGTACTCTACAGCAGCCTTGGGAAAAGCAGAACAAATATGCAGCAACCAAACTCATACTCAACAATGCTGTTCACAAACCAGAACACAAACAGGGAGCTGGCAAGGCCAATTAAACACCATAATTTAATCAACAGAATTCAGGTAAAGCATTCTGAGCACAAGCAATAGAAAAACACCAGATAAAGCTACTCAGGATCTTTCAAGATAAATAACTTCAGAGGTTGCAGAGAGGTAGATTTCATCACTCACTCTCTCCCTGACTTACCTTCTGATGTAACAAGACCAGTAATCTATTACGAAATTTTGGCTTTTTCTGTGGATAAACTGTGAACTACCAGATACAGCAGCACTCAACATGACAACATCTGTGAGACTCTCCCTCTGCTATCTGTGGAGAAGACTATCACATAAGAAAAATCAACTTGGCATTTTCCACAGCTCTCCGAGAGACCAAATCATCCCTCAAACTTTTTGGTAAACAATTTTCTCAATCAGTCAGATCTCCCACTTTCAACTCACTCCACTTAACTACTTCACACATGTTTTGTCCTTTTCCACTGTAAGTGTTTGACTGCTCTGCTCTTGTATGCACTTTTTTATATGGGCATTTTTGTATGTATGTACACACATAGATCTTTGCTTCCTCCTGCCATCCCACCCTAGTTGACATGTTCCAGCCTTGTGCTCCTTCCTTTTGTTTAACACCACTACGTGAATGTTGCACACAGTCTCTTTGCCATTTACTGTCACCTTCTCACAATTAGGGAATCTATCTCCCACTGTTTAATAAGCCTTACAAAACTCTATTAAAGTAACCATCACAAACAGACTGGTAAAACAACCTGTTGATTACTCCTTTGCAAAAAACATTATTTTTTTTTTTTTTTAGCAAGTCCTTCTTCCAGAAGTAGCTACAATATGACATTTCAATGACCCAAGATCTTGAAATAAGGTATTTCAATGTGCAGGTAGAAGGATGTTTAAACATGTTATGTTTTAGCTTAATGGTAGGACATCCGCTATTTTCAGAAAAAAATTCCCAAGGCGAAAAACCCCATCCCATTTCACTACACCATCCAACAATACCTTTCCCCTTATGCTCTTGTTTTGGATTTATTCCAAAATTGGCTTATTTATGGATTGAGCTGCCAGTAATGGAATAGTTTTTAAGACTGCCTTTTATAGGTCTGGATTTTTTTGTAGTACAAGGACAAAAATATCAATTAAAAACACTGTATTATTTTTGCTAGTACCTCTTAAAATTACAGATGTAAAGTAAAAAATTAACTGTTTTCCTTAACTACATATGCAGCTCTAAGAAGACAAAGTAGCTTCCCTAAGAAACTTAGCAATAAATTAGGTTTCTTAAATGAAAAATAGTTTTTTTAAGTCATTGGAGCACCCAATCCAAGAGTCAAATGAATGCATAAGACAGAGGAAAAGCGAGTTCTATTTAAAGAATGAGTAAATAATTGAAATTACTTATTTGCAGGAGACATATTAGGGTAAACAGAACTAATTCGACCTGAGATGTGCATATATCCATGCATGCATGGAAGCTTCAACCCAGAATGACAGATCAAATAAGAGATGAAAGTTTCTTCCTAAAATTTTGGTTACTTCATTTCCTCCTTTAAATCTTAATTCAACAGCTACAAAAGAGGTTGAAAAGGATTTCACACTTCTCAGCTGTTAAGGTTAGCAAGGCCAGTGCCACCTGCCATCTTCCCAAATAAGCTGCTTCTCTCCCTGTTTCTTCTCAAACTCATTTTCTTTCTCATCCTTTGTCGGGTTTCTCTCTATCTTTTTTGTTTAGAGAGGAGCCTGTGCTGATGGTTAGGACATAAGCAGATAGACACAAGCCTGTACTCTCTCACCCAGCTCCTCCCCTAAGCCGTGCAGCAGGAATCACAGGCAAAGAGCAGACACTAGAAAGATGGTAGGAAGATATACTCAGCAAGTTTTTTCCAGGATCACTTCATGAAGGGTGGGGCACATTATTTACAGGGCGAGTCATGTGAAACTACCCACTTGCTGATTCATTACAAAACCAAAACAGCACTGACAAGGCTCTATCTTATCCTCATGTTTAGGATGGCAAGTTACACTGTCATTTAAAAAACCCAAACAAACACAGTAAAAACATCCCTCCTCTCTCCTTCCCCCCAAAACCAAAGAAATTAACAACAACAACAAAAAAAAAACCTCCACCACCAAAACGTAGAAATCCCTGCCATAACACAGAAAAAAAAAAAGTCATATTCTTGTGGAAATCCCAAACACAGAAATAATTCTACAGAATATGGGGAACATGGTAAACTTGTTTCTAGGAACATATGGATGAGTGAAGGGGAGAACAAATGAATTAAGCAATTAACCAGGTACAACATCAATTGAAACAAGTACACACAGTAAGTTTAGCAGTACTAAAATGAAAACTAAATCCAGTGTCCTATTAAAATGAAGCTGGTAATTCACAGCTTAATCTACTCCTTTAAATTTCGCTGCATACTTGACAATGATTCCTAAGATTAAAAGGTCTTTTTCTGGGCAGATGGGGTAAAAACTTGAACCGAGGCTATGAAACAACCATAAAATTTTGTTGATTGTGAGCATGAAGTCAAAGGTTAATTTTATAACATACACCGAAAGAGGATAAAGCCAGCTCTCCTCACAGACAGGAATGCTCTTGACATCCTGTTGCGAAAATGGCTTAAAAGAGTAATTCCAATCAGGGATGGATTTTACAAAACACAAATAACAATACTAGAACAAAGTCTATATGAGTTATGTATTTGGAAAAAAACATATTTCTATTCACTGAGTAATAATCCAAAAGCCAAGTAGGTTTACTATTATATCAGTAAGGAACATAATGTAAATTTCGTCTATAAAGCCATGAATGCTTTGTTCATTTGTCTGTTGCTACTTTACATATCCACAACCCTCAAAAAGTTCTGTTATCTGTGTTGAAGTGATATATTTCAGACACTGAAGTGTTAATATTGTTTGCACTTTGTTTAAAGTTGAATACACACCAAATTCAGGGAAAAAGGTAATACCAAGATTAGTCAGTTTTCCCAAAAAGCCCAGAAACAAATGTAAGTTCCCTATCAGACAGGTGCCTGTGAGAGTTAGTTAAATTATTTCTCCAAACAGGCACAAAAACCCTTCAAAAACTGCAAACTATTTTAATCTCTCATTGCAGAGAACAGGTAATCAGGCCTTTTTTAAAATTGTTATTAAAAACACGTGGACATATGACAAATGATAGGGGTTTTTGCAGATGAATAATTGTGGGTGAGAAATTCACAGACTTTTATTTTGCTTCTGCTTGTGGAGCTGAGGGATGTACCATGGTTACTTTTGTAATCAAGGTTTTTGTTCTGGAATTTGGAGTTTTATTCCAACTCACCAGCCCCAAATGTAGTCATTCTGAAGAGCAACCAAGGTTACACATGAGTTTTAAAAAACTATTCCTATGACAAATAGTCCTCCTGACCTCTTTGACTACCCCCAATTGCCTTCATAATTAATACAGAGTTTTAAAAGTCATTCAGTCAGATGGCAAATTTTACACAACTGACAGCCTTGAGGGCAAGTGTTCAAGATACCAAAGAAAGGAAGCTCTGACTCAGCCAGGATGTTCCATGATCAAAGAAAGAGCACCTAACACAACACAGCTTCTGCAGTTCAAAACACAGTGAAAGTTCTTTTTAAGGTGATGCTGCTTCCATGCAACAGACCCAACTCACAAGCGCATCAGAACAAATAGTGGCCATTTATCCGCATAAACACAGATCTGTGAGATTGCACAAAGGTACTTCACCACTTGCCAATCTTTACTTCTCCCCACGTGACTGCAAAACAAAAACCGAACCACAATATGCTATCCCGGTTGTTTCTTGGAATGGAGTTCCTCTATGACACATTCTCCTGTGTGATTTTAAATAAATAAACAAAAAAGCTTCCTAGGTCCTTTTTTTTAGCTTCTCTTATGTTCCAGCTGCACTTGGTTCCTGCAAAAGCTGGAGAGATATTAGTCTGTGAATGACTAATGTCAATAGCTCAGGGTTGAAAAAAATTCCTGAGCCAGAGCACAAAGTCTCCTCCATTTGCCAGCCATGAAAGTGAATTAGAAGACAAACTGAATTAAAAGACAAACAATGTCAGGTTGTCATGTAAGTAACTGCAGAATTTGTTATAATAGTACAGCAGGACTTTAGGACAGTTGGGTCTTAAGTTAGAAGCAGGAGAGGACAATCTGTGATCATGCTGACCCACAGCACCCATTTTTAAAAGACTACATAGCTTCTCCTATGGACTTCTGCTGCTCTGAATGGCTCCTGCTGAATTTACATCTCACTCAGGGATGAGCTCATAATCAAGTCTCACATAGTGCATGCCTAGTTTGTTCCTGTCAGAGTTTGCATTCATGTTTGCAGGTTTGTTTTAATTATTGTGTATGGACATACAAAACCTGCAGCAGAAAATACAAAGTGAGAGGCTTTGAAGGTTTTTTTTCCTTTTCCTTGGAAGAACCTAGGAAAAAGGCATGAAGCAAAAATAAGAAAAGGGAAGTAAAATGCAATGAACTGAAGGTATCAAATTTCAAATAGGCAACTTGCAGAATGAAAAACCAAACCAGTTTGACCACATGGGGATATGAGTACAGAGAAACACAGAAAGCAACAAAACAGAAAAAAATAAATTAACACAATTATATCTGACAACCATAAGCTTATTCACTGCAAATGCTGTTAATTTTCCAGTATAATCAGGAAACTTTGTTTCCATTTCTGGCATTTTACCCCTCACCTACAACAGCAAGAGATTAATTCTTCAGTTACATCCTGTTCCTGTGTTACTGTGTTTTCCCACCATCTTGCATAAACCTGATTGCTTCCTTCAGGGTCAGCTTTCCTTTCAAGTTTTAGGTGTATTTAGGTCTTATCCTGGGTGAGACATTTACAATTCATGATACCTTCTTCCTGCAGTACAAAGCTTTTCCTTTCTATTACCAACCTAAAATTAAATATGCCATCTATTTTAATTTCAGTTTTTAAGCTCTCTCAAGAAAAAAAGCAGGTGTTCCTGATATGCAAAACAGTATATTGATATTATATCCTTGCTATTATGTAGCTTGATATTATTTCATAAATACACGTGTGTTTACAAAGGTAGAACAATCTGGGTATGCTATTTCCATATTTTGAGTTAAAAAGTTAAGAAAAAAAAATCCAAACAAACACCAAAACAAGCCATGTAAACACAGAAATCATTATGTGGACAGCTTCTTTAATTTGCATTCTAATTAAATCCTTCATACACAATACCCAAAAACATGTTATAATCAATAATCTAAAGCTGGCCTGCTTGGACAGACCCCATTCAGCCCCATAGCATTTCTCACAGCATCCTGTCTGATGGTCCAATATACTGCATTTGAAAAGTGACATTCTAGTGCAACTGAAGTATTTCCTTTCATCCACACAGACTTAACTAGCTTGGTCCAATCGAGCAATGCAGTTTGTTGCAATATCTTACATGCCTAAAGTGACTCTAAATGGCATAAGGCAGGAGACAGAAATAAGCTCCATTATATCAATCTCTCAGAACACAAACAGTGCCTGCACAAGATAAATGATGTGTTAGACTGCGTCAGTGCTGAACTTTTACTCAGAATTTCCTGCATCATCATCAGCAGAAGCAGTCACAGAGCAATAGTTTTGACAAGGTGCTGACATTTTACAGCCTCATCATCTAATCCTATTGAGAGCAAGTGCAGACATGATAAACAGCTAATGAGCTTCCCTGTGCACACCACTCCACTTGCCACTGCTGCAAGCACAGGCACACAGCAAAGGTCAGCCAACAGTGCTTCGTTTGCATCTACCATCATCACTCCATGCCACTCCCCTTAAGAAGCTCCAGAAGAATTATAGGCTCCCCATTCAATATTTTGTCTTAAGAGGCAAAAACCTCAGTAAAGTCTTTAATTAGCTAGAGATTTCATTTAACAAAGTCATGTTAAAAAGGTACTCCATTCAATCCCACACAGTGCCAACTAATCGAGCAGTCCTTAATTTTCCCTCCTCATACACAAGTTTTGCATTTATGCAGAGTAGATTTAGAACATGCTTTGAATAATTACATACATCCTAACATGGAATCATAGAATATTTCAGGTTCAACTTCAGTATTTTAGGATCAACTGAGTCCAGCCACTAACCCAACACTACCAAGTCCATCACTAAACCATGTCTCTAAGGGCCAAATCTATGTCTTTTAAACACATCCAGGGATGGTGACTCCATCACTCTCCTGGGAAGCCTGTTCCAATGCTTGACAACCCTTCCCATGATTAAATTTTTCTTAATATACTATATATGCCTCCCCTAGAGTGACTTGAGGCCGTTTCCTCATGTCCCATTTCTTGTTACATTGGAGAAGAGACCACCCCCCAGCTGGTTACACTCTCCTTTCAGACAGCTGTTAAGAGCAATGAGGTCCCTCCTGAGTCTCCTCTTCTCCCAGCTAAACCTCCAGCTCCTTCAGCCACTCCTCAGCAGACTTGTGCTCCAAACCCTTCACTTGTTCCACTGCCCTTCTCTGAACACACTCCAGCACCTCAATGTCTTTCTTGTAGTGATGGGTCCAAAACAGGACACACAACTTGAGCTGCAGCCAGTGCTGAATGCAGGGTGACGATCACTGCCCTGGTCCTGCTGGCCACACTGCTGGTGATAGAGCCCAGAATGCCACTGGCCTTCTTGGTTACCTGCGCACGTACTGGAGGATCATGTTCAGCTGCTGTCAACCAGAAACTCCAGGTCCTTTTCCAGTGGGCAGTTTTCCAGTTATTCTTCCCCCAGCCTGCAGCACAGCATGGGGTTATTGTAGCCAAAGGGTAGGACACTACATATGTGGTAGAGCGCTTCTTTCTTTAAGTTCTGTACAGATCTTTTCTGTACACTGTTGGTATTTCCCTCAGTAGTTGAGAGTTAAATACATATATATATGAATACTCAGACACACACACACATATATATATACAAATTAAAAAGTTCTGAAAAAATTTCTTCCTTCCTTTCATAAATCCATACAATCTTTTTCAGTCCTCTTCTTGCATAGTGTCTCTCAACAATTTTAGAGAAAGAGTACATATTTCCTCACAGGATATATAAGGTATACACACTGTAAAGTGGGCCAAAGGAGCAGGAATTCTATATTACAAATAGTAAAGCTTTAAAAATATCAACAAAGCAGAACATTCTAACATAACAAATGAAGAGCTCTGCATTAAAAAAAGACTTCATTATTTCAGTATCTCTTTGTTTGCTTGTTTAATCATCCCCTGGGACAATCTGTACTGTTAAGAAACGTGTAGAAAACAGTCATCAGTTTTTGTTGTTGTTCAATTAGTGCTATACTCAGTGTTTGAGCTCATGCAAGTGTCCTTTGGGGAAACGTCCTGCGTGCCATTAGCACTATTCTTAATGAGGGAAAGCACGAAACTCCTTTAGTGCTCTGCCAGAATTGTTTTATCTTCAAGTCAAAAGAACAACTGCTTGGAGTAACCCCAAAAAAAGCATTTAACAATTACAAGTGGCAAACAATATTCCCAAGCATAATACTCAGAGCATTCTTCTATTTATAGGCTAACAGTTATTATACTGAATAAAATATGTATTAGGCAGCTTTATTATGCAGACAATCATGATTCCCCAGTTAAGGCTGCAACAGTGGTTTCCATGATAAGTTCCATTTTGAACCCTTTTACTCCTTCAGTGAGAGGTAGGGTGGGGAACAGGAGGATGTTTCATGTTTGGTTTCAAGACAAAGGAGAATATTTTTAGGAAGTTTGAGGTTAATTAGACATGCTGCTTTTGAGATATGGGACATAAGCATTTCTTTATTCTTTTTGGAAGAAAAAAGCAGTTTAATGGCAATGTTTTTGTTCATAAAAAGCTTTTTAACTAGTTCTCCAGAATTTCTTTAAACTACAAAATCAGAGTTGAAAACTAGGTTAAAGGAAGGTCAAGACTTACAGCTCTAGGAAATATATAAAGACAAAGGATCTAGCACTTTTCTTAGCTATGTTTATTCTCAAAGAGACATGCAAGCTTTTTCCACTGAAAAAAAGGCAAAGCAACAATTAAAGAACACTAGACTTAAAACCAAAACTAAAAGTAACATTCTTAACTCTTATCACTGTTCACTTCTCACTTACAGTTCTTCATAAATAGTGGCGGGCAAGTGGAATAAAACATTCCCTCTCCCAGCAGCTCTTCACCTAACTGTCCATTCTTCCTGCTTCTAGGTTTTCTATCTCAGTTTCATAATCCTGACATCAAGTATCTTCACATCTCTGACACCTTGATCCCAGCTTCATCACAATCAAGATCGACATGTCTAGAAGCCTGCATATTCCTTTTTTTGCCATCCCAATGACTAACTGGAAAGCAGAGGATTTAACAAAGGTAAGACTAAAGATCTGGCTGAAAGTTAGCATATTATACTTGTTATGCACAAGTTTTCTTAAAGTAAGAAAATTCTTTGACAATCTCACCCCAAGTCCCATGGTAAGCATTAAGGATGTGCTACCATACATGCAACTGTTTGCAGTTCTGGGTGTCACAATTTAAAAAGGATGTGAAGGTCCCTGAAGGCATCCAGAGGAGGGCAACAAAGCTGTGAAATGGTTGGAAGGAATGTCCTATAAGGAGCAGTTAAAGCTTTTGGGTTTGTGTAGTTTGGAGAAGACAAGGCTGAGGGGCAACTTCACTGCTCCCTACAAGTTCCTGAGGAGGGGAAGTGGAGAAGGTGGGGCTGATCTCCTGTCCCATCCAGTGACAGGATGTGTGGGAATGGCTCTAAGCTGCATCAGCAGAGGAATTCCTTTTGAAAAGGTGGTCAAACACAGGAACAGGCTTCCTAAAGAGGTGGTTGATGCCCCAAGCCTGTCAGTGTTTAGAAAAGGCATTTGGACAATGCTCTTAACAACTTGTTTTGACTTTTGGTCAGTCCTGAAGTGGTCATGCAGTGGCACTGGATGATCATTGTAGGCTCTTTCCATCTGAATTTGCTATTCTGTTCCAAAGGTTTTGCAGCTGTGGAGGCATTGAGTCATCATGCACATGCAATAGGTCTCTAACTTCCTTGGCTAAATACTTTGACTAACTAACCTCCCCTAGAGTAACTCATCCTGCTCTAAAACGGACAAATACACCTTAGTCATTTTAAGAGGCTGAGATTTACAACACTGGCAAAAACTATTAAAAATTCTGAACTGTTCCTGACAGAATACTTGCAGTTGTTTTCTAAACAGTTTATTCAGGTCTATTCTGGTATTGATGAGTACCTTTGTGCAAGTCAGAATTAAATTATGCAGGAAAATCAGTGTAGCTGACAGCGTGTATCTACCAAACACACAAAGCAAAGCTGAACAAAATATTTTTTCATTAATTTCTTTATTTTCAGATTGCTATGGCTAGCTTAAGTTTAGGTATCTTTCATGCAAAAAAGAAATCTAACTTTTGATTTCTGAAAATATATATTTTTTAAAGAAACAAAAACCAGCATTTTTTTTTACTAAGAGGAGAGAACCTCAATCTAGAAAACCAGCATGAGGTTTGCTTACTTGTTTGGTAAGAACATGGGTATACACAGAAGTTCTTGTGCAGTAACTTTCCATATGTCTGCTACATAGGTATACTCTCTTACGTGCAAGATGTGTGAATCTAATTCCAGAATTAGAATCTACTGCTTCCCAGTAGAACTAGAGGCAGGTAAGCCTCTTTGAATTTACTGCCACAAAGACACTTATCAAACAAAACAGAGACAGTTCAGGTGAGGCAGCTGATGCAGAGTAAGTGAGAATCTTGCTCAAATGGCACGGCTGATGGCTTGCACCAAGCAACACAAAGATCCGTGAGGCAGCAGACCTCAAACACTGCTGCTCTATACACAGCATTATATGACTCACATGGGACTACAAACTTCAGGGGTTATTCAAACAAACTTTACAGGTCACAATGAAGTTTTAAAAAACTTTTGTTCATAAAACTGAATGCAAGGTTTCTCAGTTTTTATAAGCAGTACTTAAAATGAAAATCAAAAGACATTTTCAGTGTGTTAAGATACTCATAATACACATAATACATAATGCTTTGAATAGTATTGTTCACAGTTTGAGATCATCTGTTAGTGTCAGCATTTTGAATTATCTCTTTTCCATATATCACTACAGTACTTGCCTATAAATAGCAGCAAGACACATACAGATTAAGTGGCTCTAAGGAAAACTACTAATATCTAATTTGAACAACCCGATGCATCACAGGCAAGAGGACTGTGGAATTAATCAGAGCCATTGAAGACTATCAGGGCAAGCTCCTGGTTCCAAACTGCTAAACTGAGACTCAAGACCTGTCTCACTCTTAAACTAAAGTTTGTGTAAGACATGAGTACAAGTTAACCTGAGCATTGTTTGTCTTGTAAATTGCATACACATATTTGCTGCTGGTTTATCAAATCAATCTTATGGACATTTTAAAACTGGGGCAAATCTTCAGCTCTCATCAGCTGAAGAAGTTTTGCCTAAACAAGGGAAGATATACACAATTACAAGTTGTTTAAAATTAGATTGATAAACACAAGACACTTTTATACCATGACTAATATGTCAAAGAAGCAGTTACATATTTTATTCGTGTGTTGCCACAATCAAGGTCTACCAATTTTAGGTAACATTCAGATTGTCAGCAAAGAATCAGCAAAGAAATATGGTTTAATAGCAAGAGTTGTGAACAAACTGGGATTTAATATCTCAAGAATGTTAGCAAAGACTGCTGTTTATAGAGGAGCAGAAAAAGATGCAACTGAAACATGCAAACTGGTTCAAGCTTGTAACAGAGAGGCAGAAGCACATTTTGAGCCTAGAAGAAAGAAAACGCTAATCTAAGGATTTAAATTAATTAACATTATCAGCTCAAAATCACTTTATCACTCAAAATGAATAATTTCACAAGACAGTTGCTCCCACTCTCCCCTTAGAAACTGTAACCCGTCAGGAGAGGCAAAAGCATGTGCTACATATATTTCTCTCAGTCAGAGCTGACCAGTCAGTACATTTGTTAGAATTACTGACAACTTCAGTTTAGGGCAGGATCCAAATTGTTCCAGTTGTAGCCACCCATTTACATCTTCCTTTAAACTGCAACGAAACTGTAGGACAGTAACTTCTCTAATACCAGAGCTAACTTTGCTAGAAACAAAGATTAACCTGAGTCCTGATTTATAACCACAGAAATGTAACAAATTCAGGCCTGCAGCATGAAGAGGAAGTATAGCTACATAAAGAGAAACTAAGTTTAGTTCAAAACTGCACACTTTTCCTATTTTCAAATTATTTACCTGGAGATATAGCTCTGTGGAACTGATACATGTCTTCTCCAATCAGTTCTTGTGCAACCTGCTTGATCTTCCGTCGGACAGCGTCTAGCTTGACCTCAGATTCACTTAATATTTCTTCCCCATTGGGAGCACTGCAATCATAAAACAAAAATTGTAAGAACAGTTTCCAGAACATGAACAAATAGTTAAAAAACCTTACACTTTTTCTTTTGCTAATCAATAAATTTTAACTGGCTTCAATAAAAAGCAAAACTTATACTAGAATGAGAAACAGGTAACTTTCAACGATACCTAGTGCAGATTCAGAAATTCTGTAGATTCTTACCAAGAAAATAATCAACCAGCGAGAGTTCTGGTAGCATGATATTTATTCAAGACTACAGTCATGATTATTGTTTAAGAAAAAGGAGAAACACATACAAAGGCTTCCAAAAACATCCCAGAAAATTAGCAGTATTTACAGAAGTCCTTCAGCTTCCTAAAAAAAAAAAAAAATTAATATTTTGCAATACTTGTCAGTATTGCAAAATACAATACACTATGTACTTCTACATGTGGTTTTTTTTTTAAGGAAGTAGTTATGGACTATGCTGTTCAGGAACAGCTGAAATATCTGATTCACAACCACAACATATACTTGGCATTTAAAGTTTAGTTTATCTAATTTCCTTTAAACTTTCTCCTCCCTTGAGCCCAAATAATCCCCATGGTATATTAGTTTACAGTCTCTTTAAGGAAGTACTGATTAATTGGTCTCAAGAAAACATTTAAAAGCAAACAGTAAAATTTACTGAAATTAAAGCCACAATAACTGTGAAAAGCAAGGGAGAAGGAAATACAAAATACAGAATGGAAAACTTCAACTCTCACAAAACCAAGAATGCCTTATATAACAGGAATCTAAATTCAGAGTAATGAGGAGTTCTTTGTTGTTGTTCTTTCCTCCACAAGTTCCCAGCTACCTAGCCCCTGCAGTGGGAGTAAGTTATTTACAGTCCGGGCTGTAGAGGATACTGGAACTATCACAGTACCTCTTTGCAGAAGAAAACCAAGTTAAAGAGCAGGCAACTTCATAATCTCCATTTATAACTACCTATAACTAGTTACTACTTTAACATAAATATATTGATAGGTAACAAAACATAAATCAAGATAAATGAAATTACAAAGAAAAGAAACAGGGAGAGCTGTTATAACATGCAAGACCAGTGTTTGTCACGTACAGCAAACACTTTATACAGCAGGCTATGCACAGCTTCAAATTTTCCTACTGCTCTTCTAGTTTGTCTCTGGCTTCCAAAGATTGCTTGAAGGCTCATGAGAACACAAAACACACAGAAGCTCAAAACTTCACATAGAAGCCTCTCCAGCTGTAGTATTTACATAAACAGACCCCAGGTCACCTCCTATTTGCATTGATGACCTCGGGTGGGGGTGCAACAACCAAAACAGTGACAGAACTGCCCGGGCAAGTAATGTGAAGGCAGGGCGCGTACTCCTCTCTCACAGCTTGCTGAAAGCTGGAAGGCTCTCATCTGCTGCTCACTCTGCTGCTCTACACTGGTTTAATAAACCAATAAAACCAACCCAGAAACCTGAACCAGCATCTTTTAATTTTCTAACTGGAGTGTGCATTCATTAGCTTGCATCCATCCATCTTTGTTTATGGGAAGTTAATTAAATTCCTCTCAACAGAACATTGCAGCTGCTACTCACAGACAGCACTGTAAGGCAGACTGTAGTTTCTATGAACACTTTCACACCCAACACAACCTACCTGGCAAACCTGTGGAGCAGAAATATCGTTCTTTTGCTTTCGATCGTTATATCCCGACTGAGCTTCACGAGTCGTTCGTATTTATCGTGCCTGGTGTCAAGCTCCAGTTGGAATGCTGCAGAGTCAATTGTTAAAGCAGAAGCTCAATTATCACAAGAGCACAGTGCAGGGGAAGAGAATAGTACCTGTACTGCACTAACTCCTTACAGACCCCACCAGCCTTGTCCCTTGGCACCTTTCCCCAGGACGGGCTGTCCTTGCGTGGAGCATGGCTGCAGATGCCATCACTGCCCATCATCTGCCAGAGCTGCAAAATTCATCATTAGCTCTACCCTTGTTTAGTCTGGTTTAAGTAGCTATTAATCCTGATGATGCCTTAAAGCAGACTAAACAATTTTTAAGGTAAAACATTTGGTTTTGCTAATAAAATCTATTCCACAATACTGCTGTTCTGGAAACACACTGAAAATTTCATCCCAATTCAGCAAGACAAATCAAAAAATAAAACCCCACAACCATTTGTTATTAAGATTCACCAGTGCCTAAACCAATCAAAAAGCACTTGGCTAAGGCACATATACTGTTTGAAATGCACCATTTAGTTATAAGAAAAGGTGCATTTCACATCCCAACTAGACTTGGCCAAAAGTTGAGTATTTTGATATCCCTAAGGACTAGTAGTACTAAAGAAAAGTGAGATCAATTATTTAAAATAAGATTCTGACTTGCTGATATTAGTTCTCTCTAACTACAATGAATACAGAGAAGAGAGCAAGTGTATCTGGTTTTGACAGTCAAACACTATGAATGTTTCATGAATACCATTAACATTTTATACACCATTATTCTAGTAAATAAATCACTAATAGATCATTACAAGAAATCTAACAAAATTCCTATATAAATGTCTGATCAAGTGCAAGAAGATGCATTAGATACATCAAGAGGTTACATTTTTAAAGGGTCTGACAAGTGAATAACCTTTAAAAAAGCACAGCAGTCCACTGGCAAGTGAGCTTTAGATAACACTAAAAAAATAGTTCTGTATTTCTCATTGCCTTGGTAAAATCTTGGTCCTTCTCATTTTGTTCTGTTCTTCCCAATCTTATTCTGAAACTCTAAGGTAAGTCACAAATGTTCCCACTGATATTTTAATTCTTATACATGTCTGTTTGGTGTGTCTCTCACAAATTCTGAGAGTGAATTCCACCCCTGAATTATCATCAAGAAATTTTCCCTCAGATCACAGTGACAGGAACTTGAGGAAGGGTGACT
The DNA here is from genome assembly GCF_009819885.2 of Catharus ustulatus. Classification (NCBI taxonomy): domain Eukaryota; kingdom Metazoa; phylum Chordata; class Aves; order Passeriformes; family Turdidae; genus Catharus; species Catharus ustulatus. The sequence continues at coordinate 44,666,394 of NC_046223.1, read as the reverse complement.
TTCCTTCACAGGATGACACAGATGACATTTCCAAGGACCTTTTACAAATGTCATATACTGGGAAATTCACTAGTCTGATCATCTGCAATATTAGCCCCCTATCTTTTCTGGATAGTTAGAATTTATGCTAGGTTTTAAACCCGTTAGAGACTACTGTGAAGTGCTTTATATTCTAAAGTAAACCAGACAGATACAGTAATGTTTAGCCTAACAAGATGCAAAAAAACCTACTGTATTCTGCTATCGCTTAAAATTGCAAAGGATGAGAAACTGGGGGCACTCCAAGCTAACACATCAAAACCACACAGTCATTTTCTACACACAATCAACTAATGTAATGTCTAATTTAGCACTGCAAGTAGACTCACGCTCTATTTACAATTTTGGTGGTGGTAAATCAGACCATTAAAAATGACACTTACTAAACTTTAACCTTACAAATCAAGGTAGCATACACTCTATCACTGACCTGTCATATTTAAAACATATTTTAAAAAAAAAGGTAACTCCTTGGGTTTTGACTATTTAGACCATTCTGTGATTCTTATGATTATTCTAGAAGATAATTTCTCATTACTGTTTTGGAAAACATTGGTGCAAATAGATCAATTTAAACACATCTTTCTTTCAAAGATTAAAAAGAGCAAAATGCGGACACCCATTTAAGGCCACACATTAACAAGGCAAACTTGGTTGTGTGAACAGGCCAGGGAATGAGGGGCTGAAGAGCAGAAATGGACCCTGGGGTCCTGGTCAATGGCAAGTTGAACAAGAGTCAGCAGTGCCCTGACAGTCAGCAGGGACAACCCTGTCCTGGGGGACATCAGGCACAGCATCACAGTCAGGCAAGGGAGGGGATTGTCCCACTCTGCTCTGCACTGGGATGGCCTTATCTCAAATATTGTGTGTGGGTTTTTGGGCAAAACAATATATAAAATGTCTTAAGATCTTAGAGAGCATCCGAAGGAGGGCAGTGAAGATGGTGAAGGGTCTGGAGGGGAAGCTGTATGAGCAGCAGTTGAGGTCACTCAGTCTGTTCAGCCTGGAGGAGACAGAGGGCAGACTTTCAACATACTCATGAGGGAAAGCAAGCAAAAGGGCAGCTACCTATCTCTTCACTCTGGTGACCAGTGACAGGACTCAAGGAGTAGCCTGAAGCTGAGTCAGGGGAGGTGTAGGTCAGGTATCAGGAAAGATTCTTCACCCAGAGGGTGGCTGGGCACTAGAACAGGATCCCCAGGGAAGTTGCTCACAGCAACACTCCTGTCTGAGTTCAAGAAATTACTGGACAATACTCTCAGACACAAGGTGTGATTCTTGGGATGTCCTGCACAGCGTCAGGAGTTCGACTCGATCATCCTGACAGATCAGTTCCAACTTAGCATAGTCCATGATTCTATGCTTAAGGTGTTTAGATTCATACAACATACACAGAAATAGTGCACAACTGGTTCACAATTTGCTGAATTATAACCACCTGGAGCATACCTTTTCCTAATGCTTCAGGCCTGACATGGAGACAAAGACCATCAGCATCTTTGTCTGGGGCAGTGCACTTGGTGCACTTTGTATTGCACTAAACATTTTTGCAATAAATACATAAAGTGGATCTTTGAAAAAACTTTGAAGAAACCATGTCCCTTAAATTCTTTCTGAAATTAACCAAACACGGATGAATGGATCTCATGAAAAGGGAGGGAAACAAGCTGTTTTGAAGTGGAAGTAATGGCAAGTTTATGACAAACTGATATTCATGACGGTGAAAAGTTAAAGTTGAAAGTACAGTTGCTCTACTCAATTCAAGAGCAAGGGTATATACAATAAATAGTCAATATAAATGATAGAATGGTTTGGTTGAAAGAAGCCTCAAAGATCACCTAGTTCCAACCCCTCCTCCCACGGGCCAGGACACTTTCCACTAGATCAGGTTGCTCAAAGCCCCCTCCAACCTGGCCTTGAACACTCCCAGAGATGGGGCAGCCACAGCTTCTCTAGGCAAAGTTCAGGGGTCATGGTTAATCATCTGCCAAGCTGACTTACACAGAAAAATATTAACACCCATTTTTTAAAAACCCAGGAAGTTATATGACATTGAAGTACACATTAACCATCTAAAGCAGCCAGCCAGCTTATATTTCACCCTTCTTAGCTTCATAAAAATATGTGGCATGGGAAAGATTTTACAGCAAGAATTAATCTGTTCACCATTTCAAATCTCGTTCCTTCTTTAGTCAAGGCTTCTCATTTCTGAAGGTCAGCTTTGCTTTGCTGGGGGTTGTCTAACAAGAAATTCAAATTTACTGGAGTTTAAGTCTGGTTTGGTGAAAAATCCTATACAAACAATTTCGCTGAAGGGAAGTTTACACCTACCTATTTAAAGAATCACAAATATATGTTAATATTTAAAAGGCATTCAAAGTGAATAAAGTGACTATATGAAAGTCTGCATTAGTTAGTTGAAGTCTTTTTTTTTTAAAGTGCAGGTATAAACAACTGCCAACTCTTAAAACAATGCATCCAGACTTACATTTAAGTAGCTTAGTCATCTGTGCACTACAGCCAAGGTCAGAGGCTCCTCAGTTTTCCAAAGCTCACCCTCGCCTCCTGTTGCCCCTGTGGCTCAGATTTTATATTACATCACTGCAGATCCTACAGTTTTCTGCCACCAAAGGGCCCAGTCACCTTTTGCCTGGCTGAACATTTGTGCAGTTTGCTCAGCATGAAGTTCAGCACAAGTGAGGAGGGCAACAGGAAACAGCAGGTGGGATGGAAACCGGAGCAAGTCATGAACCAGGCAGAGCTATGCAAAATCCCACTCCCAAGGCTTCACTGCACAAAATGCAGAACACTAAACTCTAAAGGTATGGATATGAGTCCAACTAGTTTCAAGTTTCTCCCTTGGAAAGAGCTGGTTTATTCCACTAATAACTTCATAGCAATTTCTACACCACATTTTTAAAATCTGGTTTTCCAAATGTCTACTTACATTTAAAAGATGTCATCAAAGCTGAAGGTGGATTAACATTCTCTTTTTCTTCTCTTCTTTGGCCATGTGGAAAATTGTCATGCTTTCGTTTTCTGAACCCACCCGATCCTATTAAATAGCAGATAGACATGGAAAAAACTTTTTAAAATGTAATTTTGCCAGAGCATAAGGAGCACCAGAATGGTGTCTTTAGAACATTCCTGAAAGCAGTCATATTCTATAGGACAGAATAAGGTAACTGGATGAATCTTTAGTATCAACTGATATCAGCTTCACATTATCATGTTATTTTTTTTACCACATTGCCAGTGAAAATTAGAAAAAAAACATCCTTTTCAATGGATGAGTATGGCAGGAACCTAAGCCTTTTTTCTTTGTAAGGTCTTTGGGTCTTCACACCCTTTTTCTTGCTGTAAGCATATGGTTGCATGGAAATCCTTGTGTGAACAGGATTAGACCTTTCTTTTTCTTTCTTTTTTTCCTAACTATTTTACATATTCATCTTGAAATCAATCGATAAACCTGCAAGATTTCATTACTGTGATTTGTCACAGGTTTTCACCAACCAGAGAAAGAAGAAAGCCACAATTTAAGCAGACTACTCCTATTCAGATATATAGGTTTAGCTCCTGTAATGTAGCTTCTTAGACCCTTACACTCTGCCCATTAACCAATTTCTTCTCTGAATGTAGCTGCTCACTTCAACTGTTTCATGTACCTCTTCCTTAACCCTTCTTTTCAGACCCACACCCAAAACTCATCTCTTTTGGACCATGATTTACTCCGATTTACACCTGGTATTGTTTCTTCCTTTTATCCATCCTTCACCTTGGACTAACTCATTGTGTTACCCATGTGTCAATCACTCCTCCCCTTCTCTCCCTCCTTTTGGTGACAACTGGACACTGTTCCTAACAGAACACAAAACTTGGCAAACTTGAATGCAAGCATACCATCTGAATGCATGGAGTTCTCTCAATTTCCTTAAAGGAAGAACCAAGGGAACACTGGATTTTAAAATGTTGCTGCTTAATTGTTTATTATCCCAAACTAAAACCAGAAGTGAGCGTAGCTACTTTCTTAAGGAGAAAACTGAGAATAATTTTTTCCTTCTTTTCTGTTGGACATGAGTTCAGGGTTTTGTTTTCCCTATAGCAGTTGAAAACATTAAATGCATCCCCTGAAAGAGTACTGAAGGGAGGTCTGTGTGATTTTCGGTGGTGCCAAGCAATAAGGACAAGAGGCAACAGGCAGAAAGCGATGCCAGGAAGTTCCAGTCTTCCTGACTACCAGGGAGAACTCTACTGTGCAGGTGACTGAGCAGGTTGTCCTGAGAACTGTGGAGTCTCCCTCACTGGAGATGTTCAAGAACCATCTGGACACAATCCTGTGCCAGGTGCTCTGGGATGACCCTGCTTGAGCAGGGAGCTTGGAACCCTGTGGTTCCTTCTAGCCTGACCCGCTCTGTGATTCTGATTCTGTGATTGCCAGGGCTAAACCAACACACAGGCGGCAGAGCAAGCTGTGAAAAATATATATTTCACATATATATTCTGCTACATACATTATATTTTGTACACATATACACACACACATATCGTACTGAATAGTTAGCACAAGTGCTTTACAGGCCTCACGCACTCAGCTTCCCTCCGTGGCATCTGCTTTTCCACCCCCAGGGATGCAGACCCCTATAGCCACGATCCCTGGCGCACCGGCACAGTCCCAGCGGGAAGGCAGGGCACCCACGAAGGAAAGGTCTGTGACACCCGTGAAGGAGCGGCCTCTCCCCGTGCGAGTCTCACGACACGGCCGAAGGGGCCTCCCACCGCTTCCGCCGGTCCCAGCTCCTCACGCCTCAGTCTCCTGAGGGTGGGAAGGGAAGGAGAGGGGAGGGGAGGGAAGGAGACATCACCTTCCTTGCCGCTCATCCCGGTGCCGCCGCCGCGCAGCGCTCCCCCGGCAGCCCGCAGCCGCCCCGCGCGCCGCCAGGGCCCCGGCGCGCCGCCCCCCGCCACACCGGCGCCATGGAGGGGCGCCCCGCGGGTGCCTGACAGCGAAACTCCACACAATGGAAGGAGCCCGGCCCGCCGTCCGCGGCGCGGTCCGGAGCAGTGACGGCAGGGAGCGTAATTCCGACATTGCTTCCCGCAAAATCGGGGCAGCGCCGAGGCAGGGCCGTGCCTCCGGGAAGGCGACTCCGTGGGCAGCTAGTGTGCGACCCCGTCGTGGGGCCTCAGCGCCCGCGGCACGACGGGATATGTAGTGCCGGGCGGGCAGCGGCGCGGTCGGAGTGGTGCTGCGGAGCTCTGAGGTTGCCTGCCCGCCGTCCTGCTGGTGGCCGGCGTGTCCCGCCACCGGGGCAACGGTGGTCCTCGGCTTGGAGCCGCAGGAGTCCAGCGACATTCCTCAGCCCAGACCCGCACCAAGCGGCTGTCACGTCGGCACCTGACTGTCTCCTTACTGCCCCTTTCTTTGGCATATCAGGGCTTCGGTGCTCCCACAGAATCAGTTGGGTTAAAAAGACCTCTGAGATCATCGAGTCCAACCTGTGGTTGAACACTACCATGTCTACCAGATCCTGGCACTGAGTGCCACGTCCAGTCTTAAACACTTCCAGGGATGACGACTCCCCCACCTTCCAGGGGCTGCTCATCCCAATGCCCAACTGTGACATTCTTTATGTGAAGAAATTCCCCCTCATTCCAACCCAAACCTTCCCTGGCACAGCTTGAGACCGTGTCCACTGCTTTCTGCCTGTCCACTCCTGTCTCCTTAGCGCCCTTTCCTCGCTGCCATGCCAGCATCCAGGCGCTTTCCCTCCGGCGAGTGAATGGGAGCACACCCCCAGCGCGGCACCGGGCGCCGCGTTAGTCCCGCTAGTGCCCATCCACGCGGTGTGCCAGGGGAAGGAGGCCGGGGAGGATAGCGAGCTGACACTGCGACAGGGCCTGGAAACTGGAGACACTGTTACACCGAAAAGATCTGATAGTGAAGCCACCTGACACCAGGAAAAGAAATCTGAGAAGCAGCAGATGTAGCTGCTGGTACAAAGGAGGCAAATTCCCAAACCCAGGTTATTTGCATTCTATGTTTAGTCAGGTAAAAATTATGTCTCCTCTACTGGAGACTCAGTGTGAGTGTTGTCAGGAGACTGCAGGACCGAGCACAAAGGAGATGGATGCACAACTGTAAATATTTCTCAACAAAGAGGGCACTTGATGATGCTTCACTTCTTATGATGATGAGCTACAAAAAAATCTGCTTCCCCACTAGATTCATCCTGATGCATCCTGATGCATTCCTCCGACGTGTTTAAAATAGGGATGGGTCTTGCAAATCCCCAAACCGCAAGGTTTGCAAATCATCAGTTTTGCTGCTCTGCTGCTAGATCTCACTTCTTTGTCACAGCTGTTGCCTGTTTTAGTAGCTGGATTCCCAAGGAAACAAAGCTCATATGAGCACAAAGGCGGAGTGCTTGCAGCCTTTGTGTGTGGGTGTGCGTGTGTGCCTGTCCTTCCTCCCCACCCTTAATAATTTTTTAATCTGTTGGTCAACTGGTCAATCTGATTTGACATAGGGAAAGAGCCTCCAGGAGTGATTATAAACATCCTGAGTAAGGAAAAAATTTTGGGTGGAACTTGCACCTTACTAGAAACCAGATAAGCCCAGCTGTGAAATGCAAATGCTTCAGAGACCAAAGTTAGCAGAGCCCAGCCTTTGGGAGTTCTGGAAGAGCAGGGACACTAGCCCACTATCAGGTCTTTTGCATTTAACAAATAAACAAAGCCAGCTTTTGACAAACTTGAATATCAGGGGAATCCGTCAACAGATTCAGGAGGACAGTAAATTATCTAACTCAGATAGCAGAGGAGTAAAACTTTGACAGTGAGCTTTAAAGTCTCCAGGCAGCCAAGTAGGAGTTGCTCAAATCTGGTATTTTCAACTGTTGAGAACATGTGACTGTCATGCAGTGTTCAAAATTATTCAGAAGTGTAACATAAAACCTCTTTCCAATTTCCTAATCTGAGAAAACAGATTTCAATCACACTTGAAAAACAGAGGACAAAGAGGATCCCGGCAGAACTTCCTCCGGCCTGATCTGCATATTGAGTTGTGCAACAGCTTGATTGCTGCCCTACCAGCTGCACAGGAGATTTCTGCTTTCTATGGGGCAAAATCAGGACATGAAATGATTTGTGTCAGTGTTATCGCTGCACACATTCAGGCACAGCCTTTTGTTTTAGAAGATGTACAAAACTGCTTTTGGAAACACATACCTTTTTTTTTTTTTTAAACTGTGTTATTTCCCTGTTCTTGGCAGCTCTTTGGACAAAAAGCAGAGTTGTTTTGGTTATATTGATGTCGCAGGAGAGTGGAAAGAGTGCTTGCTTTTGAATGCTTCCCAGCAGTGGAGAATTTTCAGCCAATTGTACAGAGTGAAGGTCAGGTCTTCAGCTGATTTCTGTCGGATTTAGTGACACTTTGCACGTGCACTGAGATACTCAACTTGTTTGACATCAACAGGATGTTGTGAAAAAGAACTGGTTGGGGTTTTTCTTCTGAAACAATCCACTTAAATGTGGCAGTGTTAAACCAATTTGGTAACAGGTTAGTTGCAATATTTTTCATTTTCTTCTAGCTGGTATTTAAACCTTTTCACTTCCCCTTGCAGTTTTGTGTTCTTTATGCCTGAAGAGAATAGCACCTGCACAAAGTGTGAAGGTGGAATAACAACATTTTGAAGGAGGAATTGGTAGGAGAAAGGAGTTGTGAGCATTTAGGGTAGGGCAAAACCCCCAAACAAGCTAACAACAAACCAACAAGGTTTTCTCAGAGACTTAAGGTCACACCGAGATGTTGTATATGGGTTGCACACAACTGTGCTCCAGATCCTAAGACAAGGTTGGTAACTGATCTTTCACATGGGACAGAAGTGTTTTCCAAGACTCAGGGTTGTGAGGACAGTGCACGAGTGCAGGATCTGTGCCTTTCTGAGTGCAGAAACCAACTGAAAAACAGCCACTGTAGGGGGTTGGAATTTCTCCATTAATTTTATCCCTCAAGTCTGCTGCTTCGAGCAAAGACCTGCTTCAGTAGCACTCCTACACAATGTTCTTCAGTGAGGCTTCTGTTCCTTTGCAGTACTATCAGCAGAGACCACCTTGAAATGGCACTCAAGGGAGTGGGAAAGGAGTCCTTCTTTTCCTGTAAAAGCCTAAGTTTAACACTGACTCAGCTGAACTCTGGGAAGGGCAGACAGAGGAGTATGGTGGATCCAACTCAAGACCCACACTGGTGAGGCTGCTTCATCACCTACAGCTTCAAGAAATGGAGATGATTTGAGGTAGAGGTAGGACCCAGATGATTTGTCAGACACATGAAATTACCGTTTCTTTCTGCTCTCAATCGTTTCCATGTAGCTCTGTAGAAACTTTAAGATCCCTGTGATCCCTGGCAGAGCTCATGGTGTAGCTCTTCACACCCCTGTATGGCTTGTATAGCTTTGTGGTGTCCTCCCACATTTAAATAACCGCCTGGGAATGTCTCCTAAAGCTTCTGCTAGAGCAGAATAGCACTATGGATAGTTAGAGCTGGAATTATCCCAGCGTATCCTTTTGGGTTTCATTTTATCTCATGACATGGCGTAGTACTCTTAGAGCAAGATTGTGAGGTTGCCTTGGAGATGGAGGGCTTAGCCACAGGGCAAGCTGTCACACCGAAACGTTCCCATTAGCCAGGGTAACTGTGAATGCTTTCCACAAACAATTGAGTGAAGTGAAGTGACAAAAAGCTTATGAAACGGTCACAGGGGAATTGCATAAACTGGGGTCAGATGTTCAATTTGAGACTGTTCCATGACCGAGGAGTTTCGCAGCTGGTTGACGAAAGGAAGCGGGAGGTCAGCTGGTCTCTGGCTGTTATTACAACAACCTGTAATGTTTCTCAGGCAACAGAGATGCCCACAGCAGTGGCAGGACGGATCAGGAGGATGATTTTCTCATTTCCTGGAATAAGGTTTGAAAGCTGTGAATATTTTTCTGCTGTAGAATTTGAGATTTCAGGATCCAAGTGCTAATACACCATGGTGCAGTCTTTGAGTGGATCAGCAGGAAGACTTTAGCAATGCACCATCGATTTAGCTGACTTGTAAATGAGTGAGTGGAAAACAGGACAGAGAGAACCCACAGATTTGCTGAAACATCCGTCTGGGGGAAAAAAAAAAAAAAAAAAAAGAGACCAAACTATGCAGCACCTTTATTCTTAATGTTTAGTTTATATCTTCCAAGGGAAAACTGGCAAGTGACTGGCTGTGAATAATGTACCCATAGGGAAAGTTTGTTTCTAAACATGAACAGTTAGTGCCTGGCTTATGTCTGGGTGGGTGTGCTGGCTATTTCATAAAGATTTCATTCTACTGAGGCAACCACATAAAAGAATTGCTTTGAGGAATTCAAGGTGAGAATATCATTATTTTGCATCAACACCAACACCCTTAATGCAGTAGAAGTGAAATGCAGAAATTAACCTTTCTCCTTCATCTCTCCCATGCCCTGCTCCAGGTCTGAGCCCCTTGCAAAGTCTAACTGAAACGATATGATCCTTTGTATTTCTAGCTTCTCCAGGTTGGCTTGGTCAATTAAACCTGGGCTTTTCTGCCACAGCATGGAGGCAGGACAGAGAAAATGTAAGAGATAAATTTGTAAAGTGTGGTAGTTTTGTAAAAGATACTGGTAGAGTAAGAGCTGCGAACAAAGAAAACCTAAAATGTTTCCCTCAGCTTTGCGAGTCAGAAAAGTGAGGGAACCTGCGGGTGTGGCTCTCATCAGAAAAGGTAAATCCAATTACATAACAGCAGAATTTGCTTGGGTTGGTTTTTTTTGTTTTGTTTTGCTTATTTGGTTTTGGTATGCATGCTTAGGTCTCTCATTTGAACCATATGAACCCTAAAGAATCTCAGATGCTTTTTCCTACAGCCCTCAGGACCCCCTGTGCCCCTGCACTGAAGTGCCAAATACATGTCCTCCTTCACCCTCTTGGTTCTCTCCAATGCTGCAGTTTGGAAGTAATGGCTCTTGGCAAAGGAGTTAATCTGTAGTCATCTGCATTTAACTCTCTATGAGAAGGAATCTGAGAATGGCCTTTGTGTCTACATCTGAGAGAGGCAATATATTATATTATATATGGAAAGCCCTTATTCATGCCTATGTAAATCAGGAATAATTATCTTTAAATTGGATGCCATTGAGATGACTATCAAGTCTTGAGAATTCCCAATGTACAGAATATTTTATGCTGCGGTATAGGTAGGGCCAAAAAAACACAGCAAGGCTTAGGTAGTTAGAGAAATGCTTTCCTAACAATTCCCACCAAAAAGTTCTGTTAAAAAAGCAGTTAAGGTTGCTCCAGGGCAAAACACACCCACACAAGAAATGACAGGTTAGGGGAACCTTCTCTGCATAAGCTATCCTGCACACCTCACTTAACCACTCCCAGTGACAGACTCCAAACCCTAACAAGAAGCTCCCCTTGTTCTGCAGGATAAAGAAACAAACTAAACACCTCCTACATGCTTCAGTGCAAAACCCTCTGGCTTTTGTAAAGCTAACATTAGCAGCTGGTGCATGTGGACAGTCTATAGTGATTATAGGGGGAAAATGGAGATTAAGTGTCCCCTGAGCATAGGCTCTGTTGGTACTGCTGGTCTCACGGGCCTTCTGTGACTTCATCAGACTGTTTTTTCTGTGGTTGGCCACTGTACTTAGTAGACCCCTTCCACAATACAGAGCTGAAGAGCCATCTGTTGCTTTTTATTAGACGGGAGAACAAGCTATCTGATAAATGTTCACCAGAATAAACCTTTTCCCTTGCTGAAAAAATAGCTACATCTGCACCAGGTATTTGTATACAGCTTCTTCTAAGTGATTTATTCTCAGTTGGGCCAGAAAAGATTTTACTTGAAAGCTGCTGTGTCACTCAACACTATGGGGTGGAAAGCTGATAACACAAAGATGTTATTTCGCGATTATAAGCCACAGCATTTTGACTAAAATTTTGGTCCAAACACGAAGTGCGGCTGATAATCGGATGCGGCTTATATATGGACAAAGAATGAAAAGTTGCTGTTTTAGTTTGGAGGACAGGTGTCTGCTCAGAAAGGCAGGAGCTTCTCTTTGAAATGGAGGATGTAAACCCCCTCCCTCCAAATTATTATAATTTTGAAATCAAGGGGCTTTTAGGCAAAGATATGGGAATTAGGAATAACAGTTCTTTTCTAGGGAAATTAAAATAGAAATACAGTACTACAAAGAAACAAACTCCAAGCCCTGACAAAGTCAGAGTACAACCTGACACCCCATCAGGCAGGGTGTTGGTAGCAGTCCCATTAAATGGTGGCTGCATCCTCCTGCAGTGACAGATGTGGCTCAGTTGGAGCAGTGCTTCTGTAGAAGGTGCACTTTCCCTCCGGAGGTCCAGTGGTGATGTGGAGAAATCCGGTTTTCCTCTGGAGTCCAGTGGAGAAAGGGGCTACCTTAGTGTCCCAAAACCTCTATTTTTATCTTGGTAAGAAATGTTGGGCTCTTCCCCCTGGCTGGAGCAACTCCCAATGGGATGCAGTAATTTTATCAGTCCCACAGTGGGACTCAATGGGCCATTAGCAGAAAATGACTGGCTGGAGGAAGGATGGGTTGTGAAAAGATAAAGAACAATGCCCTGCCTGCTTTCAGTGGATGGCCCATTAGCAGAATATCTCCCACGGAGATAAAGATCACTGCCCCCACCCTCAACAGATGGTGATAGAATAGATACCTTTTATCACACTCTGTATTGTAACTTGCGGCTTATAATCAGGTGCAGCTTATAATCGTGAAATTACTGTAATTATAATTAAAGCTTTATTTTTATAATAGAATTTTATGATTGGCATAGCACTCAATTCTGTGACCAGAACAGAACAGGATTTTTATAATTAGAATCAGCATATCACAATTTTCTAGGTAGCTTAGAAAAAAATTTGTACAGCACCGGTTGGCTTACAGTTCCTAATCACCTGGATGCTCTGCAGAATGGGTCAAATATAGAATAAAAATGTGGACAAATATGAATCACTCAGAACTTGGGAGAAGCAGATGATGGTGGAAGTATTCCTGACCACTGGGAGATCATGGGTTTTGCTGTCCAGCAGCAACTGTGGTCCAAGTCCCACTTTGGTCCCATAACTGCATGGTTTTATAGACAGTGCCCTGTGTTCTGCCACACTTCCCTGTTTTGTGATGGTGTCATCACAAGCTGGGTGCCTGGGACCTTCAAGGCTGGTAAAGAACGGAGAAGGGAGCCCACTGCCCAGGAACCTTGACGCTGATAGGGAAGTGGGAGAAGAATTCTGCCTGATGCATGGGACCTTCCAGACCTGATGAGGAAGGGAGAGGAGACTGACACATGACCAGTTTGGGCACAGAAAATGGCCATTTGCCTTTTGAACTGGCATTAGTTAAGCTAACACTATTATGAGGGGTCAAGAACAGGGGGTGCCAGTTACAGACTTGTAAGAAGCCTTTGCTTCAGAGTGTGTTGGTGGTCTTCCGTCTACTTTCCTACATAGCTTTTTATCTTCCCACACCTAGTGGCTACTTTCATCCAAGTTTCTTCTGCTCAAGTGGGTCACAGTGATCAGTACTGACAGGTTTCACCTGGTTCTTTAAATGTTAACATAGAGTTAATTCTGCCTTTTTATATCCAGGCGCTCTGGAACAATGTTTTGGCATCACATTAATAGGCTTTGTCTGCTGCCCCTGTGCCACAGGAGGTTTGTGAGTCTTCTCATACTCTGCAGAAAGGTAAATCTGTGTTGGTCCAGGCACAGAAACCAGAATTTTTATGCTTGGTCTCAGGGGAGGGTTTTGACACAGCTGCATCAAAACAAAGTAATAAAGATGAGTAGAAGAAGTACAGACCTTTGTCCATTCAAAATGAACTGGAGAAGAGGTAGTAGTCTAACAATATAATTTTGTGTCATGGGTGATGATCTTGAAGACACTGAGGACTGAAAACCTCCTCACAGAAACTTTCATACATACACCAAAGCTGTGACTTGGTCACAGACTTTCTTCAGCAGGTGTCTCCAAAATCCAGGCCCTTCTCTTCCTGCATGCTGTGCTGTATGATCAGCTCTGACCTGGAAAACTGAAATCGTATTAAAACTGTACTCATTACAGATGGAACATTTTATAGTTCTGTCATGGTGTGAAGACCTCAGAGTGCAAATTAATAAAGGTTTTATATGCATTTGTAGAAAAAAATCACCTTAAAAAAGTCAGCGTGAAGTTTTTATTTTCTGTCCTCCAGGAAAATCCACCTATTCCAACAAATCCCAGAGAACCAATACTTGCTTAGAAAACTGTAATAACCTAAACATTAATCCTAGTGACTTTTAAATGCCTCTGTTAGTGGTTTCTGTTTATCGCAGGCTATGTACAGGTAACAAACAAAATAGGATAAGCTTGGAGCACATGTCTTTTGAAGATACCCATACATGAAATGCATATCTCTACTCACTGGTCCAAGAATATGATATGAAAAAGGGTGAAACACTTCCTTTGTTCCCATGACAAGAATACATCCCATATGGAAGTCATCAGTATCAATGCTAAGCTTCCCTATAAACCCTTTTGAGCCACTCTTATTAAATATACACTACACATACACCTGTACAAGTTAAAGTCTTGGAAGAATACATCTATTCCCCAGAAATCCAAGTGCTTTCAATGCAGATGCCTGCGGGGGGACAGTGATCATAAAGCAGCCAGAGAGCCAAAGGAATGCTGAGATTTCAGAGCCTGCGTGATTACCCACAGCTGTACAAACAGTACAGTGGAGAAAACAGACTGACCTTGGCCATGTTTTGAGAGTGCCTGATAACCAGGTCCTTCAACAAGCCCTGTTTCAACATGAAGAGGAAAGAAGAGACGGTGACCCTGAGGAACAGGAGGAAACCCAATAATGACTAAAGCAGCAACATTGCAAATCAGCAGCTTGAACATCTTCAGGGGACTGGTCTGGGAAAAAACTGGTTGATGATGACAGACATGTGCCTTATCTACCTGGCAGCATGAGAAGTGGATTAAACCCGATATAGGACAGCAGTATCTCAAGTACAGGTAGACAGCACACTTCAAAACATGAATTACTGTGCTTTGACTATCTCAGAAATATCCATGGCAGAGAAATTTTAGTCTGTTTGCAAGAATTTTGAAATAGAATTTAAAAAGCAGAGAATGTTTCAGTGTATTTCTAAATCCACAGGGTCATGGCTATCTTCTTCCAGCTTATTAGTGCCTAAATCCTACTGTATAGAGAGAACATTAAGGGGGCCCATACTAGCAAATAATTGCAATGCTCATCTCACTGACCTCCCTTTCACCCTTGCAAACAGGTATTTTCTTTGCTGTTTCTTCACATGTCTGGGGAACACACCCTCCAACACTTGCAAAAACAAACACTATTACTGGGCTGGCCATCAGTGTCCCCTGTAACTCTTATCTTGGGCTGTGTCCCTCTATGGTTGTTAATTACACCCTTAACCTCAAGGAATCTCTCTCTCCTCCCTGTGGTGGACAAAACACAGTGGATCACCTAACCCGTTGAGATGTTTGGCCCATAAATGACAGAAGCCTGATACAGGATCAAAGGTAAAAACTAGCTTCTTCCAGAATATAACACACCTCAGAGCAGGCTTTGTGGATGACCCTGAGAATGGCTGTAGGAAATAGCTTGAGGTTTGAAGGAAACTTGAGCTTTGTTGAGCTGGAAAACTGAGCATTACACAATACTTGTTTTTCTCACCTTTTGAATTCTGCCCTTGCAATGTGCAAATCCTTAGGCACCCCTGCGTTCACTGCCATCCAGCATCTTGGTAAGCAGAAAATAAATAAAAAAACACCTCAAAACACAACAAGGGCAGTGAGAAGATGGAAGAAGATCAGAAGGTGAAGGTCACTATTCTGTCAGTCATTTATGGAGAACTCCCCTCCTAGCACAGGCAGTAGGAAAGTGTTTCCCTGTTAAGGCTTCATCTATAGCTGCTGCCAGCTTGGCAGGGAAAGCAACTCTCTGATGAAAACAAATTCCCGTGTTCCCATGACATTGAGTTGCTCCTGCAACACTGCAGCTGTCAAAAAACTAGAGTGACTCCAAGGAGAAACTGCATTTACCCTGGCTGTTTTGCTGTCCCTTTTCAAACACTAATTTTATATTCTACAGTCAGCCAAGGAACTCTTTACAAATTTTACAACCCATTATCCCAAGACCCTGAAGGCACAAAGCATTGACACAGTGCACAACCTGAGGACTAAAGCATAAAATGCATGAAAACACATAAAACCTGTATGCACAGTCCTGAGTAAGGTCAGTGAATCTGCCTACATCTTCATGAGCAAGTGCTCACCTGACTAATAAGAGTTAAAACCAGACCATGTTAGAAGCTGATGAAAGCACAAGTAGGTATAGCATATTTAGATCTGCCACACAAAAATCCTGTATCTGATTTACAAGAAAGTGTATGGAGCATGTCCTCACCAGATTATCCACCAGCTGCATATCAAGAGCTTTAGAACAAATTTAGAGAATGAATAACTACAAAGTATATGTAATGAGCAGCTGGGAAACAGGATAAGGGTCTTTTAAAACTACATCATACCAAACTAAGAAATTACCTTTCTTAGATGTGATTAACACAATCCCTCTGTAGGCAGGGGTAATATGGTCTGTCTCAACTATTGGACTTCAGCAAAGCA
Source organism: Catharus ustulatus (assembly GCF_009819885.2). Taxonomy (NCBI): domain Eukaryota; kingdom Metazoa; phylum Chordata; class Aves; order Passeriformes; family Turdidae; genus Catharus; species Catharus ustulatus. The sequence goes on along the minus strand of NC_046223.1, from coordinate 44,650,614 downwards.
TTTGATTCAGTGCCACAACTTTGGTGATTAAAATGCAAACTGGAGAAGATGGAGATTAGTCAGCAAACTATAAAGCAGTGAGGAACTGTCTTAAGGGAAGAAGACAAGTTGCATTGGAAAGGTGCTGTGTTGGGATGAGGGGCTTCCACAAGTACCAGTCTTAGGACTTTCAATATTTTTACTGACAATTTAGATATTAAAAAAAAAAAAAAACCCAACCAAAAAAACCCAGGGGTGTTGTGAAACATGACTGATATGTGATGAAATCTGTCAACAGTAGACAGCTGGAGAGTGTTGCTGGTACGCAAAAAGTTATGGATATCACCGGCAGAAATCTCTCAGAGATGAAATTACACAAATAGAGTCAAATGGTGTTGTAAAAATCAGTCAGAAGAGCAGTAGAAATTATTCTAATAGCATTGTGTAAAAGACACTAGAGAAACTTCATCTGGAATATTGTATACCATTCCAGTTAGATCTATTTTTAGAAAGCACTCAAACTGGAACAGGTGCTATGAAAACATATCCAGGAACGTTACAGGGAATAAACAGCCTGTTTTATAAGACATTGGAAGAACTTCAGCAAAGCAAAGAGTGAGAGAGCTTATGATTTCTCACCATAAACTGTGAGGGGAGAGGAGGGAAAAAGTCAAACTGTTCAACTTGAAGGACAAACTGACTCAGAAATATTTAACTGCAAGCTGGTCATCAAGTCCGGAATGAGAGGAAAGTTCCTAGTTACCAGAAGCATGACCAAAAAGGCTACCTACAGAGGAAGACAACAGTGAATGTTGCTGCTTTTTGGCATGGGATCTTTTTAGTTTCCAAAGAACCTCTACCACATGGCTGCCTGCCAGTGCTCCAAGAAATCAAATTCCCATCTCTATTCCTGCTCCTGTCCTCACAGCAGTTGCTGGTGGTGTCCCAGGAAGGTGTTCCTCAACTCTGGTCTTACACAAGCAGGCGTCTCACTGATTACACAGACTTGAGAGGCAAATCTTTGAACCTCTGTCTCCCAGCCCTCAGGGAAGGTCACTGCCTTTTCTCACAGTAGTGTGCAAAATACAAAATCCTCTTCTATTTCTCCAGCTGCCAGTTTTCCAGAGGCCTTCTTCATTTTGATCTTAGGCAGCAGTTAAACAGATAATTTCTCCAGCCTGGGTGCTTCCTCCAGCATGGCAACCGGAAACAAGCAGACTCTGAGGCAGGCAGGTTCCCAAGCCCCTGTGTGGCATTTCTGCCCCTGCCACTGCACTGCTCTCTGCTCCTGCCCTGCTGTATGCCCTGCTCTGGGCTGTGGCAGCACAAGTGTTTGTGGGGACCTGCCTGAGCCAGCACCTGCTCTGTCCAAAACACATGCACTACTGCAGTTGAAAGAGAGGGGCACTCAGGCTCCTGGGGAGAGGAGAAGGAAGGGGAGGCACACAGCTACTGTTGATTATCCATGTTATGCTACACATCCATGGGGCCTTTGCATTTAGGGGGAAAGAAATGTATATTTTCAAAGGTTTCACGTTATCTTTTCTGGACCCAACTACTTTAAAAACAGCATGTTGACTATGGCAGACAGGTGCTAAAGAACAACAGAAGTGCTCTTTCATATTTTTGGGCTGCAAAATTTCCTTCTTGGAAGAAAGGACAGAGGAGAGTGTGGGTCAGGCATTAGGATTGTAAGCTCATTTGGAACACCTTAGACCCCCCAAAGCCATTGATCATCTCTTGGGGACTGGCTTTCTATGTGATCATAGCAATGCACACTTTCACCACCACTGCTCTGACATGCAGTTTCACTTGCCCCTCCTTCCCAACCTTGAGGCTGACCACGAGGAAAATGCCCTTTGTCACTTCGTCATTGCTGGCCATGACAGGTTTACTAAAACACTCACCTTTTTTATTCAGCATTGTACTCGCTTTGCAAGAACTGGAACTTTTCCAAATATGGCTTCAAGCCACCCCGCTTCAGCTCTCCCTGCTTGCTGGCAGGGCCTTTCTGCAGCCAGATGAAGGAATGGGTACCTGCAGGGTGTCCCCTGCACCCCAGGAAAGCAGGATCTGCTGGCAAGGTTAAAGCTGACTTTTCCTTTGCACATGCTGGCATCAAGAACGTGCACAGAACTTGCCATAGTTGCAGCTCATGTGAATGTCAGCTCTACTGGAACCCAGGAGTCCCCTGGGTTTTGAGAAGGGGATCTTGCCAGTTTTCACAGAAAGCATTAACAGGGAGCACACTGTGAGCAAGCTTGTGGAAGGCAGGGAATATGGGACAGGGCTGTTTTAATTTCTGTTACCACAGTAAAATCCTGGCCTGGGCCCAAGACTTCTCAAAACTGCCCAGTACCTACTCTAATGATGATAGCATTCAGAGGTAAACCTGTTCCTATGCAGATGGGACAGACAAATGTCACAATAAATAGTTCAGCAGTCTATCTTTAGAGCAGAGCTCCTGCACATTGACAGAAAAGTAACTATTTCACCCACTCTTTTATATAGTCCTGATGTCCCTGATGTCCTGATGTCAGTCAGTCTGACTGACCTTTCACTAGTGTGAAACCTCTGAGGGCTATTTTCATCCTAGTGTAAATCAGCAGAGCTTCGAGGTTGGCATCACAGGAGGTTCTTACCTCATAGGGACTGTCCCAGCACAACCTTCCTCTGGAGCACACCTCTGGGCAGGAGATAACAGGATCTGCTGTACATGCTGACTACTGCTGGCTGTGGCTGTCCCCACTGCCAAAGGAATCCTGAGCCAATCACTTAGAATTTCCCTCTTCCTTTCCTTAAGAGAGGCCCCATACAAGTACCAGTATCTTCCCTTCAGGCAGTGTTTCTGCCACCCTGCTCCCTCACTGCAGCCACTGAGGAGACGAGCAGTGCAGTTCTCTGTGGTCTTCTATGGTCAGGAGAGAGGGAGGTGCCTGCAGAAAGCAATTTATTCCTCCTAAAATCTTAACCAAGTCTCTCTCTGAGAAAGTGCCAAGGACAACTTTGCTCCTGACATTGGTTCTTCATTTAGACACCTAAAATGAGGTGTGGACAAATCCACACCCTTCTGCTTCTTGCATGATGTTTCACAAGAAGTGTTGTAATTCTCCTGCGTGCTGCTCTCAGCCACTATGCTAGATAGGATGTTAGATAAAGTACATCCACCCACATTCTGGCACAGCTCTTTCCCCCAAGTGACATAAATGATAATTTTCATCTTGCTTCACTAGATATTCAACATTGCCTAGTGCAAAAGATGCATATTCTCTAATTTGGCTGTGATCAATAACACAGTTCCTATCTCTCAGTAACAACAGCCCACAACACCGAGGGTTGGATACTGTGCGGTGATTGTCAAATTTGCTGTGTTTTGTGATCAATAGCCTGAGAGTCTTTCTCAGAAAGATTTGCATTGCATGATCAACAGCAATAGTAGTCCAAGCCAAGCTGATGAAAGAGACAGTTAATCCCAAAGAGCCAAGTCCCTGGAATGTGCCCTGCTCTGGGAGGGCATCACTCAGCTACGTACATACAGCTGGGTATGTCTGGTATAGCTGAAGCTAATAACTAGCCAGAGGTCAGGGCTTGGTTGGTGTTGGGGTTTTTTCCCCCCTTTTTTTTTTTTTTTTTTTTTTAAAGCAAGAAAAACTTCCACAGTTGTTCCACGGGAAAAGAACAAGTAATCTACTGCACAGAATATATGCAGTTTTCCTTGTTTCCTCCTTGTTTACTTTCACCTTCTGCTAGTGTAATTTGAGTGACAAGATTTTTCCTAACACTAAATTAGGATAAACTGCTGTTGTGTGCAACAGATGAAGGGGAATAACCATCAGGCTTTTAACAAATGAGGAGTATGTGCACAGGGCAGAGACTGAAATGCATAAACTTTGCACTCTTTTACAAAAACAGCCAAAGCCACAGGCACACAGGTAGAGTCCTACAGCTGTAGGGTGTCTAGGCTTCACTTCCCACTCTCCCCTTTCCCTGGAGGCAGCTACTGCTGAGCTGTGACAGCTGAGCTGCATGTGAAGCAACTCCTAAACCACTTGAAGTTTTCAACCTGACATGTTAAAGCAAACTCCCCTTACCTAAGCAGGGGAGTGAAAGGAAGCCCAAAGCATGATTCTTCAGGGAGGTAAAACACTGCCAGTGTCCCGTGGTACCTGAGGAGGTACCTGCACTTATGAATGGCCAAGACACTCCAGGACACAGTGGTTTGCACCTGCTTTGCCCAGATGCACATGCCTACACCCTGCTCAGTGCAGTAAGGGACATGCTCTGAGTCACATTCAGTGCAGTCAGGTCTGAGCCAACCACATGTGAACACCAGCCAGAAGCCAGCCTGTGAAACAGGCTTTCCTCATCATTGATCCTATGGAGCTACACACACCCTGGCAATGAAGCACTATCTCTAAAAAGAATCCCAAACATAAGAGGAAACAGCAATGACAGTCAAAGCTAGAACCACATGAAACTGCATAGGTAGGCCATATCACCTATGGTGTCTGGGCATCACTTGGCTGCATGCAAAACTGCTGACTGACAATACAGAGGCCTGAATTAAATGAGCTTTGAGATGAGGTCCAGTCACTGACTATCTGCACTTTTCTAGGCTGCTGCAATATAAAATGGAACAGGTCTGTGTTGATCATAAGTGAAGGTACCAAAATATGTCAACCCTTTGTGTGGTGCTTGGTAGAGCAGACCCACGGAATGTTGCACTTCAGGGGACCTGGCTGGGTCTGACTAGCCAAAGCCATTTCTCTTGGCTCCCCAGCTGAACTGGCAAAGTTGACTTTTGCCACTCCAAGGATAAAAGGCTAGGACTGGGACTGGCTCTTACCACTGAAGAGAACATAGAAATGGTCAAGCTATTACAGGGAGCTGACAGAAGATCTTGGAGTTGGGCATGCTGTCATAGCACCAGAACAGGAGGCAGAAACAGCAGAGGTGGAAGCAGAGCAGCACTTTGTATCCTCCCATTCCAGCTTCCCAAGCTCTGCTCTAAAATACCTAGGAAAGCCACCAGCATTCCAGCTACTTACTTTGCCACCAGTGACAGCCAACTTAAGTGAGCATTCTCCGTGTCTTGCTGCCTCAAAGCCCAGAAACAGCTTCATTTCTCCTGGTGGAGGGAAGATGCTGCTTTTATTTCTCTGTCAGACTTAGAAAAGCCACAACATAGCAGAGCAGATAGGAGAGCCCAGATAAAGGAGGAAAGCACAAGCTGAGTATGGGGCCAGGTACCCAAGTCATCAATTCGCAGGTAACTTGGCATGCCTAGCATGAGGCACCTGAGAGCTGGGTGGGAACTAAAATGTGGGGCTGGGAAATCGTGTAGCTGACAGGGCACACGGCTGTGCCCTACGTGCTGTAAGCTCATTCTGCTTACATTCTGCTTACGTGCTGGGAGGGACAGAGTTCCTCCTGCCTGGCACAGAGCTGCCTCAGCCCTGGGCTGCGTGCTGCCCAGCTCGCACCTTGGCCCCACTTGGATTCACACACACCACACAATGCCTTCACACTGATATATTTATCAAGCTAAAAAAAGTTCTGGTTAGCTGTTGTGTTGGCTGTGAGGCTGAGTTGTGCTATCTAGGAGGGGAAAAGAGGTCACCTGGAGCTGTAAAAATCTCACAAGCCTGCAAAATAAGGAGGGCAGCATGCTCGTGGGAGGTTGGATATTTACAGAAGTGGAAGAATTCCAAAACAGAAATAATTCATTTTCACTGCACAGTCTGTCCCCCCACCATAAAAAAAGTTTTGCTTTTTACATATTTCCTGGAATATGTGATTGCACTAGAAGAGCATTTTATGCTCCTGTTATGAAAGGGAATCCAGTCCAGTGGGACAAAGTCATTCTTGGAATAACTTTCAATGAAATCAAGAGTTACAACTGGACTGACTTCAGTGTAACAAGTCCTCGGGATATTGGTGGCTGCTGCAGTCATGTTTTTGTAGGCAGTCTGGATCTACAAGTTTTCCTAGTATAATAATTGCAGTAAGAACTGTTTTGTAACCAAACTCGTTTATGCTGGCAAAATCCCTTCTTTGGATGATAGAGAGGTGACTTATACCACTTAATTTCTTCCAATTTTTACTTGGGAGTTGCTGTTCTATTATGAAATGTCTTTATGCTGTCTGCACAACAGGTGTGAATGATTACTTCTGCGTTGTAACAGTACCCTTTTCTAGCACAGACAAGCTAAAATGTCTAAACTATTTTATTTTGTATAATGCAAATACGAGGATACAGTTGGGAAAGAAAGAAACTACTATCTTGAAACAAAATAGATTGATGCCCCAAGGTAAATTCTGTGTGACAGTAAGAGAACAGAATTCACCAAAATAATCTAGATCATTTTCTTTCAGTATTTTTATTATGGTTGGGATCTTTATTTCCTAAGCAATCTACATAAACATTTGCATGGACTCATAGCCCGTATATGTCTATTTTCATGTCTAAGATCCAAGTTAATCTTGTTTGCAGCATGCAAAGAACTTGAGCAGGACGTGATACCACTTCATGTCATCCCCATTTAGAAGTGCAGTAGCCCTGCAGTATCACTGCCTTGCTACCCCAAGGGGCAGATTTGCCATTGCCAGTTTGACTGCAGATGGTCTAAGGAACTTCTGGGAAGCAGATGTTCCCTGGAGAATCTCCTGGAAGTGAAAGGGAGCATGATAAAGAGAACAAAGTTCCAGGGGTAAAAATCTAAGTATGCAGAAATATGAGGCATCTCATTGAAGGTGGTATTTTGTCCTGGAAAAAAAATGGATATAGGGTCAGAAGGTTCTTAAAGCAAAGATAAGCAGATGTGTTTGATGGTTTAAAATCAGTGAAACTCAATCAGTGCTTGTAGGGAGAAAATTCACAATATTTCCGCATGTATGGCACACATCTTAGAAAAACTCCAGATCGGTACCTTAGTGTTCCTTAAAATAAGTCTCAGAGATAATTCACACATCCCAGCAGAGATGAGAGAGCTGATGAAGGACAAAGAGTCTATGTAGGATCTGAAAGAGAAGAAGGAGCTTTGGCATACCTGAATTTGCAGATTGCTTCTGAGTGGCCCATTATGGGTTAGAATAATGAAAAGCAGGCCCCTTGTCTTAAAGCCTCCCCTTGACAACCTGTTTCTTGAGGCAACTTGGAGCTCACAGCAATTAGGCTGTGGGTGGGAGGAATTTGCTCTGGGGGTGCCAGGGCTGTTCTGGCACTCTGTAACTGGCTTTCCCCAGGGTTCCTCACTCTCCTGCCCATCACAGGAGTAAAGCATATCCTCGATGTGACAGCACCGGGGCCTCGGGACACCAGGAAAGGTGGTGTTGGAAACAAACAGCTATTGCCAGTGATTCAATGGCCTGCAGCTCATTTGCAGGGAGGCCCAAGGGGTGTGCTCCTTCCTGCAACAACTGGGGCACAGCAAAGTCACTCCACCCATTGTGCACGTGCAAAGAAACCCATCTGCATGTACAGAGAAATACCATCAGCCACAATATAAATGGACTTGTATGAGTTAGGTTAAATTCTTCTTTTACTGAGGTAAGGAGGTCAGTGGGAAGGGGTGACAAAACAGCAAGCAAAGAAAACATCTTCTGTAGCAGTCCTGTGAATGTGTATGCAGCTGCAGGGTCAATGAATGTGTGTCTCACAACCAGACAAAAGATGTTGCAGCAATCAAGGTATAAGAGGAGAGTCTGGCACAGTTTGGGCTACTAGGCTGCAAAAAAAACCCAAAAAAACAAAAAAACAAAAAAACAAAAAACAAACGAAAAAAACCCAAAAAACCTCAAAAAACCCAAAAAAACAAACCCACCCAAACTGTATCTAGTAGATATTACCCAAAAATAGTCTGCAAGACTAAAAATAGCATGGATATATCAACATCTAAAAAGACATCAAAAATGAAGCCCATAAAGATTGTAAGTCATACGAGATGCAGAATTTTAGAGGTTATAAAAGACAGTGATGAAAATTAAATTATACTAATTCACACTACCTAGTTTCAATCTCCTATCACCAGAGCCAAAACAAGCAGACAGCTTTTTACTGTTTTTTCATTTTTTCTGGGATGTACAAACAGAAAGTGCTGTATGCCAGACCTCCCATGCTTCTCATATACAGACCATGTTTCCTGCTTGCACAAGCCTCTCTTCTGCCAGCACCTCAAGCATGTGCTTTGGTGGCTACCTCAAAAAGTGCCTGGAGGACTGAAAAGGCAAGAAGCAAGAAACTGTCTGTGTCTGGACAAACAGACTGTGTGAATCCCAGGTCAGACATCTGTCTCAGGTTTGCAGGGTTTTGCAAATATTTTGTGTGCCATCTTCTCTTGCCCGTGGGTTAGGATGCCCACCAAACGAAGGTGGTGTCCTGGCGTTGAACAGACAGCAGCAGATCTCACTATGGACAGGGACTGGCAGCTCACATAAGCTGCTGCTTAGTAAGTCTTGGCACCACCAGGGCTATAGCCAGCTGCCTGGGGGCATTTTAGACTTTAGTTACAGACCCAGAACCCTTAGTTAAGCATATATCCTGCTAAGATACTCTAATCTTTCATCTGATGTAACTCTCCATCCCTGCTCAGGGGTATTAAAGGTTTAGTTCAGCATTTGCAACAGGACCCAGATAGATGAAGAGCTTAAGGTGAAAGGGTAAGCTAAGCAGAGGGGCTGCAGCAGAGGCTGATCTGTTCTGGGGAACAGCAGAGAGCCCTATCATTGGTGCTGTATGCTGCTGCAAGCACTGGACACGAGCCAGCTCAGCATGAGCAGTCCCTGCATGAGCACACTCCCAGGAGAGACAAGGGCAACCACGGGAGGGGCAGGTAGGCTGCTGTGGCAGCTGCAGCACCCCCTGGGGCAGCACAGGGAAAGGAAGGGAGGGAACAGCTATACTCAAAGCCCTGCTTGCGCAGTCACAGCCTGTCTGCAACCACAGCCTGTAAGCAGCCATATGGACCCAACCAGGCTGGAGACTCAAGTCTTCTTCCAGCTGTTGTTGAAGTGTCAGTACCCCAGTCCAGTCCCACCCTGGCTGTTATCATTCTCCTCCTAACCACCACTACCCTCCCTGGTTTGTCAGCACAACTGTTTGTACATGCTCCCCCGATCCTCTGGAATCAAAGTGAGCCAGGCTAGCTCAGGCAGCTGAAACACAAGGTCTGCCTGTATCTAGTGCAATGCTAGTAAATAGGTCAAGGAAAGCTGGCGGGGTGCGTGTGTGCCTGAGTGCTGGGTGAGTGGTAATCTCCTCAGCCGACAGACCTGGAGTTTAGGAGTTTACAGACTTAGGCACCTCTGTGCTGATACACCCCATGCACCCATGAGCTGACTTTGGCTACTGTTCAGTGCAAGCTACACCAAGAGGGTGAATCTGGTCAGAGGAACTCCAGATGTGCCCAACACATTTTCATCTCTACATGCTCCTTGACTTCCTTTTTTCCCCACTGGCAGTCAAACAGAAGGTTCCATTGAGGTCCAGCTGGAGTAAAGCAGAGCCACACTATCCTACACACACTGCCAGGGGCACAGTCCCACCTCCTGGAACAACAGGGTGTGAAAGCAGGGGGTGTGGGTGGTCCTGGCCATGCAGGGTGCATTCCCTCTGCCTCAGCACACAAGAATGTGATGCCGCTGAGCTGCCTTCTCACACCAGCAGTTTTGGTGCCCCTAGTTGCTTGCAGCTAATGAGAAATGGTTTTGGTCATGCTTTAAATGCTCAGATCTTGACTCCTGGGACCTAGCAATGCTCTCCTCCTATGTGTAATACTTGTCCTGTGGTGTAGATGGGTTTGGGGTTGAGCTTATGAGAGCACAGAATTTGCAAGTTGTCACCTCTTCCTTCCTTCCTTCTCAAGCACTCTCAAATCAAGATGCCACAAACAAACCACTTTCTTGCAAGTGCCTGTACTACTTACTGTTTTATGTAATTCAGAACTGCAAAATCACTTTCTCTGGATACCTTAGCAGGCATCAGTGTGAGATTCTCTGTCAAGGGATCCAAGGAGACCTGGTGTTGACTTCTCTGTGAAAGCAAGAACCTTACTCTCTAAATAAGATAATTATCATGATGGTGTTTGTGCCCATTCTTGTTTTTGGGGACTCTCTCTTTGCCACCATGACTCATAAAACTCATTAAGCCAGAGTATGCCTAGCAAAACATTTAATTACACAGCAGTTGCAGGGTAGTGACGGAATCTATGTTTAACAGGCTGAAAGCAAGATGGCTTTATCTACAAAGCTGTTTAGATGTCAGTATAGCCACTGCCATCCATAAGGCTGGGCATGCCATACCAGGCACCAAACCAGCAAGGAGGAAGGTAAAATTTGTGCCAGGAGTTGGTTCAAAACACTAGTGATTTGCATAAACAGTCTGAAAACCTGCCTGTCATCACCATGTCTGGGGCAATGTGTAGAAACATTATCTGGTAAATCAACAGCCTTGCACTGCACAGTGACCTAGATAGGAAATACGATGCAAGAAGGGAGAAGGTGAGACTGTGCACTGTTGTAACACAAAGATCAGGTTATTTGCTGCTTTTATTCTAGCTATGAGTTTAATAGTCAATAAACCACTAGAAAACAAGTTCTAGCCTCTCCCTTCTTTCATAGACACTCTCACACAACACAGCATAAAGCTAGACCAATTTATGAACAATGCATTTCAGTACTTAGCAAAACATTAACAAAATATTCTTAAAACCACTGTACACATCTCAGCTAAGGGTGCACAACTTCAAGAGTACAGCCTTAGGGTGTCTGAGAAGCTGCTCAGAGGGATTACAGCAACATTGGAGTGACTTCGTGTGTGTGAACAGGCTTGTTTACATGAAGAAACTCTCTTTCCATTGTGGCCTTTGAGACTGCAGGAGACGATTCAGTTGCAGCAGGCTGGGATATACGAGGATGATTTTGCTCACTGGAATAAAAAAGCAAAGGGAAGTTTTTGGGACACTGTTGGAAATCCCCTCCCATTTGTACATTTTGTCCCGATTACTTAGAAGCCAAGCATGACTAAGTGCTTTGCCATCAGTTTTGGTTTTGTGAGGTTTTTCTCCTTGTAATTTATCTTACAATTGGCACTTTGTATGATACATTCTAAGGTCTGGTGTTAAAACTCTACCATAAAACCTCAGCACACTGAAAGAAGCAAGCAGTGTTCTGGTACAGAAAACACACCTTCCTCAAATTTAAAGAGATGAAGAAATGTTACGTTTTTTAAAAGAAATTGTAGCTAGATAATACTTTCAAATACTTTCAGGAAGACAGAGGAATGATAGCCTTGTAGGGCAGTGGCTCCGTTTTCCTACACATATCAAAGGTCTTTGAGATCAAACAATAACTTATTTATAGAGCAGTGTTCAACATGCAGTCTGTAAGCAGAAAAATAGTTTGCTTTCATTTTTTCATTCTTCTATAGACAGAATATTGTCTCCAAAATTAGCTGCCTTGTTCAATCTGAATTACTGAGCTGAGCCAAAATTAAGCCTCTGTTTTATATTTTCAGATTTTTTTCCCCCTAAAAGTAACCAAACAAGTAATGGACCATGCCTCTTTCAAATGTATAGTATACAAGACCTTGATATTGCCATGAGGCTGTCAGAGTGAAATTTTCCTTTTTCAATCCCATATTTTAAAGTTATTTCTTTTGAAAATAATACATGAAACTTTACCCAAACACAATTTCCCCCCTAAATTAAACTGTAGCTAAATCTTGGAAAATACACTGTAGCTAAATTTTGGAAGACTTTTTAATTTTGGAAGCTAAATATTGTAGCTAAATTTAGGAAGTGCTTTTTAATCTGCCATCACAAAGGACCTACATTAGTGAAAAGGGAGAGTGTTAGGTCAGAATCTTCTAGCTTCTGTAGCAGTCACCTGCTTTTCTTCTATATTTACATATTTTTAGAAACAAAATTCCAAGTGTTTTGCTCTTGAGACAGTCCAAAGTTATGTTTGTGATTACTCTGTCACATTTTCTCACACTCATGACAGTCCATCAGAAAAATTGAATAATTTCTACATGGTAAATGACGGCATTTCTTACAGCGTGTATTGCTGTATTCACTGGTCCCAGTGAAACCATTTCTCCATTTGTGGTGGGAAGGGAAAGATCCCCTCTTCAGGAGTGTTTCTGGACCGATTGAGGCAGGTAATTTTTTTTGTCATTTGCAGCTGATCGTCACTGCAGCTGAATTTTCCACATTGCTGGCAGTAGTTTCTGTATAGCATCTAAGGGAATTTCTCCCTCCACATGCATTTTTGGGAAGAGCCTTACATCTTATTTATTCTCCTTACAACCTATCCTCACACCTCATCTAATAATGAAGGAGATCCTGTTCCCCTTCCTGGTCCAACCACACTGCTCCACAACTCTGCTTCCTCTGCCTCCATCAGCACTCCCCCACACAACAACATTGCAAAACCTCCTCAGGGATGAAGACCTCCTCTATTTATAGAGCACTGAGGCTAGATGAAAGTTTCCTGAGTTTTCTGGAAGAGCTCACATCTAGCTGCTCTGAAGTCTTACAAAGGGAAACAAGCTTGCACCTTTCTTTAGAGCTTTGCGTGGCGTCTAACAATGACTAAACCTTTGCAGTACAGTATGTAGTGCACCAGGCATGTGTTTGATGTTATACATTGGTATGTATTTACAAACCTCTGAAAACTTTTCTTCCTGACATGCTTGGGGCAGATTCTTTACCATGAACCCATCATATTCTCAATTGATTTTTGTCCTAGGTCTGTGATTTAGTGCTATCTTAAGATAGCAGAGAGAAAAAAAAAATGGTTTTAGCTCTGTGCTGTGGTTTTTCCTTAAAAGATTGAGGCTGATATTTTTAAATCAAAAATAAGGTTCCATAAACAAATGCACTGCTGCATGTTGCTCTACAAAGATGTGATTAACCATTTCTTTTACTCGTGTCACAAGTTAAATACTGAATATGCTTTAAAAAGTGGATTAATGGCTGTAGCTAAAATAAGGTAGGAGTCAGGCTGGGTTCACGGGATGGGCTCATCCACAAACACAGTCTGTGTGCCTATATGAGCTAGCCGTGTTCAGCCTCTGAAACGAAAAAAAAAAGAAAAAGGCAGCAAGCCCTTGACTACTTTTGCCCACAGCACATGGCTTTTATTGGAGGATGTGTTTGCACAAAGGGAGGAGTGTTGCCTCCCACACAAATTTCAACAACCATTTGAACAATTTGGTAAATAGGTGAGAACAGAGTCTTCATCTATTGTCTGCCTATCCCCTCCGGTCAGAAGTCAATCACACAGTGAGGAAGCTCTAATCTAAAGGAGAAATCCTTTTTAGGAATCTGCTTTTTAATGAAAACTCCTGAACTGGTCCCAGCATTACCAACAATCTGAGGGTACACACATACGACCCCATACAAACAAATGAACAAACAACAAACAAAACACGCCCAAAACAACAACAAAAAAAGAGAGAATAATTCCAGGGAGAAAATATAAGCCTAATGCAACAGGAAAGGAAGAAAAGTGAAATCCACCTCCTGACAAGATAAGTGTTATCATCTTCTCTTATCTTCTCTTCCACTGTAAGTGGATGAAGAAGGAGCAAATTGCTTCTTGACCTGTTTTTTGCTTCTGCATAAAAATGAAAGGCCATTTCTTCTAGTACCAATAAATGCCATGTTTTCTCTAAGTCACTAATTAGCTGACTGGATGAGCAAGGAACAGGTTCAGGTGACTCTAACAGTGACAAACTGATGCAGAATGATAGCAAGACTCAATCACAACCCTGCACTAATTACAGCTCTGTAGCACATACTATCATTCTGAACACAAAACAAGGATGTTAATAATACAAATTCAGCGGTGAGCTTGCACAAAATCCTTGTAAGCTTAATTTTCCAGGACTTAATATTTTAGTACTGCTTTGTAAAAGCTCTCCAATGTAAAATTCCACCATTATGTTTCAGTGGATGCATAAACAGCATTGTGACATCTGAATGCCCATTGAAAGAGATAAAATGAATAGTGTCTGTTTAGATCATGCAGGGAGGAGACAACAATTTTGATAATATGGGAATTTAAATTATTTTATATCTGCTACTAGCATTCCTGGTTTAGTAAATATCCATCCTTGGTATAAGTTGCTTGGGATGTACTTTAAAACGTGATGAAATACCTTACTCTGGTATTAATCAAAGAGTATGTGCACAGAGGGTTGTGCTTGTTAGCATAGGAAGAATAAGAAGACAGAGAACACCATCATAATGAGTGTGCATCAATATAATAAGTTTTAATATCATATTTGTTCAGCTCTAAAATATCAATAACTATTATCATCAAAGTCAGAACCTTTGAACTACTAAAACCTAAAAAGAAAAAGAAAGAAAGAAACAAAACCTTACAAAATTGGAGTCCCTGGAATGCTATTTGCACCATTAATAGCTTGAAACACCCCTCCTTGCATCCTTAGATAGCAATATCAGATGATGCTAGCCATTATCCCGTCTTGGGACAGAATATCCTGTACTTTGGACCTGCTGATTCCCTCAAGACAGTTTCAAAATTAAAAACTTCTCTTCAGTCAGAGAAGAGAGAAAGTAGAAATGGGTCGAGTTACATAATGTGAAGTAAATAAGAGTGCAGTTACATGACATGACTGAGTCAGTTTACTATTCTGATTTGGGTGGTCCCACTTTTCCCTCCAGACTCCTGGCCCTGCTGATCCACACCCTCTCTTACACCACATCAAACCACTTGGCAAGCTGATCCAACTTGTAAATCCAACTGAAAACTCCTCTCTTGGACTGACTCACTAAAGGGCTTGACAAGAGTAATGCCAAGGAGAATGGCTTTGGAGGGAGCAGAACCACCCCTTCTGGTGGCAGCAATTCAACACCATGTCTTAAGTGAACCACAACAGAAGAATCGTTGAAGAAGGGCACGAGAGCAGCACTGAAAGCAAACAGAAGAGCATGGAGTAAACTCCTGTGTCTTTGGGAAGAGTGGAAATGCAAGAATAGACATTGCAAAGCCCTTGGGATGGGGTAGACACTGAAGGGTGCAATGGCAGGAGAGCAACAGGACTTTGAATCGCGTTATGCATCAGAGAGGGGCATGGGAACACAGGCGCTGTCCTGGCAGGAGGAAGAATGGGTAGTGATGGAAAACACGGTACTGAGTCCACCTGGATGGCAGAGGCTCTTTGGGATTCAGGCTCACAGTGCTTGTGTCCGTGTGTGAGTCTGTAGCCAGCCCTGGCAAAGATGAGTTCTTCGGGACAGATCTGCTACTTGGATCGTTTTAACAAAATGTAAGCTATAATATTGTATCCCCATTGTTCAAGAAAAGAGGGAGGACACCATTGTTCCCTCGAAAAACAAACAAAAATGAAGCCTGTCCCCATTCTTCTCAAGAAACTGCCTCATCAAAAAAAGAAAGAACAAAAATCAAACCACTGAGTGCTATTGAGGAATACCACCTAGTCAGTCTTATCAGCTCAAAACCTCACTCACTATTATCTTTTCCTTCCTCTCTTAAATTACTGAGACAGGTCTCATAGCAGCAAATGTTTTAAGCTTACTGTTTTCTTGGAATCTCCCCTTCTCATACAACTGCCTCCATAAGAAAAAGAGTTTAGGGGTATCAGAAATTGTGCTGGTCATCTGGAGAAAGGGAAAAGAAACTGAATCTTCATCCAAAGATAAAATGTCTGGGTTTTAAACAAATTTGTCTTCACACTTTCAAGGAACACTTCTTGAGTTCCTCTCTTGAGCTCTGGGTAACTGTTCCTAGGTAACCAGAAAAAAAAAAAATAAGGTTGGAGACTTTGTAACTCATTAAATAGCACAATATATTGCAAGGCATGAGCTGAGGTATTCTCAAGCTTCCCAAGCCATGGGGCAGAGGGCAAACTGTCCTTGCCTACACCCCAGGGCATCCCTGTTCTCTTCTCCAAGTACAAGACCAGGCACTGGCAGAAGAAAGAACTACGTGCCTGGCAGCTGAAAGACAAGGAAAGAGAAAATATGATGTGCAATAAATCAGGTACACACAAAATAATCGTGGCAGGTCACATCATCCCAACACTGCTCGGCATTGTTTCCACCTTAATGATCTTTCAGCATGTCACCGTGCTGAATCATGATGACAGAGGGGCAGGAAGCACATATCAGATGCAGAATGAACAGGTCTTTTTGTGATTGTGGTGCTATGAAGCACTGGGCTTTTTTTATGTTGGAGTCCTCTATTCTCACTCTGGAAGACTTGCTGCATCAAAATCAAGAAAAATCTCTGGAGCAGTTCAAATAAATTTGCCCTACATACAGATTAAACAGGAATCTCTCTTTTTTTTGCCCCCAAAACTGCTTATTGCTGTATCAGTGCATGGGTTTCCAATGGGTTTTAAAAATGTTCTTTAAAAGTAATCTTCTGTTCATAACTGGACTTTAAGCACCCTGAGGGCCTGCTGGCTTGCTTAAGTTAGAGGCCAAAAATGTACATAATTGTCAATCTTTAGCAAGACAGGGAGTTCTTTTCTAACCAGAGCCAGAAATACTCCCTCTGGAGAAATCTCACAAACAATGTGAAAAAAAGCTTTTGAACTTTTCATGGTACAGAGTTTAAAATGAGGACAAAACTGGAATGAGTTGGTCTTGAGCATTTTCTCAGCTATGCTGCATCTCCATAGCTTTACAGATACAGACATCTGGAAGCAGAATTTTCAGCTAGAAAGAAAAAAACCCCATTGTTCTATATTTCACTAGCATAATTAATTTTCCTTAAGCATGAATAAAATTATTACAGTAGACAAAAATTTTAGTAAGTATAAATCTCTCCAGATCAACCCTAACCATATTTTTGGTATAATAAAAATAGGCTGTATTCCCAGATATGAAAATGCATATAGTTTCAGACAGATTCAGGGACAGCAAAACCAATTTTAGTTAAACAGCCTGGAAGAATCTCATAATATTAAATACAGTATTAAACACAAGTTTACATAGAGTAATTGAGAATACTCCTTATAATTTAGTCCAACATTTATAAACTCAGATTGTAATGAAAGGTTTTTTCTTTTAAACATTAGACCATTATGATATTCAGTGATAAACAACCAACTTATTCTATTACTTTAATTTCAGCAAAAACTTTCAGGGAAACTCTGTAATGGCATCAACAAGCACTATGCAGAAAGAGAGGTACAGGGTACTGCAGATTATTTTCAGGGCTCTGAGCCAAATTCTCTGTTGTCCCAAGCGCCCTTTGCCACGTCATACTGTGGAAAACACCAAGTTCTTGGCGTATCATAGCCTGGATCTTGAAAAGTTCTGAGACTCCTTCAGTTATGCTATCCAAGTGATTTGAGGGGACTCTGTGTTTGGTCCTGTGCTCCTCTGTAATGGCTGACACTAGTCCTGACAGGCAATAACCCCACACCTTCCAGATCACCTCTACTGGATGACCCTTTCCTTGCTTTCCAGAAACAGGGACCAGGGGAGGTAGCTGGGAGATGAATAAGCCGTGTTAACCCTTTGAGTACCTCAGGAAAAAAGTGAGCATTCAACAGAGGAGCACTTGCATAGCCTTGTGGATGTACTCTGTACACTTTGTCCTGATTAGAAAGGAAGTGAGTTTAACAGAGAATCCAACTCAAGACAAACAGTTCTCTCCTTTAACTTGGAAAATCCACAACTGTTACAGTTCACTTGCTAGTATGAAAAGCAAACTTGAAAAATGGCACTGTTGAGAGCAGTGAATAATGGTCTAAGTGGAATAGCAGCAGTCAGGCTAAAGAACTTGGTAGAGTGGTCTGGGTGGAAGAGAACAAATGCTACATACCCCCAAGTTCTGACTTTTAATTATGATGCTGTTGTGGAAATCCATCTGTGTCACTGATGCCTGACCCTACCACACACCTCAGCAGCACATGTAGCTTCCAAGAGGCCTTCTGGCAGCAAAGAAAAGCTTAGCTAGGAGTCCAAGCACTTCTTTTCCCATTCACAGCAAAACTATCTCAACATGAGATTACTTTTATTTAAACTTTATTTCTGAACTGACTTAATAACCTTCTATAATCTTGTTACTCTGCATTCCCCTTCTCCCCAGGCTTCAAAGATTCTTTTTTGGTTGCTTATATAATCTCAGCACTGAGCACTGCAGTATGCAAGCCATCTAAAGCATGGTATAAATGTAGCTATTATTACTACTTAATAAAACCAGAAAAGTTATTCATTGACCAAGCCTTTTTTTCCCCCTTTCTAATAAACATATCAGATCCATATCTAAGTGGTGATAAAAAACTGTGACCTTGCACAAAGTTTATCCCACAACATCCTCATCATGACTGGTATTTAATTTTAAAGACTTTTCACTGCATTCTCTGCAAAGCAGTATGTCTCATCATTACCTAGTCACCAGTAAAGCTCTTTTCCAACATTCACTAACACAGACAAGAAATTGGCTATCTCAGAAAGGCCACTTTAGGGACCAAGTGAATGGTAACAAGCTGAAGAGAATGAAGTCCCTCCCTCCTCTGTTCTGGCAAACACCATATTGATCATTTCACTTTGTATACCATATGCTGCTTTTTGTTGTGCATTGTCCTTACACTGTCTTTTGAGGAACAAGCTCTTTGGCAATGAATAGAGTCTTATATGCTTGGAAAACATTTCTAGCATGTTGCAGACACTACTGTATTATAAATACTCATTGTCTTCCTGAGTTTCCTTACTGCTCCTCAACACAGCATTGTCACTGTAAAACAACCTTCATTAAGTTTTGTGTGTCACTGGTGTAGTGCTGTAGTAATAAGGTAAAATGCATCACACACCCAAAGATGGATTTTGTTGAACTTGGTATTTCTGTTGATCATCCTGTGAAACAGTGTGATGTCAAGACAACCTGAAATAGCTTAGCACATTAGCAAATGTGACAACTGAGAGCTTTAATTGCATCCCAAAAGACATGTGGAAAAGAGAGGGAAAGAACAGAAGACTTTTGAAGCCAAATTAGCCTGTAAATTAATAACTATCATTAGATTTTAGCCAGGCACCATATTTGTGCCTTGGTCTTTTTCTTAGTTGTTTCATGGTTGGATGATTGAGTTTCAGGTCTGTGACTTTCATCTCCATTGTGTTTGCTGAAGGAGTACACAACAAATGCAAAAGATCTTTAACTCTTCAGTTTCTACCTGGCAGAATACCCCTGTTAGCACTTCTCAAGTTTTTGAAAATAATAGCCTTGTCTCTCTTTTCATTTAGCCCAGTTTAACAATGCCACACGTAATCAGCTGAATTAATCTCATCTTAAAGCATGCTAGAGGAATGCCTAAGCCTAGTATTTTTGACATACCTCATATACCTATAACTGAAGGAAAAACTCTCATTAAACCAACATTTAAAATCTGTCCACTTCATGCTCTGGATTTAAAAGCTGGTTTTCACCCACTTCCTTCTGCCTTTACCACAAAGAAGTTACTAATCTGGAATTTTGCTTTTAGTTTCCATCTTTTCCAGTTCATTTACCACTTGTTTTTTTCTTTGATGGTTGTTGTTTTTAATTCACCCTTGGAGCTCACTAGTCATATTCACCTTGAAATTTTATCCACTGGGCTTTCATGACCTTGTCCCCTCGGTACTCCTTTTGCCTTTCCAATAATTCACCCTGGTTTTCCTTCTCATTTTTCACGTATGTGCCACAAGGCACTTGTAGCCTTGGTACACTTTGTTTCTCCTACATCCTTCACATAGTACACTCAGGGCCTAACATTCCTCCAAGTCTTACTACTGTGCAAATCAATCTTAAATCCAGATCCATAGGAGAGATAAGAACCAAACTAATTTAACTGCATACATAAAGTCATCTCACTACAATGCAAGTATATTTCAGTGTTAAACATCACAAAAGCCCGTGAGAAGCAAAAGTACTCCTCTACAGTGGCAGAGAACAAATCACTTATCTAAAGTTAGTGAAGCCCTGTGGCAGCCTCTGGGTTACCAGAGGATTCATTTTACCTTTCTACCTCAAGATCTGTATATTGGCTCATGTATTCCACACTTCTTGGGCTTTAGAATGGATTTGCTTAACTTACAGGCAGTGCAGACCAATGGTATGCATCGTGTCTCACCAGCCCAGCCCACGGAGCGGATACTTGCTGTCTGTTCACCAAATGGTTCTCTGAAAAGATGAGCGGGAGAACGCCCAGTCCAGGAGGAATTATTGCTCTGCCTCCCACGCCTCTGAAGCACCGACCACCGTGTTGGGCTGTACTGCAGGAAACTGCAGAATACACTTTTCTAAACTATACCACAAGCAAGCAAAGCCACGGTTAATCGGATCAGTGGAAGCTTAAACATTGCCACAGAGGAGTCCAGATCCCCATGTGGCTTCTGACAACAGACGTGACTGAGCCGAGACCTTTGTCCCTCCACCAGCACTGCTCTGCCAAACGAGCTTCCTTTTTCCTGTCAGGGACTTTGCCATGTTCATCGCAGCACAGGCCCCAACTTTTGGCCTCGCCTTGTTTTGGCAGCTGCATCAACTGGCTCCTTCTTCCTGCTTTTTGCTTTTTCTTTTCTTAATCTCCGGCCTTCATTGCCACTCCGTTAGGCGGGACGCAAGCCACGTGTTATTTATAAAGAAGACAGCACATGCCTCTCGCGCTCTACCAGCTATCTGGCGGGAGTATTTTGGGGCCTACGAGAGTGACAAAACCTGGCCCTCCGCTGCCACGGGCACCCTGCCTGTCATGGAAGCGACAGTGCCCAGCTTCCACGTCACCCGCCGCTCTTCGGTGCCCCCGCCTCACCTGCGGCAGGCCCACAGCCCGCTGGGGCAACGGGGCAGCTCGCTACTGGGGTCACGGGCACCCCCAGATTAGCGACCAGCCCCAGACTAGCGACGACGGGACGGCTCCGGCAGCCCAGACTGGTGACACCCCCAGCAATTTCCCCACCGTCCCTGCCGGGAAGGCCGCGCTCGTCGGAAGGTGTTAAGGGCGCCATCCCCACAGGAGCACTGTGACTGCCCCGGCCCGGCCCGTACGCCCAAGGCCGTGCCGAGCGGCTGCGGCAGCGCCTCTCAGCCCCTCACGCAGCGGCGCGGAGGACGCGACCGGCCCCGGCCCGGCCCCGCCCGCCCGGCCACGCCCGCCTGACGCGCCGGCGGCGCTGGCGGGCTGGAAGTGGCGTACGTGCACAGCGGGCCTCTGTAGTGGCGCCTCCTCCTCCTCGCCCCGGCAGAGCGGTGGAGGCGCGGTGGGCAGAGGCGGCGGCCGCGCCGGCCCGTGCTGCACCGAGCAGAGAGGCCGGCGGGGAGCGGAAAGCAGCCCCGCACCGCGTCACCCCGCTCCCCCTCGGCCGTTCCGCCGCCGGCGGGGCGGCGATGCGGCGGCGCTAAGCGGCGGTAGCGGCGCAGGGAGGGCGGCACGGGCCCCCGCGCGCTGGAGGAGGCCGCGGGCCGGCGGAGGCGGAGGGCGGCGGGGGCCGCGGCGGAGCCGGAGCCGGGCGGCCATGATGCAGTGAGCGCTCCCTCCCCGCGCGGCCGGGCGGGGGCCCGCGTTAGCGCCGCTCCCGCCCGCCTCCTTACATAACACACCCCGGCGGAGCGGGGCTGCGGCGGCACCACCAGCGCCATGGCGAATGACAGCGGCGGAGGCGCCGGTCAGGGCGGCCAGGGCGACAGCAGCAGCAGCGGCGGCAGCAGCAGCGGCAGCAGCAGCAGCGAGCGAGACCGGCAGTACTGCGAGCTCTGCGGGAAGATGGAGAACCTGCTGCGGTGCGGGCGCTGCCGCAGCTCCTTCTACTGCAGCAAGGAGCACCAGCGCCAGGACTGGAAGAAGCACAAGCTCATCTGCCGCGGCGGAGGCGCTGCGGCGGCTGGCGCGGCAGGGGGCGCTACCGAGCCCCGCGGCGGGCACCCCCCGCCGCCCCGCGCCCACGGCGGGGCCGCGGCGGGCGGCGGCAGCCGGGCCGGGGTCGGGAAGGGCGCAGCGCCGCCGTCCCCCGAGGCCCCCGCCGAGGCCGCCCCGCTGACCAACAATCACGTCGCTGCCGCCGCTGCAGCTGCCGGCGGTGAGGCGGAGGTCCCGGCCGCGGCTCAGTCCCCGTCTCCCTCCGGGGAGGCAGTGCTGCTGTACCGGGACAAGTCAAACCTGTACCCGGGCGGCGTGCAGGCGGGGCCCGGCGGGGCCGCGCTGCGCCCCAATGGGCAGACCAAGTCGCTGGTGCCGCAGCGGTTGGCGCTGGAGTACATCGTGCCCTGCATGAACAAGCACGGCATCTGCGTGGTGGACGACTTCCTCGGCAAGGAGCTGGGCGGGCTGGTGGCCGAGGAGGTGCGGGCCCTCCACCACACCGGCCGCTTCACCGACGGGCAGCTCGTCAGCCAGAAGAGCGACTCCTCCAAGGACATTCGCGGCGACAAGATCACCTGGGTGGAGGGCAAGGAGCCGGGCTGCCAGACCATCCGGCTCCTCATGAACAGCATGGACGATCTCATCCGGCACTGCAACGGGAAGCTGGGCAACTACAAAATCAACGGCAGGACGAAAGTGAGTGAGGGAAGGAGGGAGCTGGGACCCCCGGCCTCCCCCTGCTCCTGCAGCCGGGGTTTGGGGCTGGAGCGGGGCGGCGGAGCCGGAGCTTCCCCGGGTGCGGGCGTGTGTGCGCGCACGTGTGCGGCTGTCTGCGGGGCTGCGTGCTTGTGCGCACGTCCGTCCGTCGGTCCGTCTGTCTGTCCGTGCGGGTCCCTATGCGGGGCTGTGCTGTGCGTGTGCCGCTCCGCTCCCCGGAGCCGACTTGCACTTAAAAGTCGTGTCCAGTTCTGGGCTCCTCTGTACGAGAAAGAAGCTCCTGTCTTTCTCCAGAGGATCGCAAGGGTGATTAGGGGTTTGGAGCATCTCTGATGAGGAGAGACTGCAGGAGCTGAGCCTTATAGTCTAGTGAAAAGAGGATAGAAGGAATCTCAGTAATATATGTAAATATCTCAGAGGTTGATGTTAAAAAGATGATGCCAGACTCTTCAGTGTTGCCCAGTGACAGGACGAGTAGCAGTGGCCATAAACTAAAACACATTAAGTTCCACCTCAAAAAGGAGGAACTTCTTTATGTTGAGGGTGACAGAGCACTGGAACAGGCTGCCCAGGGAAGTCGTGGAGTCTCTATGTCGAAACATTCAAAACCCACCTGGACGCCTTCCTGTGTCACCTGCTCGAGGTGACCCTGCGTGGGCAGGAGGGTTGGACTGGATGATCTCCAGAGGTCCTTTCCAACCCTGTCAATTCTGTGGCTCACGCCCGGCCACGGCGGGACCCGCAGCCCCCACGGGCGGGCTGCTGTCCCGCGGGAGCCTGGGCATTGCTGTCTACCAGGAAGGTGCGAAAGGGTTTGTTTGCAGCAAAAAAAGGTGATCTTGTTTCTATGCCTGCGTTTTGTTAAAAACCTCTTTACTTGGAAGCTTATCCGCTAGGTGATGAGTACTGAAGTACGAGTCTTGTCGTGGTCTCCCCAAAAAAACCCGGGCAAGCAGGGCTCTGACGGGCATCGGGAAGCAGGGGGCTGGCTGCGAGGTGTCCCGGCAGCGGCGCTGGCTGGAGAGCATGGAACCACTTGTGCGTAGCGTTGGTAGGCTCGCATGAATGGGCCAGGCCTTGGCTCAGGATGTGGCCTGCCAGGTGCAGGACTTAAAAATGTGGTTCAGGAGACCCGCATCAGTGATTGCCCCGGTGGCACAGTGCAACGCTCTGGCAAATGGTACTGTGGGAGGCAGCGGAGTCACAGCCATGGAGCAGGGTGGCTTTGGGCAGAGTTGTTATTTTACTCTCATCAAGTCACTTTCCTGCAAAAATCTTACTCCTTAGCTCTATTTCGAGATCAGAGAACTGAGTCAAAATCTCCTTTTGTATATTAGCCTAATTTGCAATTCCCTTCCAGTCCTTCAAATAAAATTCATGCCCTTGATAGAGGACTGGTAATGAATATTCATCAGTATCTTTTCAGTTAAAAAAAAAAAAGAAGAGGGGTGAAGCCCCTTCAGACTTTGCTACCTCTGTTAAAGCATAAGGAAGCCAGTGAAATAGTAGGAGTCATAGTGCCGAGGTGGTAGCACTGTTACAGATGGACTGTTGTTGCTGCAGCTGCAGAATCTCAGCTGGTAGGAAGCTGCGGGAGGGAGGAAGGGAGAAACTGGACGGCAAAAGACAGCCCTGGATTTGTTCAGGGCACGGGAAACTCCCGTGATAAAGAAAAGAGGGTGGGAATTTTTTTTTTTTTTAAATTTTTTTTTTTTTTTGGTAATGCTATCTTTGCTTTTCTTCAGTTGAACGAGTACTGTGAAAAAACTTTTCAACGTGAGCATGATGTAGAGTCCTCATATATCCCTGCAGGACTTTTCTAAGC
This sequence comes from Catharus ustulatus, assembly GCF_009819885.2. Taxonomy (NCBI): domain Eukaryota; kingdom Metazoa; phylum Chordata; class Aves; order Passeriformes; family Turdidae; genus Catharus; species Catharus ustulatus. The sequence continues at coordinate 44,626,255 of NC_046223.1, read as the reverse complement.
CAACTTACCTTTCAGGCAGTCTAAAATCTCTTCAGGGCTTCAGACTTGCACTCTAAAAATATCAGTAGTTTTGCTGGATGTCAATTTTATGTAGCAAAACGGAATACTACATCTGTTTTTATGCGCAGTGGTGTGCTTCTGCAAAGAATAGGTGCCAGGGCTTTTGGAGTTTTAATCCTGAGTCATGCCTGTAATTCCTGGACGACTGTATTTTACATTCCTACTTGGTTTTCAGTTGCTGCTGAAATCCCTCGGTTTGGGAGATCAGAACAGGTGCAGACATCATATCAGTAAAAGCACAATACTTTACTCCTTGGTGGCACAGAAATGCATTACTTTGTTTTCTCACTTTCCCTTGCTTATTTCCCCACAAAAGTCAGTGCTTTTAGTGTGCAGGAAAACTCAGTTCTCTAAAATTCCAGCAAAAGCAGAAGCAAAACTGTCATTCACTCTCAGAGATTTACCTCAGAGTTAAATAAACAGAAGCAGATGATACCTAGAGTATCACTTCAAATAACTTGTATTGTAACCATATAATTTGTAACCCATTGGTGGTGTTGGCATTGAACTTGCCATCACTTCTATAAAGTTGTCTAGAAACAGTGTATGAAAAAGCAAGAAGAAATGGGTCTGAGATATATATACCCTGAATCTCTTGTTAACCTGCCTGTCAAGGAAAAAGCTATGTTGTGTTAGTAGGATCTAACTGATTTACATTTACCAGGGCCAGTCCATGAAGACAAAGAATGTGAAATAAGGTAAAATCTTGATTGTGACCTGAGATTTTGTGTTTTGAAGTTTCTGATAGGTGTTTTCTCTGGACTCCCTGGGCCACCTAGAACTGATCTACTTAAACTAATGTGGTTCTACCTAGTCCTGAGTGTCAGCAAATTGCTCTTCAGCCTGAAAGACATCTATACAACAGTAGTTATAAAATAGCCAAGTATCTTTGAGATGTGTGGAGACAGCAGCAAGTATAAGAGAATGACTAACTATTTACTCGTCTTGGAAGTCCTGACTTACTGCATTCCTTGCTTTTGTTCTCTTTCTTTCCAGACTCTGCTTCCTTTTTTTCTCTAGCAGACGGTGGCACATACTTGCATATTTGAGCTCTAGTGTCTTTCTCCTACTTCCTGTTATTTTCTAATTTTTTCTACTTTCATCTTTTCATAAATTCTCTTTTTTTTCCCTTTGTCTTATCAGTTGCCACATTTGTACATGCACATATTTCTGTTTCCTGCCTGTCCTGTTCTTATGTAGCTAGAGAGGAGGAGGTAAAAGCCTGCTTATCAAAATCAGGGAAAGAAATCGTCCTGAGTCTCACCCAGCTGAGAAGTTTTTTCCTTCTTTCCCATATGGAGCATGAAGAAGAGGTTAAGGGTGAGGGCAGGTTTATGATTTTTTTGCTAGCTTTCTCTTTCCCGTATTGTGGACTGCTGATGATCTTACATCCTTTACTGGTCCTGGAGTAATGCTGCAGCTTCCCAGTTGTGGGCTGGGTTCTAATACTTACCCTATAACCAGACATCTGATCCATCAGTATTCCTCTTTCTACTCACCATTACACCCAGTGCCAGCCATCCCCTGAATCCAAACCCCTGCCTTTTGTTGGAAGGACATTAAATAGACAGTTTGACAGACCCTGTTGCATTCCTTTAGCTTTTTCTTCATTCCTACTTCTAGAAACTGTCAGGAGACCAATCCTGATTAAATTGCTGTATTTTAATACTCTCCTCTCTCTACTAGTAGGCCAGTGGCACCTACTGCTTTTCAGCCATCTGTAGCTTAAAATTTGCTGTATTTTTTACACATCATGCAAACTTGCTCTTCTGCTTTTCCTGGCAGTTGCTCATCTCTTGCTCTGGAGATCCTGGATTTTCCTGAAGACTTAGATTTAGACTAGTCTGACTGTGCCTTATTAAATTAGATTCTTTCAAAGTTAGTAATGCTTCTTTAGAAAATAATTCTCCAAGAGTGAGAGGATTTCTCATACCCTGCTGTTAGCTTTTTTTTAAACTGAAGAGGCTTTCTGCTCTTGCCACTTATTTATGTTGTGGCTTTTCTACAAACACATTTGATTAATGTTACCAAGCAAAAGTAAGATTTATGGATGTTTTTTCCACTATATCTCATTCTACAAAATATAACTGTAAGCATGTGTGGCAATAAGAAGACAAATGTAAAGTAGGGAACAAGAACTTTGCAATCAAGCAGGTACTGGAAAGTGATGATGATGCCAAAACTCTGGTAGAAGAAAAGAAAACACAGGGACAGGTGTGCAGCTTGGTTAAGTCCTGCTCTGATTGAAAGACCCAAGAGTTGTGACCAGAGATCTGGACTTAGGAATGTCTGTAAAGTCGAGGGCTTCCCTTCAATTTGTTTGTGGCATGTGAGATTATATTGATCCTCCTACATCATTCTGATGATCGTTTCACTGTCACACCTTGAATTTATTTCTTGATAGAAAACTTACTGATCTGAGTGGTTCCCAGTGAATGACCTCATGTATGGGTTTGAATTTGCCACTGAGTTGTGGGAAAGTGTTGTTAGGTCCCTCTCAGTCTTTCAGTACTCATTTGTGTTGCTTGACCTTGATGCGGACTATGACTAATGCTCATCCTTATCTGTTGGTTCTTTCCCTGACAGCAGTGTTTCTGTTGGTGATGTTGTTTTCTTGTAGAGGAGTGTGCTGGTCAGAAAAGGACTGTGTGGTGATTCATGGATACACAACAGTTCTTAAATCCCTGTTGGAGTAGAGCCCTGACATGGGATTACCACAGTTTTCATGTACAAGCCTTTTGAGTCCAAGGTGAAGCAGATGATCAGCAGATGACTGGAGTTTCTCCTGCAAATGATCTTTTGACTGAGAAGCACAGCAGCATCCAGAAGAGACTCTTGTTTTCAGCCAACTCTAACATTGCTGAGATTCTGACAGGTTCTCTGACTAGAGAAAATTGCGGAGATGTGCAGGTTTCTAAGGGGCAGCTGTGTGGTAGTTGCAACTTTGAAGTGTGCTATGAAAATAGTGTGTCCAAGGGTGAGGAGGACCACCTGTGACTGCTAGAACTTCTCCACACCCATGTGTGTTAGGCTGTAGTTCAATGAACATTTTGGGCTGGCAATGCTGGAAAAGTAGTCACTCTTCTTTGCCAGCACAAGTATTTACATGGCCATCCTGTGAACTGGTTTGGGGAACTGATCCATCTGAAAAATAAACTGGCAAAAGAAGTGCTCCTGGTTCAGTGTTCGGATGTTTGTGCTGGCACAGAGGACTGGCAGATGGTGAGACTTTCTTTCAGCACCAATGCAAATTTATGCCAGTTTAAAGTGTTTGCCAAACTACAGCCTTAGTTTAGCACTTAGTCTGATTCTCCCAAAATTTGCCCTTGAAAATTCAAACAGTTTAAGAAATGTTTGCTAGCTATGTATTTTTTTATCTTTCTTCTCTTTTTTTGCTCTTTTATGTTGAGTGTGACTTGGTTCTTCCCATCAGAAGTGCATTTTTCTGTCCTCTAAGAATCTTGTATAACAATTTTATACAGAAACTTTGCTTGTCTACCCACCAGGTGATCCTGTGTAACATGTACAGTGGAAACATGTATTTTCTTCAAATGAAAACTGATTTCCCCCACACTCCCAGCTTCAAAACTAACCTACTCTTAGGCTTATTGACTGTTCCTATCCTTTATTCTAGAGTTTTATTAGCATGAAAGATGTTCCTGACTTCGCTGTTTTTCAGGACAGAGCTGGATTGGCATCATCTGCCATGAGCAGTGTACTGCAGCTTGCTACTGTTTGCTGCTGGTAAGGAAGGTCCCCATCTCCTTGTGCCAGCTCCAGTACTTGTTGTTCTTCTCTGTCTGATATGGGCAGTTTCAGTACTATTTCACATTTCATGTCCTGCTCATTTCCTCTCTGGTGCCTGGTGCATTAGGATAGGTGTATGAAATTCTGGATTGGTTTGTTGCTTGCTTTTCCAAGCCATTTTTGACTGTAACTGGAGTTGATGTTTTTTAGTTGTTACTGTTCTAGAGATAAGAAACCTGAAACATTATAGTTTGTGCTCATCAGTGATTTCAGTACACTCTGGATAATTAATTTTTTCCTGTCAGTGGTATCAAAGATTTTTGGGCCATGTTGCTACTTTGATGTTCTGTGCTGTCTCTTCTGCACAGAATGAGCTCATTTAATCCTGCCTATGAATCAAGTGGGATGCTTCTCATCATAGCTGTACAGCTCAAGAGGAAAAGCTGTCTTCCCTTCCCTGTGGCCTCTTGGACTGAAATTCTTTGCAAGTGATGTCCTGCCAAGTCATAGGACTGTCTGAACGGCAGTTCTCAGATCCCTGGGATAGTTGTATCAGTAACCTTGACTGGTTGGTTGAGAGATGTTTTCCTTTTTTCTAGGTGGTGCTTAATTTCTGAACAGGCTGCTAGCTATTTCCTGAAAAAATAAATCGGCAGCATGTTGTTCTCTCCTGTGGTATTTACTATATCATTAGATTTGTAATTTGGTTGGATTTAGCCTGTCTGATATTGGATGGCTCTTGGCTTGAACAGATTAAGTTGCTATTGGAATTTTGCAGGATGCTGTATTTCTAGTTGCTTCTGTGTTGTTCTGCACTGGGTGCTAGTATGTATGTTTATACCTCTAGATATGTACATAGTGTACTTGGAATTTAAATGAAGGCTTTCTCCTGCAGCAGAAAGGAAACTTGTTATGTAAGGGAAACGGATACTCTGTATAAAACAAAAATTTCTTCTTACCTATCCAGAGACTAAATAGTTTCTCTTTAGGCTCCTTAGAGAGCTCTTGTACAAAGACAGCACTTTTTTCAGTTCAAAAATAACTTTTGGGACTGTTGTGAGTGGGTTGCTTAGTGAATTCTTCAGTAGGACACTTGTGGGCTCCCTGGCTCTTGTGCTGCTGGATTTTGTTACTTTTCAGTGGGGGAGTGGCTGCAGACAATGCAACGACTGTACAAGTGTTTTTTGGAAATCAACATACTCAGATTATATCAATTCAAGTTTTTTATTCATTGGCATGTTTTTTACACTCCACTAAGAAAATAGTATTTTGAAAGCAGTGTTTTTAGTGAATAAAACAGTAGAGTTATTTGACTTTGCAGTTACTACCGAGTGAAATAATTGTTACTTATGATACTCTTTTTGTCTTCTGTATTTTGACTTACTTAGACCCTTTAGAAGGAGGACTTATGCTGGTCTTCGAGGCCTTTTGGGAAAGTCATTTGGTGCTGATGAAATCCTTGTAAAGTCCTTTGAGTTTCTGAAGGTTGTTGGTTAATGATGGGTGGTCAGACATATTTCCAGTGCAGGATTGTGCCAGACTTAGCTGGTAAGTGGCAGTCATAAGCTTCAGGTCAAAATCCACTCGCTGTTCCAGGACTGTGTCTGTCAAAAATAGAGCAATGCTTTTATGCACGTAACAGCTGCTTACACTTGAAGACTTTCTTGTTCTTTGGTATTTAACTTAAAACTGCTTGAGAGTATTTTTGTTAGCATATGGTGTTATAAATAGGAATCGGGTAGAAATGTGCATGCCTGCACGTCTGTGCAGGGGTTGTGTGTGGAGGTGGGGTGGTTATCGATACATTGTGTGCGTAATGCTCTGACAAAGGGATGAAGTCCATATCTGTAGGGTAACTAATGGGGCCTAAAGAAAAAGGTTATTTAATACCTAAGGATTAAATTTACACATTAATTTAGGCTCAGACCAGCTTAGAGCACATAGTTTGACCATTAAAGCCTTCTGCATTGTAGAAATTATGTACAACTTTGAGGAGATGCTGCTGTGTCAGCTCAATGTGCTGCAGTGACAGCAGAGCCTGAGTGCTTTGCTTTGTTTCAGCAAAAACAAACATGATATTGAAAATGATACAAAGGTGAATGCAGTGAGGGAGTTTTTCCTTTTGGTCCTAGCAGGGTGGAGGAATTGTTGCATTGACTGCAAAGTTATAAAATGCACTAAATACTGAAGACTTTAGGGCCTTATATCTATTTGCTTGGTTTGGTTTATTTTTCCTGGGTTTTGTTTGTTTTGTTTGATTTGTCTTTGTATGAAGATATTTTAAATCTGTTTCCAGGAAGAGCTTGTATTATCAATTCACATCAATTTGTTCCGTTGATAGCTTGAAATTCTTGGTGAGGTGGCGGAGGCTGCAGGATTCTCTGCTGGGCCTAGTCTTGCTGTGGTTTGGTGCCCTTCTGGTATGTCAGGGTGTGTTATCTTTCCTGCTTGAGTAGGTCAGATGGCTGCAGTTGTATAGTTATAAGTCTTGAAGTTACTAGTCAAATGAAACAGTTTCAATAATAGTTTAGCATGACTGTTGTGATAATGTAGAATTTAAATTGCTATGGATGAAAAACTTGTCCCAACTTTGATGCAGCAATCCCCGTATATTTATGTTCTCTTTGTCATGAAAAAGTCCAGGGATGCAACATGTGTAAGGCTTCGAAAGCAGTTCATCATTGGTTAATAACATATCTCTCTTGTTGCTGCTCTCTGTCCTGTTCAAGCATCTGTTCAAGCAGCTAAACCTTGCCGTGGATGCCAAGATCCCTCAACAGCTTCTGCTGTATTCGAACAGTGTGTGGTCTGTTCTCTGCCGAAGGCATTGGGCCCTTCCAGTTTCAGTGGTTGCTGCATTGTTGTTCAGGCAGCTGGCATGCAGCCTTACTGCTGTGAGAAAGGAAACTGTGGCCAGTTGATAAGGGCATCTTAAACTGACTCCTTTTCAGCTGGCACACTGGATGATGCCCAGTGAAATAGATGCTGGCTGAATCGTACCTCTGTTTGGCTTAACCTTATTTGTGTGTGCTTTAGCCGCTCTGTGGCAGCGCATCAGCCAAGCAGTAGCGCTGTTCATAGTGGTGGATTTGCTCTTTCAGGGAGACACTGAGAGAGCTGAGGCTGTTTATGTGGCAGAGGAGAAGGTGTGAGGGGGCCATACCAGTGGGTACAGATAGTTGACAGGAGGAGTGAAGGAGAGGGAGGCTGACTGTTGGCAGCAGTGCTCAGCAGCAAGGCAATGGGTACACTGAGATGCAAGAAATTCCATTGAAATGTAAGAAACACTTTTTCCATTGTGATGAACAAAGCAGCAGCTTGCTACAGAGGTTGTACAGTCTCCATCCTTGGAGATATCCAGCCTGCTCTGGGCGACCCACCTCTGAGCAGTGGGCTGGACCTCATGATCTCTAGAGGTGCCTGCCAACCTCAGTGCTCCCATGGGAAAAAAATACTGCAGTTTGAAATGGAAAAGATACAAAACAAGCCAAGTTTTGCAATCTGTTAAAATACTTTTTCCAGCAATGGAACTGTCAGTGTAAGTCCTGCTTACTGCATCTCTGAATGAAGTTACCAGGAGTCTGTGTTCCTACTAGTGGTCATTTGCTCCCTAAAAGGATTACTGTGGTCGAACATGCCAGTAGTGTAACTCTTTGAAATATTCCTGCCTTGGATCCCTTTTTGTCATCCAGGCGGTCACTTTTACTAAGTCTGTGCTGCTGCCTCTTTCCTGTTTTCTCCCAAGTTGCCGGTTTTCCCATTCATGTGTGTATATGCTCATAGCACAGTCCTTTCCTACCATAGTTTGCTGATACAAAGCATGTGTACACTTCACTGATTGAAGCAGTTTAAGAAATGTCTAAGAAATTAAAAGTCTAAGAAAGTCAATTACCTGTAGGGGATTCACACTTTCTCTCCAAAGTTATTTTAAAGTTATGTATGATCTTGGTTCCACTCCTGTACTGAGAGGGCATAGTGCAGCAGGCATAGTTATCCTTTTCTTGCAAGACAGACTGAAAAATGAAATATACTGTTTCAAAGACACCAACTACCAAAAAGTGCTTTACTTTTAATATTTCACATATTTTTACTTTATTTACACAGTGAATTTGTTACAAACATCTGGCCACATAGTATTTTTGGTTTGTTTCAATTTTGTTTTACTTACGAAAAATTCCACCCACGCTATATTAAAAAAGATAAGTGTGGGGAGGGAACATTTGAACTGGTAAGAGTCAGGCTTATGTATTTTGCCAGGCTGTTGAATAAATCAAAAATCTGCAGCTCTCAAGTTACAAGCCTTACCTCTTCCATCTACCTTTTAGTCATTTTCTTTCATCTGTATTCCCCACACAAACTTGCTGCACCTGCCCACTTCCATCCTGCCTGGGCTCCCCTGGGGGCCTTGTTCTGTGGTGATGTGTTGAGGGAGAGGGGAAGGGAGAAGGAGCAGGGGCTGGGAGAGGCCGGCTGCCCCTGCAGGGGTGCAGAGGACAAGACTTGCCTCAGTTGCTGCTCTCTGCCAGGTACAGCAGTTGCAGGCACCCTGTCGATGGCCTGTCCTCTGCAAGGACTGTGTTAGAGAGATAAGAGCCATGTGCCTCTTGGGAGATGTCAGCTTGGCCATCCCTACCATATATCTAGTGGTAAATTGAAGCCAGATGGAGTTGTGTTCATCTGAAGTGACCTTCTGGATGAACTAGATGCTAGGTCATGAATTGTAGTTAGTTAAAGCTAAGCATTTTTGAGGAGTATCCAGTCCCACTATAAAAAGAACCCTAAAATTTAACACCATGTGTTCTTATTGTTCAGATACTGAAGACCCACTCAGCTCAAAGCTTACACTTTTTGTCTGACTAATTTAGTTTAGGTTCTAGCAGGTTGCCTTCTTGTGTTTGCTCATTGAGAGTTCTTCCTTATCAAATGTCTGTTTCATATAAGTATTTGTCATCCACATTTATACTATTATGTAGTTGTTGTAAATAATCAATAATTGTTTTGTGTATAAAGCTTTAAAGTGTATATAAAATGGTGTTCTCATATACATCTACCTCTGGCAATCCAGGAACTCAGAGACAGAGGTTGTATCTAGACCACTGCCTGTAATACGTGCAGATGGATGGACACATTTGCCATTAATTTATGTAATCTTGTTTTAAAAGCCATTTGTACTTTTGGCCTCTGCAACATCCTGTAACAGCGAGTCCTGCAGTTTGATTAGATGGAAAAGGAACTTCCTTTTGTTTAAAACCCACTGATGGTGATTTCAGTGTCTCCTAGACTGTATTGTGAAAACTCACTTCCCAGTGGTTTTACTTGTCATAATCTTTAAAAAAGTCTGGCATTTGCTTGCATGCATTTTTTTCAGCTGACGTGCTTTCCCTCCTAAATTGAAGAACTGTAGTCTTTTTAGTGTTTATCCAGTGGGTACTGTTTCATGATTCAAGTTATTCCTGCTGCACTTCTGTGCAGCTTTTCTGGTTCTGCTGATCAAGGTAAGGCAAGCAGAAGCACAGTATTTAAAGTACAAATATATCCTGATTTTGTATGCTGGCAGGGTGATGTATTCTGTGTTGCCTTTCCTTGTTTAGTGATTTATGACATTTTAGTTGCTTCCTCTGCTGTGCTGGGATGGAGTTCTTGGGAGAACAGCCTGTATTTAGTAATTTTTTTTTTTCTAAAGTGATGGTATCCAGTTTAGAAGTCATCACTATATAAGAAAGGTGAGGCTTTTTCCCCCAAGGAGTATTTCTTTGCACTTACTGTTTCCTGAATTTCCTCTCCTCTTGTTGTTTAGGCAGTTGGTATCTTTTTAAACCCCTCTGTGTGCCTTTCTGCAGCCAGGGCTGGGAAGGACTGCAGCATATTTAGGTATTGCAGGTAAACACCATCACTCTGCTCCTTCACCCCCTTTTCCCAGGTCATACAGAAATAGTACAGGTCCTCTGGGAATCCTGCTGGTAACTCCTTATTTTTAACTAAAAGGAGGTTCATTTGCTGTAGTGAAATTACAATTAGAATGTACTATTTATTGGTTTTTCCTTTGCCTGTTTCATTGTTGTGAAATGCCTTGAAAGTAAGATCCATGGTTCAAGTGCTTTGTATTTAAAAATGTTTAATGTTTGCATTAAAATTAATGGGTTGAGTAAATTTATATTAAATCTCCATTATAGCTTGGACAAAATGACATGTAATGACTCTTGAAGGCCTAACACCTGGCGTGGATTCAAGAACAACACAGGAGTTCCTATACTGGAGTCCTGACTTTGTCATTTTCCTTAGTGAAAATAGAAAATGGGAGTTGTCTCACTCATGAGTCAAGGCTATGCCAAAATTATATTGTAAGAGGTAATAAGATAAACATACATTATTTTTACCTGTTTAGTTCTATAGCTTTATAAAGCACCTTGTAAACATGGAAAATAATATTCCACTGCAAGACATGAAATGTAGATGAAGATACTATCAACTTGCTTTGTTTTCAGTTTAGTTGTCTCATACAGCAACTTGAATTTTGCAGATTTCTAGTTTTTACTTTGTCTTTTACTCTTTCTACACTGGCATCCTGCTACTTTGAAGGGACACACCCACTGAAAGACAAAGCTAGTAATAAATGATGCTTCCTTACCATTGAGACTTAGAGTTCTGCAATTCAACTTAGAATAGCTCCATATTAAAACCCCAGAGAAAACTTGCCTTTGAAGAGCAAAAATTCCACTGTTCCACCCCCCTCCCCTCTTTCTGCCCCCGACCCATCCCTTCCCTTTGGGAACAGCTTTCTGGAGGGAGTGATGGAATTCTTCAGGGGCTCAGTAGGGAACAGAATTTGCGAGTGATGGGAAGATGGAGTCCCTTTGAGATTTTTTTTTTTTTCTCTGAAAAATCTGTTCCACTTTTTTTCATCATCTGGCCTTCATTTTTAAGGAACAGTTATCTTGGTTTGGGAACCCTTCATTAAGGGTTGTCTTTACAGAGGAAGTTAATTCTTGTTTTCTGGAGTAACTCTCAGTTGTCTTTGTGGCAGCTGTATCACAATGCTTGTATTGATCCTGGAAATAAAATGTATCAGTCTTTTTACTGATTTGTGTGTGCGCCAAGTGGAGGGATAAATTGATCAAAGGCCTGAGGGCAGAGCTGGCATTCAGAGAGGTAAGTAGCTTTCTGCAAGGCCACTCCATGCATTTTACCTGGAGCACAGATGATGTGAGCAGCCTTCTGCATACGGATATATGGATATGAGCACAGTGCTGTGCATAGAGTGGTGGATTTTTTCTTATCTTTGGTTGCTAATGTGTGTGCTGAGAGTTACCTTCGATGTCCAAGATGTTTTGTGGTGTGGTTCATTAAGGGGCTGGAAGACACCCAAAAACAATTACAGCTGAGGCCTGCTGAGGTATCTCACTTGTTAGCGCTTGCAGTTTGATTTCATGGGGTTAGTAGCAGGGCAGTCACAATTAAAACCCAAATAAATATGCAAATAAAAGTGCTGTGGCACTTGCTCCCTTCATTACTGCAGCACATGGTTGGCAAGTGCATCCAGTGTCCACAGGTCTTTGTCCACTCCTCCCCCTCCTCCCTGTTCTTCCCTACAGCCTTTCTCTGGCTTCAGAATCAGCTTTCTGCTTCTTGGTTGCCCATCTCCAAACAAGCGTGACTTCAAGAGGATACAAAAAACGTTTTGGGATCTGCAGTGTCCTTAGTATAAAGACAGGGCCATTTACTATACATAGTACAAATTACTAAATCAGTTGGCTGCCCATAGATAATTTCTTGAAGTGCAGTCTCCTATTTACAAAGTGCTACCCAGTGTTAGTGTGCAATACTAGATACATGCTTTAGGAGCTCTGTTGTTTATTCTCAATAATTATGTACAAATTTTATTTTAAAAATACACTTTCTGTCTGAAAGACGATTTCTGTCAGTCCTGAAATCTGAAGTGATTGCTTGCTGACTTGAAGGGGAAGTTGACTATATAGAAGTCTGGAATTAAGATTTTTAGAATTGGCTGCTGTTCTGTTTCTTCCTTAGTTCTTGTGTTACTCAGCATTACTTTCCCCCTTTCAATTTTGCAGACTTTTGTCAGTGTTGTCATTCCTTCTGATGCCTACTTTCTCCATCTTCCTTTTGTTTAATCAGTAATTGCTGTTGCTTGAGTTGATGATGAATTCATACCTTGTGGTATGAGTTGTTTTGGGTCATTTGCAGACTGAGGTAAACACTTTGTCATCTATTATGTTCTTGCCTCTTTTTTTTCTTTTTTTTTTCTTTTTTTTTTTTTTCTTTAATTGGCACAACGTTAAGCTGGGAACAGGCTTTGTTTAAGCTCTGCAGATCTTGCATGTAGGTTGCATAAATATGTGCTGTGGAACAGTCCTCTTGGTCTGACCTGACACCTCTGATCTAGGCTACTATTGCTAATCCCTGCAATCTCTCTCTAGTGAGTACTGTAGATTGCAAAGCCCTAGCTTTCCGCTGGTTTACCAGGAAAGTTTCTGGTGATTGGGTTTTTAGGGACATACAGATAAACCTTTCTGCAGAAACACGAAAAAAGGAGTTGTGTGTATCCTGTCTTGAAATCCATTATTTCTAGATGGGATGTGGAGAAGTGTGCTTCTCTTTCTTATTAAATACCATACTTTAAAGAAGGTTTAAGAGTATATAAATGCTGGCTGCATGATAACACAGCTGATGTTGAGATTTTTGACTTTCTGTGTGAGCATTTGAGGGGAGAGGTTCTGGTTCTATGTTCTTCTAAATGCCTTGGAAGAGAAGGGGAAGTCTCAGTGACAGGTTGTTAAAGAGAAGCCTTCTTGTTCCTGTCAGTTTTGTACACCATGGCTTTTTTGCTTACATCACCACTTCGTGTGGAGTATGGATTCCATCACCTGATTTTTAGAGTGGGAAATTTGGAGTTTGAGGTTAGCATGTGACTCCTGATCCCAATACTTGTTGAGTTATAGACAGTCATAAACAATTTGGTTGACAGGAGCCTTGTCACTTAAACACATAACAGGCTTTTTAGTTGTTGTTCACAGGAAAAGACTGTGGAGAATCTACTTGCCTTTTAGCAAGGGTGAATAGTTAAATATATCTATATAGATACAAAAAATACTATTTTTGTTGTTGAAATAGTGGCAAAGCTAAAAAGAAGTAACTTTTTTGATTGGATTGGTTTTTTTCATAGCAGCTTCCTAATGCCAAGTATAAACAGACTTGGAACAAACCAGATGGGTCCATTTTAACCAACTTATAGTTGATAATGCAGCATGTTCTATTTTTTCCAAGGCATGAGAGTCATGTGTTTTTCCATCACGCTGATATCTTGGGCAAGTGGTGGTGATCGATGGGGGAGACTGGGAAAAACCCTGTTGAAGCAACACCAAGGAGCTCTGCAGCATGTCGTAACCCAGAGATGGTCTTGTTGCTGCCATGAATATAAGCTCATTGTATGGTCAACTGAATTGGCATTTCAGAAGACAGTGAGGCTTTTGTATCAACCAGACAAGCACAGACAGTTTCCTCAGGTGGTTTTTCCTCTCTGGAGTCAGTGTTGGGTACGTTCAGATCTTTCTCGTGCTCACGAGGCTGCATGCTCCCAGAGCGAATACATTGCATTCCTGAGCCACTCTCCTCCAGGAGTTCACTGAGCCAGTACAGCCTCCCTGTTGCAGCAGAATGCCTCCTTAACCTGAAATGACATGGCTGGCTCTGCTGGGACATACAGGGAAGGGGTGGGTTTGGGAGTCACTTTTCTGACTTGGCATGCCAACGTCAGCAGTCCTGCTCCTAGTGTTTATGATCAGTCTGTAGTGCTGCATGGCCCCAGCTGTTCCTCAAGGCTTTGCCCAAGGACTGCTGGGAACTGAGACAGCTGGAATACCAGTAGATTTGTTTAATGCCTGCGTGCATTTGAACTGGATGCTCTGGGTGATCTGGTTAAAACAACAAAACCCCTAAGTGTTGTTTATGCCAACTGGGAAAGAGGCCTTATTACAGGACTGTGGTGGGATTGTAAAGAAAAGCTTGGATGAAGACAGTTTATGTGTGAAAGCCCATAAAAAGTAGCATGGGCAGAGTCAGCATTTCTTGCATTTAAATTGTAGGTGGTTTGAAAGCATATTACAGACTGCTCATTGCTGTTTGGCTTTAAACCTTAGTCAGATTTCTATGCAGTACTAATATAAATTAAACCTGTCCATAAATAAATATCTAATAGCATTTCAGTGCATAGTTACTTTTTTTCTGTAATACATAAATAATTTCAAAGAATTGTCTGGACTTTATTAGTAGGAGTGAATGCTATAGTATATGGTGCGAAGTTTAGAATTCTGTGGGCATGCTGAATCATGTATGTTCCCTTGAAAATAGCCTTAAAACTTGTTTTTAAATCATTCTCCTTGGCATACTATTTATGACAGTAAATCTTTCTGTGGTTAAAAATCTAGAGGTGGTACCTGAGGCCTAGATTTGGACATTTTACTACATCTACATGAACTTTCATTGAACTTAAGGAACTTGCAGTGCACAAGTATGTCCAAGTGTCTGGCTAACCATAGTACTAAACACACAATCCTGTTCCCATTCAGTTGGGTAACCTTTGAATTTATATAAAGATAATCTTTCCTACAAGCTGAATTTCGGTTTTGTGGCTATTTTGTTCCCTAAAACAGAAACAAATTTGCAGTTTTAAATAAGACATGAATCCCCCTTCTATAAGTTAACGAAATGATTGTGTATGGTTTGCCTTCTATAGGAAAGAAAATCTAGGCTTCTCGGTATGTATAGTTTTGAGGAGAGAATGACAGAGATAATGAGTGGCATTCTTTAAATGGCAATTTTCTCAGCCATTAACTTTCACAGATAATACAATAAGGTTTGTTTTAAAAGAGAACCAAAAACCAACCACCTCTCTCATAATTCTTAGTATGTCTTCCTTCCCAGCCTTGATGTTTGAGCTAATGTGCATGCTTTGTTTCTAAGGTAGTGTGTCACAGCATCATTAAGGTTGAAAAAGACCCCTTAACATTGAGTCCAGTTGTTATTGAAAGTTTACCCAGTAGATCTCACACAACTGAAAAAAATCACTGATAATAAGTAATAATCTAAAAGTAGGTAGCCATGCTTTTTTGTGTGTTGTGCATCAGTGTGCCTGCTGATGTCATGTGGTTGGCTCTGGAAGTCTGGTGTACACGAAGTGCTGTCAGAATGTATTTCAAGTGATGTAGCTGAATGAGACTTCATACAATTTTAGTGCACTGCTGTAATTTGCTTTAGTGTTATGTTATTTTTAGCTCTTAAAGATGTTGCTGCTCTGTGCCCTTTTTGAATGGGCAGTGATGAAACTAGGAAGTTGAATAGTCTCATGCGAGAGCAGAAAGCTCTGCCCCCTCTTGGGGAAAAAAGTTTCAAAGTACAGTAATTTCACAATTATAAGCTGCACCCGATTATAAAC